>NC_091993.1:34066985-34366985 GCF_044704955.1 Pristiophorus japonicus | reverse complement strand
CAGCTTTTTCAGCCAATGAAGTACTTTTGAAGTGTAGTCACTGTTGCAATGTAGGAAATGTGGCAGCCAAATTGTGTGCAGCAAGTTCCCACAAACAACCAGCAGCAGTCGGAAGAGCCAGCTGGTGCAGGGACAAAAAGTTTTTTAAAAAAAAGCAAAATCGAAGTGTGACGTCACAGCCAAGCGGATAAGTGATTGGCTGGTGGATTGGTGAGTATTATTCTTTTTCCCTTCATAGGAAACCTTTGGCATTGTTGTAAATAGCGTCTGCCAGTAAATATATGTGATCTTTATTTCTAAGGAGAGCCAGTTAATTCAATTGGCTGTTTGCTGAGTAGCGGCTGGGTGTGTTATGCTAAAGTTTAGAATTTAGTTCTACTCGATAGTTGCGAGTGTAACTAGAGGGATGGCAGGGCAGCTCAGTCCCGTGGATTGCACATCCTGTGGCATGTGGGAAATCCTGGATGCTTCGCGCAGCTGGGACGACCATGTGTGCAGGAGGTGTCTCCGGCTGCACCAACTCGAGCTCCGTGTTTTGGAGCTTGAGCGGCGGCTGGAGTCACTGCGGTGCATCCGCGGGACTGAGAGCTACGTGGATAGTATGTTTCTAGAGGCGGTCACCCCGCAGCTTAAGAGTGTGCAGGCAGATTGGGAGTGGGTGACCACCAGACAGACCGCTAGGCAGGAAGTGCAAGAGTCCCCTGAGTCCATCTTACTCTCCAAGCGGTACTCTGTTCTGAGTGCTGGTGGGGGTGATGGTGGCTCTGGCGAGTGCAGCCAGAGCCAAGTCCACGGCACCACGGGTGGCTCAGCTGCACAGGGGTGGAGGAAGAAGAATAGAAGAGCTATAGTGGTAGGGGATTAAATAATCAGGGGAGCAGACAGGCGTTTCTGCGGCTGCAGACGTGACTCCAGGATGGTATGTTGCTTCCTTGGTGCCAGGGTCAAGGATGTCACTGAGCGGCGGCAGGGCATTCTGGGGGGAAAGGGTTAACAGCCAGAGGTCGTGATCCTCATCGGTACTAATAACATAGGTAGGAAGAGGGGTAATGTCTTCCTACCTAGGCAGATCTACCCAGGCAGATTTAGGGAGCTAGATTAAAAAGCAGGACCTCAAAGGTAATAATCTCCGGATTACTCCCAGTGCCATGAGCTAGTGAGTACAGAAATAGGAGGATAGAGCAGATGAATATATGGCTAGAGAGATGGTGCAGGCATGACAGCTTTAGTTTCCTGAGGTATTGGGACCGCTTCTGGGGGAGGTGTGACCTGTACAAGCCAGAGCCGGGATCAATATCCTCACAGTGGGGTTTGCTAGTGCTGTTGGGGAGGGTTTACACTAGCTTGGCAGGGGGATGGGAACCTGAAACTAGATTCAGTAGGGAAGGGAGTAAAGAGAAAATTAGAAAGCAAAAATAAAGGAAGTGAGTTTGAAGGAGAGAGGAAACAAGCAAGAAAAATGGGTTAAAAAAAAACTTAAAGGCACTTTGTCTAAATGCACGTAGTATTTGTAACAAAATAGATGAGTTGACGGCACAAATTGAGACAAATGGGTGTGATCTGATAGTCATTACAGAGACGTGGTTGCAAGGTGATCAGGACTGGGAATTAAATATTCAGGGGTACTTGACAATCCGGAAGGACAGACAGAAAGGAAAAGGAGGTGGGGTAGCTCTATTGATAAAGGATGGAATCACTGCAATAGTAAGAAACAATATTGGCTCAAATGATAAGGGTGTTGAAACAGTTTGGGTGGAGATAAGGGACAATAAGGGGAAAAAGTCACTGGTGGGTGTAGTCTATAGGCCCCCTAACAGTAGCAACTCTGTTGGTCGGAGCATAAACCAGGAAATAGTGAGGGCTTGTAAAAAGGGAACAGCAATAATCATGGGTGATTTTAACCTCCATATTGATTGGACAAATCAAATTAGTCAGGGTAGCCTTGAGGAAGAGTTCATAGAGTGTGTCAGGGACAGATTCCTTGAGCAGTATGTAACATAGAAACATAGAAAATAGGTGCAGGAGTAGGCCATTCGGCCCTTCTAGCCTGCACCGCCATTCAATGAGTTCATGGCTGAACATGCAACTTCAGTACCCCATTCCTGCTTTCTCACCATACCCCTTGATTCCCCTAGTAGTAAGGACTTCATCTAACTCCTTTTTGAATATATTTAGTGAATTGGCCTCAACAACTTTCTGTGGTAGAGAATTCCACAGGTTCACCACTCTCTGGGTGAAGAAATTCCTCCTCATCTCGGTCCTAAATGGCTTCCCCCTTATCCTTAGACTGTGTCCCCTGATTCTGGACTTCCCCAACATTGGGAACATTCTTCCTGCATCTAACCTGTCTAACCCCGTCAGAATTTTAAACGTTTCTATGAGGTCCCCTCTCATTCTTCTGAACTCCAGTGAATACAAGCCCAGTTGATCCAGTCTTTCTTGATAGGTCAGTCCCGCCATCCCGGGAATCAGTCTGGTGAACCTTCGCTGCACTCCGTCAAAAGCAAGAATGTCCTTCCTCAGGTTAGGAGACCAAAACTGTACACAATACTCCAGGTGTGGCCTCACCAAGGCCCTGTACAATTGTAGCAACACCTCCCTGCCCCTGTACTCAAATCCCCTCGCTATGAAGGCCAACATGCCATTTGCTTTCTTAACCGCCTGCTGTACCTGCATGCCAACCTTCAATGACTGATGTACCATGATACCCAGGTCTCTTTGCACCTCCCCTTTTCCTAATCTGTCACCATTCAGATAATAGTCTGTCTCTCTGTTTTTACCACCAAAGTGGATAACCTCACATTTATCCACATTATACTTCATCTGCCATGCATTTGCCCACTCACCTAACCTATCCAAGTCGCTCTGCAGCCTCATAGCATCCTCCTCGCAGCTCACACTGCCACCCAACTTAGTGTCATCCGCAAATTTGGAGATACTACATTTAATCCCCTCGTCTAAATCATTAATGTACAGTGTAAACAGCTGGGGCCCCAGCACAGAACCTTGCGGTACCCCACTAGTCACTGCCTGCCATTCTGAAAAGTCCCCATTTACTCCTACTCTTTGCTTCCTGTCTGACAACCAGTTCTCAATCCATGTCAGCACACTACCCCCAATCCCATGTGCTTTAACTTTGCACATTAATCTCTTGTGTGGGACCTTGTCGAAAGCCTTCTGAAAGTCCAAATATACCACATCAACTGGTTCTCCCTTGTCCACTCTACTGGAAACATCCTCAAAAAATTCCAGAAGATTTGTCAAGCATGATTTCCCTTTCACAAATCCATGCTGACTTGGACCTATCATATTACCTCTTTCCAAATGCACTGCTATGACATCCTTAATAATTGATTCCATCATTTTACCCACTACCGATGTCAGGCTGACCGGTCTATAATTCCCTGTTTTCTCTCTCCCTCCTTTTTTAAAAAGTGGGGTTACATTGGCTACCCTCCACTCCATAGGAACTGATCCAGAGGCAATGGAATGTTGGAAAATGACTGTCAATGCATCCATATTTTCCAAGGCCACCTCCTTAAGTACTCTGGGATGCAGTCCATCAGGCCCTGGGGATTTATCGGCCTTCAATCCCATCAATTTCCCGAACACAATTTCCCGACTAATAAGGATTTCCCTCAGTTCCTCCTCCTTACTAGACCCTCCAACCCCTTTTATATCCGGAAGGTTGTTTGTGTCCTCCTCAGTGAATACCGAACCAAAATACTTGTTCAATTGGTCCGCCATTTCTTTGTTCCCCGTTATGACTTCCCCTGATTCTGACTGCAGGGGACCTACGTTTGTCTTTACTAACCTTTTTCTCTTTACATATCTATAGAAACTTTTGCAATCCGTCTTAATGTTCCCTGCAAGCTTCTTCTCGTACTCCATTTTCCCTGCCCTAATCAAACCCTTTGTCCTCCTCTGCTGAGTTCTAAATTTCTCCCAGTCCCCGGGTTCGCTGCTATTTCTGGCCAATTTGTATGCCACTTCCTTGGCTTTAATGCTATCCCTGATTTCCCTTGATAGCCACGGTTGAGCCACCTTCCCTTTTTTATTTTTACGCCAGACAGGAATGTACAATTGTTGTAGTTCATCCATGCGGTCTCTAAATGTCTGCCATTGCCCATCCACAGTCAACCCCTTCAGTATCATTCGCCAATCTATCCTAGCCAATTCACGCCTCATACCTTCAAAGTTACCCTTCTTTAAGTTCTGGACCATGGTCTCTGAATTAACTGTTTCATTCTCCATCCTAATGCAGAATTCCACCATATTATGGTCACTCTTCCCCAAGGGGCCTCGCACAACGAGATTGCTAATTAATCCTCTCTCAACCAAGGGGCAGGCTATCTTAGATCTGGTCCTGTGTAATGAGGCAGGATTAATAAACAATCTCCTAGTAAAGGATCCCCTTGGAATGAGTGATCATAGCATGGTTGAATTTCAAATTCAGATGGAGGGTGAGAAAGTTGGATCTCTAACCAGCATACTAAGCTTAAATAAAGGAGCCTATGAAGGTATGAGAGCAGAATTGGGTAAAGTGGACCGGGAAAATAGATTAAAGGATAGGACAGTTGATGAACAGTGGTGTACATTTAAGGAGATATTTCACAACTCTGAGGAAGTATATATTCCAGTGAGGAGGAAATGATGTAAGGGAAAAGATAGCCATCCGTGGCTAACTGAAGAAATAAAGGACAGTATCCAATTAAAAACAAGGGCATACAAAGTGGTCAAAACTAGTGGGAGGACAGAAGACTGGGAAGCTTTTAAAAGCCAGCAAAGAACGACTAAAAAAATGATTAAGAAAGGGAAGATAGACTATGAAAGTAAACTAGCGCAAAATATAAAAATAGATAGCAAGAGTTTCTATAGGTATATAAAAAGGAAAAGAGTGGCTAAAGTAAATGTTGGTCCCTTAGAGGACGAGACCGAAGAATGAGTAATGGGGAACATGGAGATGGCAGAAAACTCTGAACAAATATTTTGTATCAATCTTTCCGGTAGAGGACACTAAATATATCCCAACAGTGGATAGTCTAGGGGCTATAGGGGGGGAGGAATTTAACACAATCACAGTCACAAAGGAGGTGGTACTCAGTAAGATAATGGACTAAAGGTGGATAAATCCCCTAGACCTGATGGCTTGCATCCTAGGGTCTGAAGAGAAGTAGCGACAGGGATTGTGGATGCATTGGTTGTAATTTACCAAAATTCCCTGGATTCTGGGGAGGTCCCAGATTGGAAAAATACAAATGAAACCTATTAAAAAAGGAGGCAGACAAAAAGCAGGAAACTATAGGCCAGTTAGCCCAACATCTGAACCCCAATGCAACAATGCAGAGAACTGTGGGCATGCTGGAGAAATTTTCGGAGGGAGATGATTGGGAAACCTTTGTAGAGCGACTCGACCAATACTTCATGGCAAAAGAGCTGGAAGGAGAAGCGAACGCTGCCAAACGAAGGGCGATCCTCCTCACTGTTTGCGGGGCACCAACGTATGGCCTCATGAAAAATCTGTTCGCTCCAGCGAAACCCACAGAGAAGTCGTACGATGATTTGTGCACACTGGTCCGGGAACATCTAAACCCGAAGGAAAGCGTTCTGATAGCGAGGTATCGGTTCTACACGTGCAAGAGATCTGAAGGCCAGGAAGTGGCGAGCTATGTCGCCGAGCTAAGGCGCCTTGCAGGACATTGCGAATTTGAAGGACACTTGGAGCACATGCTCAGGAACTTCTTTGTACTTGGCATTGGCCATGAAGTAATACTTCGCAAACTTCTGACTGTAGAGACCCCAGCCTTGAGTAAAGCCATAGCAATAGCCCAGGCGTTTATCGCCACCAGTGACAATACCAAACAAATCTCTCAGCACACGAGCGCTGCTGCAAGTGCTGTGAACAAAGTAATGTTGTTTTTGAATCGTAATGTACAGGGCAGGACTTACATGGCTGCAGCTGCACGTCCGCAGGTGACTCAGAGCCCACCATCAAGGGTGGTGAATGCAAGGCCATTAACACTTTGTTGGTGCTGCGGGGGTGATCATCGTTTCCATTCATGCCACTTCAAAGGATACGTTTGCAAGAGCTGTGGAACAATGGGACACCTACAACGTATGTGCAGGCGAGCTGCAAACCCTGCTACTCCTGCAAACCACCATGTTGCAGAGGAGGACAGATCCACGGTGGATCGTGACGAACCAGAGCCTCAGACTAAGGAGGGTGAGGTATATGGGGTGCATACATTCACCACAAAAAAGACTTTCGATAAATTGTCGTGCAGCAAGGCCTCAAGGCCAGTCCTGAGCCCCATTCGTACTAAACTGAGAACGTACACAAAGGAACTGATTTCCATAATCGGCAGTGCTACTGTAAAGGTCTCCGACGATGGAGCGGTGCACAATTTACCACTCTGGCTGGTACCGGGCGATGGCCCTACGCTGTTCGGCAGGAGCTGGCTGGGAAAGATACGCTGGAACTGGGACGGCGTCCGAGCACTCTCGTCCATCGACGACACTTCATGTGCCCAAGTTCTAAACAAGTTTGCCTCACTGTTCGAACCAGGCATCGGGAAGTTCCAAGGAGCAAAAGTGCAGATCCGCTTGATTCTGGGGGCTCGACCCATCCATCACAAGGCGAGAGCGGTACTGTACATGATAAGAGAGGGTGGAGATCGAGCTGGACAGGCTGCAACGAGGGGGCATCATTTCACCGATCGAATTCAACGAATGGGCCAGTCCGATTGTTCCAGTCCTCAAGGAAGACGGCGCCATCAGAATCTGTGGTGATTACAAAGTAACTATCAATTGTTTCTCCCTGTAGGATCAATACCCGCTACCAAAGGCGGACGACCTATTTGCGACGCTGGCTGGAGGAAAAACGTTCTCGAAGCTGGACTTGACCTTGGCCTACATGACGCAGGAGCTGGAGGAATCATCGAAGGGCCTCACCTGCATCAACACCCACAAAGGTCTCTTCATTTACAACAGATGCCCGTTTAGGATTCGATCGGCCGCGGCGATATTCCAGAGGAACACGGAAAGCTTGTTGAAGTTGGTCCCGCGCACCGTGGCTTTCCAGGACGACATCTTGGTTACAGGTCGGGACACAGTCGAGCACCTGCAGAACCTGGAGGAGGTTCTTAGTCGGCTTAATCGTGTGGGGCCGAGGTTAAAATGCTCGAAGTGCATTTTCCTGGCGCCTGAAGTGGAGTTCCTGGGGAGAAGAATCGCGGCGGATGGCATCAGGCCCACCGATTCGAAGACGGGAGGCAATCAAGAACGCACCGAGACCACAGAACGTGACGGAGCTGCGGTCGTTTCTAGGACTCCTGAACTATTTTGGTAATTTCTTACCGGGTCTTAGTATATTGTCAGAGCCACTGCACTCTTTACTGCGTATAGGAGATGAATGGGTATGGGGTAAAAGCCAAGAAAATGCCTTTGAGAAAGCTAGGAAACTGTTATGCTCAAACAAATTGCTTGTGTTATATGATTCATGTAAGCGTTTGGTACTAGCATGTGATGCGTCGTCATTTGGTGTATTGCAACAAGCTAATGAATTTGGGAAATTGCAACCGTTGCTTATGCATCCAGAAGTCTGTCTAAGGCTAAGAGGGCCTACAGCATGATCAAAAAAGAAGCGTTAGCTTGTGTTTATGGGGTAAAGAAAATGCATCAATATCTGTTGGGCTCAAATTTGAATTGGAAACCAACCATAAGCCACTTATATCCCTCTTTTCTGAAAGTAAGGGGATAAATACGAATGCATTGGCCCGCATCCAGAGATCTGCGCTCACGTTGTCCGCATACAACTACGCAATCCGCCACAGGCCAAGCACAGAAAACTGTGCCGATGCTCTCAGTAGGTTGTCATTGCCCAACTGAAGGGTTGAGATGGCACAGCCCGCAGATTTAGTTATGGTAGTGGAAGCATTCGAGAGTGAGCAATCACCTGTTACCGCCCGACAGGTTAGAACCTGGACAAGTCAGGACCCCTAATAAAAAACTGTGTGCTCCACGCAAGTTGGTCTAGTGTCCCATTAGAGATGCAGGAAGAAATAAAGCCGTACCAGCGGCGCAGCAATGAAATGTCTATACAGGCAGACTGCCTCCTATGGGGTAATTGGGTAGTGGTGCCAAAAAAGGGCAGGGACACCTTCATTAGTGATCTCCACAGCATCCACCCAGGCATCGTAATAATGAAAGCGATAGCCAGATCCCACGTGTGGTGGCCCGGTATCGATGCGGACTTAGAGTCCTGCGTGCACAAATGTAATACATGTTCACAGTTAAGCAATGCACCCTGGGAGGCGCAACAAAGTTTATGGTCCTGGCCCTCCAAACCGTGGTCCAGGGTCCATGTCGACTATGCAGACCCATTCTTTGGAAAAATGCTCCTTGTGGTTGTAGATGCATACTCCAAATGGATTGAATGTGTGATAATGTCGGTAAGCACGTCCGCTGCTACCATTGAAAGCCTGCAGGCCATGTTTGCCATGCACGGCCTGCCTGATGTCCTTGTGAGTGACAATGGGCTGTGCTTCACCAGTGCCGAGTTCAAAGAGTTCATGACCCACAATGGGATCAAACATGTCACATCTGCCCCGTTTAAACTAGCGTCCAACGGTCAGGCAGAGTGAGCAGTGCAAACAATCAAGCAGTGCTTGAAGAGGGTAACTGAAGATTCACTGCAGACTCGCCTATCCCGAGTCCTGCTTAGTTACCGCACAAGACCCCACTCGCTCACTGGGGTTCCCCCCCGCTGAACTGCTCATGAAAAGGGCACTTAAGACAAGGCTCTCTTAGTCCACTCTGATCTACACGAATAGGTAGAGAGCAGGCGGCTTCAACAGAATACATATCATGATCGTGCAAATGTGTCACGCGAAATCGAGATTAATGATACTGTATTTGTGTGGAACTATGGACAAGGTCCCAAGTGGCTTCCCGGCACTGTCGTGGCCAAAGAGGGGAGTAGGGTATTTCAGGTCAAACTTTCAAATGGACTCGCCTGCAGGAAACACTTGGACCAAACCAAACTCAGATTCACGGACTATCCAGAACAACCCCACAGTAGACACGACTTTTTTTGACTCTCCAACACATACACAAGTGGCAACCGACTCAGCGGTTGACCACGAAGCAGAACCCAGCACCCCCAGCAGCTCTGCAAGGCCAGCTGCACAGCAGCCCAGCGAGGGCCCAAAAAACGTCTCACCAAAACCAGCATTTGGTTGGAGACAATCAACAAGGGAAAGGAAGGCCCCAGATCGACTCACATTGTAAATATTGACTTTTTGACGGGGGGGGGGGGTGTTATTATATATATAAACCTGTAAATACCATGTTTAACCACCAGAGGGTTCATCCCCTGGAGTCCCAAGGGTTCCCACAATCCCTTGGGAGCACCTGAACCTAAGGAGGCCTTACAGGCTGGAGAGGCACTCTGAGACCTGTAATAAAGGACTACAGTTACACCTTACTTTGAGCTTGCAGTATCTGGTCTGACTCTTTATTCAAGACATAACAGATAGTATGCAGGTACAGCAAGTGATCAGGAAGGCCAATGGTATCTTGGCCTTTATTGCAAAGGGGATGGAGTATAAAAGCAGGGAAGTCTTACTACAGCTATATAAGGTATTGGTGAGGCTACACCTGGAATACGGCATGCAGTTTTGGTTTCCATATTTACAAAAAGACATACTTGCTTTAGAGGCAGTTCAGAAAAGATTCACTAGGTTGATTCTGGGGATGAGGGGGTTGACTTATGAGGAAAGATTGAGTAGGTTGGGCCTCTACTCATTGGAATTCAGAAGAATGAGAGGTGATCTTATCGAGACGTATAAGATAATGAGGGGGCTTGACAGTGTGAATGCAGAGAGGATGTTTCCACTGATGGGGGAGACTCGAACTAGAGTACGATCTTAGAATAAGGGGCCGCCCATTTAAAGCAGAGATGAGGAGAAATTTCTTCTCTCAAAGGGTTGTAAATCTGTGGAATTCGCTGCCTCAGAGAGCTGTGGAAGCTGGGACATTGAATAAATTTAAGACCGAAATAGACGGTTTCTTAATGGATAAGGGGATATGAGGAGCGGGCAGGGAAGTGGAGCTGATCCATGATCTTATTGAATGGCGGAACAGGCCCGAGGGACCGTATGGCCTACTCCTGTTCCTATTTCTTATGTTCTTATGTAACCAGATAATCTCTTTTAGTGATGTTGATTGAAGGATAAATATTGGCCCATGAAACTGGGGAATACTCCCCTGCTCTTCAAAATAGTACCATGGGAACATTTACGTCACCTGAGAGAGCAGACGGGGCCTCGGTGTAACGTCTCATTTGAAAGACGGCACTTTCAACAGTTGAGCACACCCTCAATACTGCACTGAAGTGTTGGCCTAGATTTTTGTGCTCAAGCCTCTGGAATGGGGCTTGAAACCACAACCTTCTGATTCAGATGCAGAGGTGCTACCCACTGAGCCACAGCTGACACCAGGGCTGATACTGGGACATGGGGGGATGGAGGGTCTGTGCTAGGATATGGGAGGGGGGGGGGGGTGCGGGTGGTTGGAGAGTCTGTCCTGAGACATGGTTTTTATGGGTGCCTGCTGCCTGTTCTGATGGTACGCCACACCTAGATATCCTCTGTCTCTTTCTCTTTTAGATTCTGACTGACCTGTTGTTCATTTCTAGCAGTTTGTTGTTTTGCATTACAGTAATTCCTAACTCTTGAAGTCTTTCCTTTTATTATTTCCCTCAGATTAGTTGCTGTTTTATTTCCTTAGCTGTTTCTTGCTAATCTTTCTGAGCACACCTATTTATGTCACTGACCCATCGTGGCTGTTTTTATCAGAGGTAAATGTCACGAGATCTCTTTGGGACTCTAACAGGTATTACGTTGGGCAGTGAACATTTGCTTGGCACCTTGACCATGTGTGTCTGTCATTCACGTTCTCGGGAAGCTGCAGTCCCGTTTGCCTATAATAACCTGAATAGAAAGTGGATTTAGATGTTTAAATTACCCGAGAAGGGAAGAAATTAGGTTAGGTGAGGGAAACAGTCCACATCTGTTGACACCGATGAGTAACTTTACTAGTCATACTCCTGCCACCTGAAGGCTCTGTTGTGACTTGGGGTATGTTTGAGGGATTTTATGTCACAGCCAAGCATAAACTCTGTGTCCTTCAGGCTGACTGTTTCTAACAATGTGATCCTTACCTTCAATCAATTGCTGGTCAATATTTACCTGCCAAAGACAGAGGCTGGTAGTAAGCTTTTATCTGGAGTGTTGCTGTTGTGCTTGTGTAATAAGCCGTTCAGTGTAAGTTACTGGGAGCCTGCGCCTGTAACCTGCGCACATCACAGACTCAAACAGTCGTTGAGCAATATGTGGCTACTTTGTCAAAGCAAATGCACGTGAGGCTGATTTGTTTGCAGTCGAGAGTTGATTAATCCACATTGAAGGAGCAGCTGGGACGGAATGTGTGGGAGGCAAGAAAGGGGAGGGTGACCTCTGGTGAACACCGGATAAACTGGGCCAGGTGACGAGTGAGTGACGTAAAGCAGCGCTAATTCCCGTCACGCTGAGATGTGATGCAAGTCATTCACACTACTGTCAGGAGAGTACATCACAGATTACATCCTGCACTTTGCATTCCATTTTTAAGTTATAACATCCTAATTAATAAACATTTCTCCCCAACCTGCATTGCCCTTTTTTCTTCCTCTCCAGTTTTCCTCCCCACCCCTTCTGAAGTCTTTGATTCTCTTGTTGAGATGATTAACATCCTCGGATACCTCACCGTATGTGTGTTGGCCTAAACCCCTGATAGTGCGCAGGTTCATCTGACTATGGAGGATATCCGAGCCAGTCCCCATCCTGTGCCCAAAAGGATCTAGGTCACTCTGTACAAACCGTAAACCAAGGTACTGCCGCCACACTGCGCCAGCTAAGATGGGCCAATGGCATGGGTTATGGCTGGAACCTTCCTGTACTCTGGGTCAGCGACAGTGACTTTACCTCTGAACCATCAAAACCCTGTTTTTTAGCCCACGTGGCAAATGGTAGAGAGGAGATAGTGAGCTGAGTTGTGTGAGAGAGTTGAAGTAACCAGATCATTGAAGTACCATGATTAGTATTTGGTCATTCAACTCTTTGTGCTGTACTCTCTTCTGTCTAACTCTTCTCTCCAAGCCCACTTTCCCTCTATGTTATCAGCATGTGCTTTAATGAATAAGTGAGAAATGATGAAATTTATGTAGTTTTTGAGATGTGTTGGGGTTATTCAACAGTTGGGGCTGTGTTATGTATTGATGCTTGGGGTCACCAGACACCAGAGGGTGCCACTGTCGGAGGTCATTGGGCTGTACGCGTGTGTGCGCGGTCACTGGTATATAAGCACGGATACTGTGTCATGTGTGTACTTTGGGCACGAATAAAGATGAATCAGGTTTACACCTGAGGCAGTTTACAGTAACAAGACTCTTGAGTCATTACATTTGGCGACGAGGTAAATTAAGAACCTTCGCATGTACACTGGGCACTATTGGAAGTCTAGAGAAATTCGTGGAGAGCAAGGATTGGGTGGATTTTATCGACCGCCTGGATCAGTATTTTGTGGCCAACAAAATGGAGGGGGAGGCTGACGCAGTTCGGCGCAGGGCAGTTTTTCTCACCGTTTGTGGTCAGAAAATCTACGGCCTGATGAAGAATCTTCTCTCGCCTTTACGTCCAACGGACAAAGAGTACGAGGATTTGTGTGTTTTGGTGTGTGACCATCTTAAGCCAAAAGAGGGGATCATCATCTCACGCTATCGCTACTACACGCATGTTCGTGCTGAGGGCCAGGATGTGTCGGGATTCGACGCCGACTATAACATCTTGCTGAGCCGTGTAAGTTCGGGAACATGTGGGAAGACACGTTGCGAGATTTCTTTGTGATAGGCATCAACCATGATATGATTCTTTGGAAGTTATTGGCCGAAGAGAAGCTGGACTTGAGAAAGGCCATCGCGACTGCCCAGGCATGCACGACGACTGATGATAATTTGAGGCAGATATCATCGAAGCTCCCCGGCAGGTACTGTAAACAAGATTGTGTTCTCTTCAGGCAGAGCTGCTTATGGCAGGGCCTACTCGACTGTTTATGTGAAACCTGTAGCTGCTCAGAGTCCGTCAACTGGTACTAATCTGATTTCACCCTGTTGACTTTCTGTGGGCAATCATCGGCCCTATCAGTGTCTGTTTAAACAATACTCCTGTAATGGCTGTTCGAAAGTGGGGCATCTTCAGAGAACGTGCCCACAACTGAGCAAGCGGCTGTTGCTCATCACATTGCTGATGATGACCAGTCCAGTGCTGGCCCGGATATACAATCTGAGGAGGAAGTGTATGGTCTGTATTCGTTCTTGGCAAACAGCCAGCCGATAATTGTTAATGTGAAGCTGAATGGCGTGCCTGTATCAATGGAGCTGGACATGGGTGTGAGTCAGTCGATAATGAGCCAAAGGACATTCGACAAGCTGTGGGACACTGAGGCTGTGAAGCCTAAGCTGAGTCCAGTCAGTGCCAAGTTGCATACTTACACTAAGGAACTCATACCGATGATTGGCAGTGCAGTAGTCAAGGTGTCATATGACGGTGTGGTTCAAGATCTACCGTTATGGATCGTCCCAGGTAATGGTCCAACGCTGTTCGGCAGGAATTGGCTCGAGAAAATCAAGCTGAACTGGAATGAGGTCAAAGCGTTGTCCTCGGTGGATGACACTTCGTGTGCTCAAGTGTTGAAGAAGTTTCCTTCTTTGTTTGAACCGGGCATTGGTAATTTTACTGGAGCCAAGGTGCACATTCACCTGGATTCTGATGCAAGACCTGTCTATCATAAGGCTCGGTCTGTTCCTTACATGATGAGGGAGAAGGTTGAAATTGAGCTTGACAGACTCCAACATGAAGGGGTTATATCACCGGTTGAGTTTAGCGAGTGGGCCAGTCCTATTGTTCTTGTGTTGAAGAGTGATGGCACTGTCAGGATTTGTGGAGACTACAAGGTTACGATTAACCGATTTTCGAAACAGGATCAGTATCCGCTACCGAAGACTGTTCGCCATGCAAGCTGGTGGAAAGTCGTTCACTAAGCTAGATCTGATGTTGGCCTATATGACACAGGAGCTTGTCGGCACTTCGAAGAAACTCACCTGCATCAACACCCATAAAGGACTGTTTGTCTACAACTGGTGTCCTTTTGGAATTCGTTTGGCTGCAGCCATATTTGAGAGGAATATGGAGAGTCTACTGAAGTCCGTTCCTAGAACTGTCGTGTTTCAAGATGACATTCTGGTCACAGGTCGCAACACTGCTGAACATCTGAGCAATCTTGAAGAAGTCCTACATCGTCTGGACAAAGTGGGACTCAGGCTGAAATGTTTGAAGTGTGTCTTCATGGCACCTGAAGTTGAATTCCTAGGGAGGAAGATTGCTGCTGATGGCATCAGGCCCACTGATTCAAAAACCAAGGCCATCAAAAATGCACCCAGGCCTCAATGTGACGGAGCTGCGTTCATTCCTTGGGCTACTGAACTACTTTGGTAATTTCTTATCCAAATTGAGCACTTCATTAGAGCCACTGCACATGCTACTCAGAAAAGGCGACAACTGGGTCTGGGGTGTGTCTCAAGATAGAGCCTTTGAGAACGCTAAGAATCTGCTATGTTCAAACAAGTTGCTTGTTCATTATGATCGGTGTAAGCGTCTTGTATTGGCCTGTATGTACTCCAACAAGCAAATGAGTCGGGTAAGCTACGACCTGTTGCATATGCTTCAAGAAGTTTGTCAAAAGCGGAAAGAGCTTGCAGCATGGTAGAAAAAGAAGCTTTGTCCTGTGTGTATGGGGTCAAAAAGATGCATCAGTACCTGTTTGGTTTTCGTTTTGAACTTGAAACGGATCACAAGCCACTCATTTCATTGTTTTCGGAAAAAAAAGGTATTAATACCAATGCATCGTCCCATATCCAGAGGTGGGCGTTGACATTGTCTGCCTATGATTATGTTATTCGTGATAGACCTGGTACTGAGAATTGTGCCGATGCACTGAGTCGTCTGCCTTTGCCTACATCTGATATGAAGACGCCTCAACCTGCAGATCTGCTGTTAGTAATAGCTGCTTTTGAGAGTGAAGGAACTCCTGTCACTGCTCCACAAGTTAGGATCTGGACCAGTCATGACCCTATTTTATCGGTTGTGAAACGTTGTGTCCTCAGTGGTGATTGGTCTGCAATACCTATGGAGATGTGTGATGAGACCAAACCTTACAACCGTCACAAAAATGAGCTCTCTATTCAGTCAGATTGTTTGCTGTGGGGTAATCGTGTCATCATGCTTAAGAAAGGTAGAGAAAAATTTGTATGTGAACTACAAAGCACTCATCCCGGTATTGTCATGATGATGAAAGCCATTGCTAGGTCTCATGTATGGTGGCCTGGAATTGACTCTGATCTGGAATCATGTGTACATCAATGCAATACTTGCATGCAGCTAAGTAAAATACCAGCAGAATCTCCGCTGAGTCTTTGGTCATGGCTATCTAAACCATGGTCGAGGATCTACATCGATTTTGCGGGCCCTTTCCTGGGAAAGATGTTTTTTGTTGTGGTGAATGCATATTCAAAGTGGATAGAGTATGTTATTATGTCATCCAGTACATCTACAGCTACTATTGAGAGCCTTCGTGTCATGTTTGCTACTCATGGTTTGCCTGACATTGTTGTGAGTGACAACGGATCTTGCTTCACAAGTCTTGAGTTTCAGGAGTTCATGAAACTCAATGGTATTAGACATGAGGTCAGCCCCATTCAAACCTGTTTCTAATGGTCAAGCAGAGCGTGCTGTTCAAACGATCAAGCAAAGTATGAAACGTGTAACTCGGGTCACTGCAGACTTGTCATGTATATTGCTCACAGGACAAGACCTCATACGCTTACTGGGGTTTCCCCTGCTGAACTACTGATGAAGAGAAATCTCAAGACCAGGCTTTCTCTTGTTCATCCTGATTTGAATGATAGTGTTGAAAACAGACGTCAAAGTCAGCAATGGTATCATGATCGTGCTGCTGTGTCAAGTGACATCTCTGTCAACTATCCGGTTTATGTACTGAACAAGGGTCAAGGTCCAAAGTGGATCGCTGGTATTGTTACAACCAAGGAGGGTAACAGAGTGGTTATTGTCGTGCTCAAGAATGGGTAAACATGCAGGAAACATGTTGATCAGGTCATGGATGAACTGGAACCGTTTGAGGAAGATGCAGTCAGTGACCAACCAACCAATGTTCATTCATCAGAGGACTCTGCTGTCATTACCGAGCCTGGACTTTCAGTCTCTGATTGGTCATTACCACTCCCATCAGATTGGTTACTCAGCCTTCAGTCACAACTGACTCAGAACGCTTGCCTAGAACTAAAGTTGAACTGAGACGATCAACTTGTGAGCGGAAAGTCCCAGACCGTCTTAATTTGTAAAGAGACTGATATTAAGATCTTGAAAGGGGAATGTTGTTATGTATTGATGCTTGGGGTCACCAGACACCAGAGGGCACCATTGTCGGAAGTTATCGGGCTGTATGCCCATGTGCGCGGTCACTGGTATATAAAGGCGGGTACCATGTCACGCGGGTTACTTTGGGCGCAAATAAAGATGGATCATGTTTACACCTGAGGCAGTTTACAGTAACAAGACTCTTGAGTCATTACAGGCTGATATAGAAGACAGTCAGTTTTTCAGATTATGGACTCAAGTAAAATAGCACTGTTGAATTGAAAGGTTTAATATAGGGAGAGAAATGGTGAGTCACTAGCTGTGTTCTAACATTCGCAGCTGCTCTTGTGAGCACAAGTGCCGTTAGTGATTGCGCACAGTGACTGGACAAGTGACTCGGATCATTGAAGCATTTACTTTATTTTGTTATCTGCAAGATGTATATATTTGGATGTTATAATCCATCATCATCATCATAGGCGGTCCCTCGAAACGAGGATGACTTGCTTCCACGGCAAAAAAGGATAAGTTCACAGGTGTTTCAATGAAGGACCCGAACTACATCCTGAAGGGTGGAAGATACCTGTGTGTGGATTTTTTTAACGTGTGGTGACTGTTGCACACCAGCCACCACACGGGCTTGACAGAGCTAGGTCTTGGTCCAGTGGCAAGGGTTAACCAAGATGACTGGAGACCAGCTCTGCTGCACAGACCTAGTGCGCGCACATATCGCATTGTGGAGTGGCCCGTGCTGCCCCTGGCCCCGAACTCATGCCTCCCCTGGGCCCGATCACGTCCGTCTACAGTCCCTCGTCGCTCCTTCGCCCCGATCTCGCCGCTCCTGCTGTATCTGCCCACGCTCCAATCACCGACCTGGATCTTGATGACGTCCCTCTTCGCTGCCGTCGCCCTCCTGCACCAACTCGCGCTGCTCCCTGGAGTAGTACGCCTCCACGCTGCTCCCGAGGCCTCCACACCGCTCCTTTTGTGGCCCCGACCTGCTGCTGGTGTTTTCACGCAGGTTGGGGCCTCCACACTGTTATAATCACACAGCATTTGGATATATGTATGTAGTACATAACTAAAAATCACTTTGTAAGTAGGATTACAGAGCTGGGTATATGGTTGTGCACAATTGGCACTACATCTAAGAACAGGTGGTGTCGCTTCTTGGCTGTAGAATCAGGTAGGGTAGTGACTTTATTTTACGGTCTATAAAATCCATTTACTTTTCCCTTCACTTGGAAACTAACAGTAGTCTGTGAGTGAGTCGAGTACATATAACAGTAATGAGTGATGGGTGGGAGTGCTCGTATCAGTGCTAGCTCTCTGTACCCTGCTCTTACCCACAGCAAGATTCCTCCTCCACTTTTTTCGAACTCTTTCCAACAATTCTGTGTTTTCTATTTGAAACTATATTGTTATCAAACTCTTTTGTATTTGTTTGCAGTTTTTCTACAAATAAATGAATGGGAAACCCTCCCTCAGTGTCCATGAGTAAATTCCTATGTATTTACCATAAAGTAATGATTCTGAAGCAGTAAGAGTCCTGATCAGAACTCCTTTGTTTTACTACGAATACTTCTCCTAGGTGTTTCTGGATGTTAGCAGTGCAAAAAGAATCTGCGGCAGCAGTGATTTGTAGTAATCCTGGGGAATTTCAGTATCCCAGAGGTGAAGTGGGCAATCAGGGACAACCAGGAGGGAGCAGTGAAGGCACGAGCAGTATCCATGATATCGAGGTACAAGGACAGACACTGTTACATCTTCGCGCTGAGCATTCGGCCTGGCTTCAGATTACTGAACAACTCCAGTTCACCTGATGATTAACAAATTTAGTTTTAGATCAAGTTTAGGCTAAGGTCACAGAATAGTGCACATGTATCAGATTTGAGAAGAGCAAACTTTGGATCTTTGAAGAGATGCTGGAGGAGACAGTAGAACTAGAAAGAAATTGATGAAAGTGACTAAAACTAGAAACTTCAGTTGGTGCTATCAGTTGACAAGCATTTTCAATCTAAAATCCTCTTCATTTTTTAGTGGGACTACTAACTTCCATTAAACAAGTGAAGAGAGGAATTTCTGAGGCATGAATTAAGAGGATTGGTTGTCCACTAATATCAGAAAATTCCAGCTGTAGAATTTGAGGGTGACAAAAATATGAACATGCAAACAAAGCGATGGCTCAGCTGTTTGTATAGAATGAACCTGTTTATTTTTGCCAAGTTCTTTAAGCCCGAGCTTGACTCGGTTAATAGCACGTTTGTCTCTGGGTAGTTGAATGTGCATTCGAACCACACTCCAGTATTTGAGGCTGATGCCCAGCTCAGTGCTGATGGCAATGTAGTTAAATCGAGGCTTTTTCTGCCAGGAGGTTTTAAGCAACTGCAATGGGAGGAGTGCATCAGCGTTCTAGATCAAATGGGCCATTTTGAGCTGAACCCTTACAAAATGCTCTGAAGTCTGGATGCCCTGTATGTTTTAGTATGATCAATGGTCTGTGTAATACATAAAATCTCCCAATGGAGCATCAAGGAGCTATGGAAAGTCGTACTCTGCAAAATGTTCAGCTCTAGTTTATCTTTGCCCTTATTTGGCCATCATTTAATAGCTAAGCATTTTACAAAAATCAGTAAGGAATTAGTGTTATAAAATGTGTAATGGTACCTGTAGTGCAACATCAATAGTTACAGCCTACTCAATTCAAAGTTGTTATAGTTCAAATTAAACTGAGTTGAAATTCTGTAACAAAAAAACATCCTTGTGTAGTTTTATTAAAATGTTTTGATTCGATTTGCTGGATCATTCAAATTGACTTTGAGAGAGAAATGAGTGAGCGGGAGCGTTGTTCGAGCTAGCGTTTGGTGAGTCTGCTTCACTCCCTCCACCCTACATTGTACCTTCTCCAACTATTGCACAAAAAAGTCACACACACTCACTAAAACCTTCCTCTGGAAAGTTCCCCACTGTATAACTGGTAGTTTGTTCAGCACCACGAGCTGGGCCCGGCCTTAAAGAAGGGACCCGTGTTAATGGGTGCGACTCACAGTGCTGACAATGGATCTGGTGATTCCCATGTTTGCCATTTTCTTTTTGTTGTGTTACAGTTACTTGCTCTGTTTATGAGTCTGTCCCTCCCTAACCTCTGCAGACTCTGCTGTATCTCCGTATTGGAGCAATCAGCAATGTTGTTCAAAGTATGTGTATTTCTCCATAATCTACGGAGCATAAGTTTCAACTGATTTCTGAGTGCATGTGCACTTTGCCACTCTATTGACAGCAGTCAGTTGAGGGGCTACAGTGACAAATCGGGAGCAAAAGCTAAGAATCTGAGTGTCTTTTGACACTCCGGGATTCTTTTACACTGAGCTACCTTCAGCACAGCTGGTGGCTTTGTGTGAATGCTACTGGTTGGAAGGTTTAACGGTGGTGTTTTTTGAGCATGGGAGTAAAATGGAGCCAGCAGTTAACGCCCCCACCCCCCCCGGGACCAATAAGTCGCATTACTTGATGCGAACGGCAAGCGATACAGGTATGTATGTGTGTGAGGGGGGCAGTGATACAGGTGTGTGTGTGTGTGTGTGTGTGAGGGGGGCGGTGATACAGGTGTGTGTGTGAGGGGGATCAGTGATACAGGTGTGTGTGTGTGAGGGGGATCAGTGATACAGGTGTGTGTGTGTGGGGGGGGGGGCAGTGATACAGGTGTGTGTGTGTGAGGGGGATCAGTGATACAGGTGTGTGTATGTGAGGGGGATCAGTGATACAGGTGTGTGTGTGTGAGGGGGGCAGTGATACAGGTGTGTGTGTGTGAGGGGGGCAGTGATACAGGTGTGTGTGTGTGTGTGTGTGTGTGAGGGGGGCGGTGATACAGGTGTGTGTGTGTGAGGGGGATCAGTGATACAGGTGTGTGTGTGTGAGGGGGATCAGTGATACAGGTGTGTGTGTGTGAGGGGGGCAGTGATACAGGTGTGTGTGTGTGTGTGTGTGAGGGGGCAGTGATACAGGTGTGTGTGTGTGAGGGGGATCAGTGATACAGGTGTGTGTGTGTGAGGGGGGCAGTGATACAGGTGTGTGTGTGTGTGTGTGTGAGGGGGATCAGTGATACAGGTGTGTGTGTGTGTGAGGGGGATCAGTGATACAGGTGTGTGTGTGTGTAAGGGGGATCAGTGATACAAGTGTGTGTGTGTGAGGGGGATCAGTGAAACAGGTGTGTGTGTGTGAGGGGGATCAGTGATACAGGTGTGTGTGTGTGTGGGGGGTGGGGGCAGTGATACAGGTGTGTGTGTGTGAGGGGGATCAGTGATACAGGTGTGTGTGTGTGAGGGGGATCAGTGATACAGGTGTGTGTGGGGGGGGGCAGTGATACAGGTGTGTGTGTGTGAGGGGGATCAGTGATACAGGTGTGTGTGTGAGGGGGATCAGTGATACAGGTGTGTGTGTGTGAGGGGGCAGTGATACAGGTGTGTGTGTGTGAGGGGGCGGTGATACAGGTGTGTGTGTGTGAGGGGGATCAGTGATATAGGTGTGTGTGTGAGGGGGATCAGTGATACAGGTGTGTGTGTGTGTGAGGGGGATCAGTGATACAGGTGTGTGTGTGTGTGTAAGGGGGGCTGTGATACAGGTGTGTGTGTGAGGGGGGCTGTGATACAGGTGTGTGTGTGTGAGGGGGCAGTGATACAGGTGTGTGTGTGTGAGGGGGGCTGTGATACAGGTGTGTGTGTGAGGGGGCAGTGATACAGGTGTGTGTGTGAGGGGGGGCAGTGATACAGCTGTGTGTGAGGGGGCAATGATACAGGTGTCTGTGTGAGTGGGCAACGATACGGGTGTGAGGGGGGCAGTGATACAGGTGTGTGTGTGAGGGGGGGCAGTGATACAGGTGTGTGTATGTGAGGGGGGCAGTGATACAGGTGTGCATGTGAGGGGGCAGTGATACAGGTGTGTGTGTGTGAGGGGGGGCAGTGATACAGGTGTGTGTGTGTGAGGGGGGGCAGTGATACAGGTGTGTGTATGTGAGGGGGGCAGTGATACAGGTGTGTGTGTGTGAGGGGGCAGTGATACAGGTGTGTGTGTGTGAGGGGGGCTGTGATACAGGTGTGTGTGTGAGGGGGCAGTGATACAGGTGTGTGTGTGAGGGGGGGCAGTGATACAGCTGTGTGTGAGGGGGCAATAATACAGGTGTCTGTGTGAGTGGGCAACGATACGGGTGTGAGGGGGGCAGTGATACAGGTGTGTGTGTGAGGGGGGGCAGTGATACAGGTGTGTGTATGTGAGGGGGGCAGTGATACAGGTGTGCATGTGAGGGGGCAGTGATACAGGTGTGTGTGTGTGAGGGGGGCAGTGATACAGATGTGTGTGTGTGAGGGGGGCAGTGATACAGGTGTGTGTATGTGAGGGGGCAGTGATACAGGTGTGTGTATGTGAGGGGGGCAGTGATACAGGTGTGTGTGTGTGTGTGAGGGGGCAGTGATACAGGTGTGTGTGTGTGTGTGAGGGGGCAGTGATACAGATGTGTGTGTGTGAGGGGGCAGTGATACAGATGTGTGTGTGTGTGTGTGAGGGGGCAGTGATACAGGTGTGTGTGTGTGAGGGGGCAGTGATACAGGTGTGTGTGTGTGTGAGGGGGGCAGTGATATAGGTGTGTGTGTGTGTGAGGGGGCAGTGATACAGGTGTGTGTGTGTGTGAGGGGGCAGTGATACAGGTGTGTGTGTGTGTGAGGGGGCAGTGATACAGGTAGGTGTGTGGGGGGGCAGTGATACAGGTGTGTGTGTGTGAGGGGGCAATGATACAGGTGTGTGTGTGTGAGGGGGCAGTGATACAGGTGTGTGTGTGTGTGAGGGGGCAGTGATACAGGTGTGTGTGTGTGAGGGGGCAGTGATACAGGTGTGTGTGTGTGAGGGGGCAGTGATACAGGTGTGTGTGTGAGGGGGCAGTGATACAGGTGTATGTGTGTGAGGGGGGCAGTGATACAGGTATGTGTGAGGGGGGGCAGTGATACAGGTGTGTGTGAGAATGCAGTGATACAGCTATGTGTAGGTGTGTGAGGGGGAAGTGATACAGGTGTGTATGTGAGGGGGCAGTGCTACAGGTGTGTGTGAGTGAGGGGCGCAGTGATACAGGTGGGTGAGGGGGGCAGTGATATAGGTGTGTGTGAGGAAGCAGCGATACAGGTGTGTGAGAGTGAGGGGGCAGTGCTACAGGTGTGTGTGTGCGGGGGGAGCAGTGATACAGGAGTGTGTGAGGAGGCATTGATACGTGTGTGTGTGAGGGGGGCAATGATACAGGTGTGTGTGTGAGAGGGCAGTGATACAGGTGTGGTGTGTGTGTGAGGGGGCAGTGATACAGGTGTGTGTGTGTGTGTGTGCGGGGGCAGTGATACGTGTGTGTGTGTGTGTGTGTGTGTGTGTGAGGGGGCAGTGATACAGGTGTGTGTGTGTGTGCGGGGGCAGTGATACGTGTGTGTGTGTGTGTGTGTGTGTGTGAGGGGGCAGTGATACAGGTGTGTGTGTGTGTGTGTGCGGGGGCAGTGATACGTGTGTGTGTGTGTGTGTGTGTGTGAGAGAGGGCAGTGATACAGATGTGTGTGTGAGGGGGGGGCAGTGATACAGGTGTGTGGGTGCATGAGGGGCGGAGGCAGTGATACAGGGGTGTGTGGGGTGGCAGTGATATGTGTATGTGTGTGGGGTGGCAGTGATACAGGTGCCTGTGAGGGGGCATTGATACAGTTGTGTGTGTGTGGGGGCATTGATACAGGTGTGTGTGAGGGGGCATTGATACAGGTGTGTGTGATGGAGCTGTGATACAGGTGTGTGAGAGAGGGCAGGGATACAGGTATGTGTGTGTGTGTGAGAGGGCAGTGATACAGGTGTGTGTGTGAGTGGGGGTAGTGATACAGGTGTGTTTGTGTGAGGGGGTAGTGATACAGGTGTGTGTGTGTGGGGTGGGGCAGTGATACAGGTGTGTGTGTGGGGGGCAGTGATACAGGTGTGTGGGGGTGGCAGTGATACAGGTATGTGTGTGGGGGGCAGTGATACAGGTGTGTGTAGGGGTGGCAGTGATACAGGTATGTGTGTGCGGGGGGGGGCAGTGATACAGGTGTGTCTGTGGGGGGGGCAGTGATACAGGTGTGTGTGGGGGGGGGCAGTGATACAGGTGTGTGTGGGGGGGGCAGTGATACAGATGTGTGTATGGGGGGGAAGTGATACAGGTGTGTGTGTGGGGGGGGCAGTGATACAGGTGTGTGTGTGCAGGGGGGCAGTGATACAGGTGTGTGTGTGTGGGGGGGGCAGTGATACAGATGTCTGTGTGGGGGGGGCAGTGATACAGGTGTGTGTGTGTGTGTGGTGGGGCATTGATACAGGTGTGTGTGGGGGGGGCAGTGATACAGGTGTGTGTGAGAGGGCAGGGATACAGGCATGTGTGTGTGTGTGTGAGAGGGCAGTGATACAGGTGTGTGTGTGAGGGGGGTAGTGATACAGGTGTGTTTGTGTGAGGGGGGTAGTGATACAGGTGTGTGTGTGTGGGGTGGGGCAGTGATACAGGTGTGTGTGGGGGGGGCAGTGATCCAGGTGTGTGTGTGGGGGGCAGTGATACAGGTGTGTGTGGGGGTGACAGTGATACAGGTGTGTGTGTGCGGGGGGGGCAGTGATACAGGTGTGTGTGGGGGGGGCATTGATACAGGTGTGTGTGTGAGGGGGGTAGTGATACAGGTGTGTTTGTGTGAGGGGGGTAGTGATACAGGTGTGTGTGTGTGGGGTGGGGCAGTGATACAGGTGTGTGTGGGGGGGGCAGTGATACAGGTGTGTGTATGGGGGGCAGTGATACAGGTGTGTGTGGGGGTGGCAGTGATACAGGTATGTGTGTGCGGGGGGGGCAGTGATACAGGTGTGTGTGTGGGGGGGGCAGTGATACAGGTGTGTGTGAGGGGGGGCAGTGATACAGGTGTGTGTGTGGGGGGGGCAGTGATACAGGTGTGTGGGGGGGGGGCAGTGATACAGGTGTGTGTGCGGGGGTGCAGTGATACAGGTGTGTGTGTGTGGGGGGGGCAGTGATACAGGTGTCTGTGTGGGGGGGGGGCAGTGATACAGGTGTGTGTGTGTGGTGGGGCCGTGATACAGGTGTGTGTGAGAATGCAGTGATACAGCTATGTGTAGGTGTGTGAGGGGGAAGTGATACAGGTGTGTATGTGAGGGGGCAGTGCTACAGGTGTGTGTGAGTGAGGGGCGCAGTGATACAGGTGGGTGAGGGGGGCAGTGATATAGGTGTGTGTGAGGAAGCAGCGATACAGGTGTGTGAGAGTGAGGGGGCAGTGCTACAGGTGTGTGTGTGCGGGGGGAGCAGTGATACAGGAGTGTGTGAGGAGGCATTGATACGTGTGTGTGAGAGGGGGGCAATGATACAGGTGTGTGTGTGAGAGGGCAGTGATACAGGTGTGGTGTGTGTGTGAGGGGGCAGTGATAGAGGTGTGTGTGTGTGTGCGGGGGCAGTAATACGTGTGTGTGTGTGTGTGTGAGGGGGCAGTGATACAGGTGTGTGTGTGTGTGTGTGCGGGGGCAGTGATACGTGTGTGTGTGTGCGTGTGTGTGTGAGAGGGCAGTGATACAGATGTGTGTGTGGGGGGGGGCAGTGATACAGGTGTGTGGGTGCATGAGGGGCGGAGGCAGTGATACAGGGGTGTGTGGGGTGGCAGTGATATGTGTATGTGTGTGGGGTGGCAGTGATGCAGGTGCCTGTGAGGGGGCATTGATACAGTTGTGTGTGTGTGGGGGCATTGATACAGGTGTGTGTGAGGGGGCATTGATACAGGTGTGTGTGATGGAGCTGTGATACAGGTGTGTGAGAGAGGGCAGGGATACAGGTATGTGTGTGTGTGTGAGAGGGCAGTGATACAGGTGTGTGTGTGAGGGGGGGTAGTGATACAGGTGTGTGTGTGGGGGGGCAGTGATACAGGTGTGTGTGGGGGGGGGGCAGTGATACAGGTGTGTGTGCGGGGGTGCAGTGATACAGGTGTGTGTGTGTGGGGGGGGCAGTGATACAGGTGTCTGTGTGGGGGGGGGCAGTGATACAGGTGTGTGTGTGTGGTGGGGCAGTGATACAGGTGTGTGTGGGGGGGGCAGTGATACAGGTGTGTGTGAGAGGGCAGGGATACAGGCATGTGTGTGTGTGTGAGAGGGCAGTGATACAGGTGTGTGTGTGAGGGGGGTAGTGATACAGGTGTGTTTGTGTGAGGGGGGTAGTGATACAGGTGTGTGTGTGTGGGGTGGGGCAGTGATACAGGTGTGTGTGGGGGGGGCAGTGATACAGGTGTGTGTGTGGGGGGGCAGTGATACAGGTGTGTGTGTGGGGGGGGCAGTGATACAGGTGTGTGTATGGGGGGGCAGTGATACAGGTGTGTGTGCGGGGGGCAGTGATACAGGTGTGTGTGTGCGGGGGGGGCAGTGATACAGGTGTGTGTGTGTGGGGGGGGCAGTGATACAGGTGTGTGTGTGTGGGGGGGGCAGTGATACAGGTGTGTGTGTGTGGGGGGGGCAGTGATACAGGTGTGTGTGTGTGGGGGGGGGTAATGATACAGGTGTGTGTGTGTGGGGTGGGGCAGTGATACAGGTGTGTGTGGGGTGGGCAGTGATACAGGTGTGTGTGGGGTGGGCAGTGATACAGGTGTGTGTGGGGGGGGCAGTGATACAGGTGTGTGTGAGGGGGGCAGTGATACAGGTGTGTGAGGGGGGGGCAGTGATACAGATGTGTGTGCGGGGCAGTGATACAGGTATGTGTGGGGGGGGCAGTGATACAGGTATGTGTGGGGGGCAGTTATACAGGTATGTGTGGGGGGGCAGTGATACAGGTGTGTGTGGGGGGCGCAATGATACAGATTTGTGTGGGGGGGCGCAGTGATTCAGGTATGTGTGGGGGGGACAGTGATTCAGGTATGTGTGGGGGAGGACAGTGATACAGGTGTGTGTATGTGATGGGGGAGCAGTGAGCTGGTTTGGGGACGTTGGTTTGGGGACGCGAGTACTCGTGTTGTTGGAAGCCCCGTGATGGGCTTGATTTAGTCTTTTCTCACTAAATTCCAGTAGAGTTTTGGAAAGTGTACTGTAAAATGTGACATTAAATGAAGTGTATTCCTGGTGATTGCCACTTATTTGAACCAGCTCTTCAAATCTCAGTCATTCACTATTCTCTCATTGGCTGTATTTTTTTTGATTATTTTGGTTGATAGTTTCACTAAAAGGTATTTTATACCTTGCAATCTTTGGTACCACTGTGGAAGTGCAAACCGCCATCATTGGTACAAAAATGCATTCAATGCTTGCATGTTGGATCACTGACTCTGCTGAAGCCCCAGCCTGTGGCTCGGTGAGCAGCAACACAACTGTTCCAAGGTTAAGGACGTAATCGTATTAAACATGGGATTCTCTGTTAATCTGGATAAGGAGAGAGAAATCCAGAAGGCAAACCAGTGAAGAGGGTAAATGGTGAGTTCGATTTCTGCCTTTGCTACGCTCTTTGTCTTAACTTTAATAACATTCTATCTCTGTGCATTAGTTAATGTGGAACATTAGAGGTAAAGCACTTGCTGAACTTGTTTCACTAAGTCGCGGTGTTTCAGACGGAGGTTGTAAGTACAGGGAGGCATCCAGCTTTTAAAATTCAATTTCAGAAAAAGCATCATGCTCCATTGAGCCCCTCTCTCAATTGGTTTAATGTTGTGTGTGTAGGGTGGGGGTAGATGGGGGGGGGGGGTGTCTGCCTTATTAAAAATCTCACATCTGTATTCACTTTCTGTCTCCAAAACCATGCTTCCTGTTGTCACTGTTGGTTGCACTTTTCTGTCCACTGTCTGCCATTATGAAGCACTTTGGGATATCCTGTGGATGTGAAAGATGCTATATTAATCCAGTTCTTTCTTTTCTTTCCTATGTCAACTTTTATAATGGAAACTGTCTGCTTAACTTTCTGGATTTCTGCAATCTCCCCCCCCCCCACCTCCCCCCCTGCAGAATTCAACAAATTGGTCATAATGCTTTCTAAAAAATTTGATCTACCAATTTGCTCTCAATAACTGATATTTCTAATGTCCAAAGGGACAATTTAAACAAAATCAATTACGTATCATAAATACATTTATTCATTGAATTATCTTCTGTGACTTTTAATGCCTTCATTATAATTTTAACTTGGAAAGCATTAACCATTCCCAAAAGCCTGTGCTTTTGTTTGCTGTTTACAATCTATATAAATGACTGAGATGAAGAGACCGAGTGTAATGTATCCAAGTTTGCTGACGATACAAAGGCTAGGTGGGACAGTCATCATCATCATAGGCAGGCCTTCAAAATCGAGGAAGACTTGCTTCCACTCCAAAACTGAATTCTCAGGTGGCTGAACAGTCCAATACGGGAATTACAGTCTCTGTCACAGGTGGGGCAGACAGTGGTTGGAGGAAAGGGTGGGTGGGGAGTCTGGTTTGCCGCACGCTCCTTCCGCTGCCTGCGCTTGTTTTCTGCATGCTCTCGGCGATGAGACTCGAGGTGCTCAGCGCCCTCCCGGATGCTTTTCCTCCACTTAGACAGTCTTGGGCCAGGGACTCCCAGGTGTCAGTGGGGGTGTTGCACTTTATCAAGGAGGCTTTGAGGGTGTCCTTGAAACGTTTCCTCTGTCCACCTGGGGCTCGTTTGCCATGTAGGAGTTCCAAGTAGAGCGTTTGCTCTGAGAATCTCGTGTCTGGCATGCGAACAATGTGGCCCGCCCAACAGAGCTGGTTGAGTGTGGTCAGTGCTTCGATACTGGGGATGTTGGCCTGACCGAGGACACTGACGATGGTGCATCTGTCCTCCCAGGGGATTTGCAGGATCTTGCGGAGGCATCGCTGGTGGTATTTCTGTATTAACAACTTGGAAGAAAGGACTGAGTGTAACGTAGCCAAGTTTGCTGACAATACAAAGATGGAAGGAAAAGCAATGTGTGAGGACACAAAAAATCTGCAAAAGGACATAGATCATCATCATAGGCAGTCCCTAGGAATCGAGGAAGACTTGCTTCCATTCCTAAAGTGAGTTCTTTGGTGGCTGAACAGTCCAATACGAGAGCCACAGACCCTGTTACAGGTGGGACAGACATTTGTCAAGGGAAGGGGTGGGTGGGACTGGTTTGCCGCGCGCTCCTTCCGCTGCCTGCAATTGACCTCTTGCTCTCGGCGTTGAGACTCGAAGAGCTCAGCGCACTCCCGGGATGCACTTTCTCCACCTAGGGCTGTCTTCAGCCAGGGTCTCCCAGGTGTCAGTGGTGATGTCGCACTTTACCAGGGTGGCTTTGAGAGTGTCCTTGTAAAGTTTCCGCTACCCACCTTTGGCTCGTTTGCCATGAAGGAACTCCGCATAGAGCATTTGCTTAGGGAGTTTTGTGTCTGGCATGCGAACTATGAGGCCTGCCCAGTGAAGCTGATCGAGTGTGGTCAGTGCTTCAATACTGGGGATGTTAGCCTGGACGAGGACACTGATGTTGGTGTGCCAGTCCTCCCAGGGGATTTGCAGGATTGTGCGGAGACATCGTTGGTGATATATCTCCAGCGACTTGAGGTGCCTTCTATACATCTTCCATGCCTCTGATCCATACAGGAGGGCGGGTATTACTACAGCCCCTTAGACCATAGACAAGCTAAGTGAGTGGGCAAAAATTTGGCAGATGGAGTATAATGTTGGAAAGTGTGAGGTCATACACTTTGGCAGAAAAAAAATCAAAGAGCAAGTTATTATTTAAATGGAGAAAAATTGCAAAGTGCTGCAGCACAGTGGGACCTGGGGGTACTTGTGCATGAAACACAAAAAGATAGTATGCAGGTACAGAAAGTGACCAGGAAGGCCAATGGAATCTTGGCTTTTATTGCAAAGGGTATGGAGTATAAAAGCAGGGAAGTCTTGCTACTGTTATACAGGGTATTGGTGAGGCCACACATGGAATACTGCGTACAGTTTTGGTTTCCATATTTATGAAAGGATATACTTGCTTTGGAGGCAGTTCAGAGAAGGTACACTAGGTTGATTCTGGAGATGAGGGGGTTGACTTATGAGGAAAGGTTGAGTAGGTTGGGTCTCTACTCATTGGAATTCAGAAGAATGAGAGGTGATCTTATCGAAACATATAAGATTATGCAGGGGCTTGACAAGGTGGATGCAGAGAGGATGTTTCCATTTATGGGGAGACTGGAACTAGGGGGCATAATCTTAGAATAAGGGGCCGCCCATTTAAAACTGAGATGATGAGAAATTTCTCCTCTAAGGGTTGTAAATCTGTGGAATTCGCTTCTCAGAGAGCTGTGGAAGCTGGGACATTGAATAAATTTAAGACAGAGATAGACAGTTTCTTAACCGATAAGGGAATAAGGGGTTATGGGGAGCGGGCAGAGAAGTGGACCCGAGTTCATGATCGGATCAGCCATGATCGTATTAAATGGCGGAGCAGGCTCGCGGGACCGTATGGCCGACTCCTGCTCCTATTTCTTATGTTTTGAGGTATCTACTGTATATGGTCCATGTCTCTGAGCCATACAGGAGGGCGGGTATCACTACAGCTCTGTAGACCGTAAGCTTGGTGCCAGATTTGAGGGCATGGTCTTTGAACACTCTCTTCCTCAGGCGGCCAAAGGCTGTGCTGGCGCACTGGAGGTGGTGTTGAACCTAGTCGTCAATGTCTGCCCTTGCTGATAATAGACTCCCGAGGTATGGAAAGTGGTCCATGTTGTCCAGGGCTGTGCCGTGGATCTTGATGACTGGGGGGCAGTGCTGTGTGGTGGGGTCAGGTTGGTGGAGGATCTTTGTCTTACGGATGTTTAGTGTAAGGCCCATGCTTTCGTATGCCTCGGTGAAGATATTGATGAAGACTCCATCTCACACGTAACAAGCTCTCCGCTGGAGTGAAACTAAACTATAGAACCTGTTCAACCTTCGTCGCCTCCAGGCCACATCCAAGACCATCCCATTCTCTGTCATCGAACTACAGTGAACAGACTACGCTTGCGTCTGCGCACATTCAGAGTGGGACAGTCAGCTGTGAGGAGAATGCAAAAAATCTGCAAAGGGATATAGATAGACTGAGTGAGTGTGCAGTAAAGTGGCAGATGGAGTATAATGTGGGGAAATGTGAGGTTATTCACTTTGGTAGGACGAATAGAAAAACAATATCTTTTAAATGATGAGAAACTTTTAAATGTTGGTGTTCAGAGAGATTTGGGTGTCCTTGTGCAAGAAACACAGAAAGCGAGCATGCAGGTACAGCAAGCAATAAGGAACGCAAGTTGTCCTTTATTGCAAGGGGTTGGAGTATAAGACTAAGCAAGTCTTGCTACAGTTGTACAGGGCCCTGGTGAGACCACACCTGGAGTACTGTCACAGTTTTGGTCTCCTTATCTAAGGAAGCATATACTTGCCTTGGAGGTGGTGCAATGAAGGTTCACTAGATTGATTCCTGGGATGAGAGGGCTGTCCAATGATGAGAGATTGTGTAGAATGGGCCTGTGCTCTCTGGAGTTTAGAAGAATGAGAAGTGATATTGAAACATACAAGATTCTGAAGGTGATGAGAGTAGGTGCTGAGAGGTTGTTTCCCCCTGGCTGGAGTGTCTAGAGCTAGGGGGCATAGTCTCATTTAAGACTGAAGAGGGAAGGAATTTCTTCACTCGGGGGATTGTGAATCTTTAGAATTCTCTGCCCCAGAGTATATTCAAGGATTTGTGGACTCTAGGGGAAATCAAGGGATATGGAGATCAGGTGGGAAAGTGGAATTGAGGTCGATGATCAGCCATGATCTTAGTGAACGACGGAGCAGGCTCGAGAGGCCGAATGGCCGACTCCTGCTCCTAGGCCTTATGTTCTGATGTGATTTGAGATTCGGATTGTGGTGTGTACCTAATTACCCAGGGTGCATCAGTATCATTTAGTCAGCTGTAGTGATGGAGTATTTTCCCTTGGCTTCTAGCAGTTTTTGTTCAGTTGGAGGACATATTTCAAAATGTTGTTTGCGGTGAAGTTTGTGTTAAATGTTCCATCTAAAACCAAGGCGCGTTGAGAGATCCAGTGGTCCAGCACCTTGTGGTGATTCGTGACTCACGGGGTACCTCTTGCTTGCCGCAAGTTTCTGGACAGTATACACATTAATAACGGCGTGCATGTTAAACTTGCCATTATTTTGCCAGCAATTTCTGGCTCATTGACTTGTGAAGCCAACTAATTACCTCGCCTGTGTTGGACCATTGAAAGTGCGAATGTCCTAATTGCTAACAGCTGTGATGGTGTCTTTCCTTAGTTTAACTTTAATTTTTTTTTAGAAAAGACTTGAATTTTGAAAGCAAGTGAGCGGGGGCTTCACTGGAGGGTACAATGAAACCAGGGAAATGGAGAAAGCGGTTGGGTGGTCAAAGGGAAAGATGTGGGGATAGTGATGCGTGAAGAGATGATTGGAGGGTTAATGGGAAGACAAAGGGCTAGGGACCAATGGGAGTGAAGGGTGGGGTGAATGATTGGAGGAGGGGAAGAGTTACTGAAAGACATGTTTCCTCATACTCCTCACTTGATATGAAGTTTGCAGCCATTGGTGGCTCCTTTCCCTTCCACTGCAGCCATCACCTCCCACCAGAAAGGAAGAGGACAGAGACAGAAGCCAAGTGAATTGGGGAGAATCTGAAGGGGAAGAATGAAAGAGAAGATGAGAGTCAGAGAGAAGTAACAATACAAAAACAACTGAGGCGGGCAAGAGAGAGAGACCGTATTCTCCATTACAAGAAATCAACTAGATTTAAATTAAAAATCTTGGGGAAAATTGCCCTGGAGCCGATTGGGGGCGGTCACCTGCTCAGGGCAATACTTCCTGCGCCTGGCACGGAAGTCCCGCCCTGGTCGCGGAATTGCCCTTACCGCTCCTCAGAGGAAGTGGAGCGCAATCTAGCTACACTTCCTCTTGGGGCGGGTCCAACGGCGGTAACGGGGTGCTGTTGGCTGCGCTACGCAGATGCTTCTCTGTTGCACTAACGCGTTTCACGGCCTTTTCCTTCAATTTAAGAGGAGGGCCATTGCGGCCTCCACTAGGCCACCAGGGCAGCGTGGTACCGGACCATGCAACGAGACGAATTGGGGCCGGGTGGTGAGTTGGCAAAACCGGCAAGATGGTGGCGCGGGACGCTCGTGACCTTCCCTTCAACTTCCGCCCCGTGAGCGGATGTCGGCTCGGTTCATGACCCGTGAGGTTGGCGCTTACACCCGCTCACGACAGCCTTGCGGGGCAATATCCGCTGCGGGGTGGAAAGGGGTCAGCGCGTGGCGCTAAGGGGTCGGCGCACACAACGATGACATCATTGCCGGCTGTGCGGCAGCCTAAGGTGCTACCCGTGGGGCGCAGAGCTGCCATGGCAGCACCTCCATTAACTCCTGGGGAATTCCCCGGGAGCCAGTAGCACCCCCACCACCAGGTGAATAATGTTTCATGCCGTGTTAGCGCCCCCCCCCCCCCCCAGGATCAAAAAGGGGCAATTTTAATTTCGGCCCCCTTGTGTCTACATGCCTTTCCTGTCAATTTTTTCCTACATCCACATTTAAAATGGGTGCTCTGTCTCTAGTGGTCCCATTGTAATTTCACCCCTCCAATGGTGATTCTGTTGTACTTCAAATTTGGGTCCCTCTTCAGCCTGCACTGCAGAGAAGTTTTGGTGCTCCAACCAACCCTACATTTCCACTTCCCAAATTTCTGTAAGTTTATCTTTTAAACTAAAATAATATAGTATTAAAGTGTTATATAAATGGTAATGTATGACATGAAAATGGGGACTAGAGACGTCTGTACACCCTGGTCCATTTTACCCTGGACTTCTAACCCCTGAAGCCTACACTTGGCCTCGGCCTCCTTGTGTGTAACGCCATGGCAGGTGAACTAATGTATATCAATGTATATAATTTATTATTTCAATTTGTTCGATTGCTGAGGACTTGGCTTAGATGGAGCTTTCTGTCTGGGAAGCAGCTTATTCATTTAGCCCTTGGTAAACAGCAGGTGTTTGAAGCTGTGTACCTGAAGTCAAGGAGAGCTGGACTAATGGATGCTTTCGAGATTATACCCTGGCACAGTGCTTTACGTGCAAACAAAATGTGCCATCTGCCTTTTAAAAGTGCTCCAGAAGTTTTGATAAACCAATAGTCATTGACCCTAGATCTCTGCGAGCTGTAAAAATTTGGGATGGTCTCGACCAAGTTCTGTGTCTTCCCAAGTACAAAACTATCTACAATTCTTCAAAAATTGGCACAAATTTGGCTTTTAATCAGGGCACACAAGAATGGTTTTAAAATGAAATTTAAAGGTGGACATTGTTCCCCCATGTAGCATTTTCAATTAAAGATTTGTTCTACAAACAAATGAAAAAGTATCTTTGATGCGCCAAGAAAAGTCTTGATGTTTTATTCCCCCTCACCCACAGGTCCTAGAGAGCCGCCATATTGGCTGTCGAACTTGGAATAAAGCCAAGTGCTGACACAAGTGCTGGGACTGTCAACAGATGCAGCTCAGCTCATAATGCTGTGGGCTGGCACCCCCCTCGGACCTGGTTCTCACTGGGAGCTGTCAGCAATGTAAATAAATTCTGTGCCCCCAGGTACTCCAGAATGGTCGGCTGGTACTGAAATCCAAAATTGCTGCCTCCTCCTGATTGATGCCTGAAAGGAATGCATTCCACACTCGTTACAAGACTGTTACTGTCAGCTGCTCTGGGAGCATGTCCATGCTTGGGGCGGGGAGGAGGGGGCTTGGGGGTGCCTGGGAATGTGTCAGTGTTTGCAAACTTCATGCCGCTATATTGAAACTAATGTTTTTTTCAAAAGAATAGCATGCTGAGGGGAACCATATTCCACTTAAATTATGCTGACTAAACTAGTATGATCTAGATTCATAATTCAAAATATAGGCCTCCTAGCTGCATAATCTGCTGCTTCTCCCTTTCGCTAGCGACACATGGTTGCTATCGGTTAATTGTTGGTTTTGCTGGGCCTTTGCTTTGCTTGCTGTAGGGTTCTTCCTCTTGCTCGGTGGGAACATAGTAGTTCTACTGCTCACAGGTGATGTGTGGTGTGAGGAGGGTTAAAGATGTGACACTGGGTGTGGCGATGTGAAGTGGGGCAAATGGGAGGGGGGGTGGGGAGGAGGCTGATGGGAGGTGGGTGGGGAGGAGGCTGAACCCAGAGGGTAAGTCATGGTAGTTCTTCATGTATAAGTGGGTGCTTGCAACGGCAGGGAGAACATGTTATGCATGAAAGGTTAGTAGCTTCCTCTGCATCTCTATTTTAGTCTGGTTTTAGGTAAGTTCCATTGTAAATGTGGATATAGGAACTTATGATGGAAATAATAAAGTAAGGACAGAATGTATGGTTTTAAGTTGGGGGCTGAATCATGTCTTTTTCTTTATTCGTTCCTGGGATGTGGGCGTCGTTGGCAAGGCCAGCATTTATTGCCCATCCCCAATTGCCCTTGAGAAGGTGGTGGTGAGCCGCTGCCTTGAACTGGTGCAGTTCTTGTGGTGAAGGTGCTCCCACAGTGCTGTTAGGGAGGGAGTTGGGTCAATTAAGGAGTTTTCTAAGTTAAAGATTGGAAATTCAAAGGAAAATGCCAATTTTCTAACTTGTATGTGGAAGCTGCATCGAGTTCCTCAACTGCACTCGAGGTTTGAGTGTGGGATGTATGTCCTGAAACCATGTAATGAGAGCATGTTTAGATTCTCGGTGACAGCTGAATCTGAACTAAATATTGCAGTGTGTGTGTATGTGTGTATGTGTCCCCTTGAGTGCCTCCATAAAACGTCTTGTCCAAATTCAAGTTCATTGACAAATAACCATACTTTTTTTCTATGTAAAAGTATTACATTTTCAAATAACCTGGTAGTGCTGCAAGTCCCTAGTCATCAATCCAATATCCCTTCAGATCCTACCTTACAAATCCATCCTTCAGATTCTACGTCTCCAATCATTGGGCCCAATTTTCGGCTGTCCCGCAGAACAGCGCACCTCCGAGAGGCCCGCCTATTTTGTAGAATTAAAAGCGCACCTAAAACTTACCTCGCAATTCCCGGTGTTCAGCAGGCCTGTTTAGCAGTTGGCGCGGCGCAGCACAAGCAGCTGGGGGCGAAGCTACAGCCCTGCACCGAAAAGACTGCCGGTAGCTGGGCAGCTGCGCGTGTACGCAGTAGCTCCTGGCCCTCCCAGCGCGTCCTGTCTCCGGGCAACCCTATCCCTGACCGAAGGGACGTCGCGATGTTTGCCGCCCCTATTCCAGGCCGAGTGGCCTGCCTGCCTGCCTCACCGTCCCTCGCCTCATCGCCACTGCCCTTACTTCGAGGCCTCCTCGCCGGCCTGCCCGAACACCACCTCCACGATGGGGCAGCCCGACCAGCTCTTCAGTGGGCCCCATCCGACCACCACCTCAGTGGCGGGCCCCGCTCGAACTCCTCCCCGGTGGCAGGCTCCGCCCGAATACCTCCTCGGCAGCGGGGCCCGCCCGACCAGCTCTTCGGTGGGCCCCACCCAACCACCTCCTCGGTAGAGGGGCCCGCCCAAACTCCCCCCCGGTGGCGGGCCCCGCTCGAACACCTCCGCGGCAGTGGGGCCCGCCCAACCAGCTCTTCGGCAGGCAGGGCTGCATGTGCTGTTGGAGGGCTCTCGGTGCTCCCGAATGGATAGGTGCTGCAGTAGGTGAGTAGAAACTTTTAATTTTTGATTGATTTATTGATTTTTAAAAAAATATAGTTTTTGATTGATTTATAATTCATTTATTATTGATGATGGCTCTTTATTGATAAAAGTGAAGTGTTAAATGCTTTGGAAAATCCCGTAACTTCCCTTCCTGCCCCCCCCCCCCCCCCCCCCAATCTCTGGCTACCTTCACCTAATTTCTAAAATGTATGCAAGGTTTTTCTGAGTGTACAAAAGTTTACACTGTTATATATGTAAACCTGTAAATGCATTGTTTAACTACCAGAGAGCTCATCCCCTGGAGTCCCAAGAGATCCCACAATCTCTTGGGAGCACCTGTACTTAAGGAGGCCTCACAGGCTGGAGAGGCACTCTGGAGACCTGTAATAAAAGACTACGGTCAAACTTTACTTTGAGCTCACAGTATCTGGTCAGACTCTTCATTCATACATAATAACTGGCAACGAGATACAGATGATGAACCCCACCGCAACGATGCAGAGAACAGTAGGCATCCTGGAGAAATTTTCGGAGGGAGATGATTGAGAAACCTTTGTGGAGCGACCTGACCAATACTTCGTGGCCAACGAGCTGGAAGGAGAAGCGAACGCTGCCAAACGAAGGACGATTCTCCTCACCGTTTGCGGGGCGCCAACGTATGGCCTCATGAAAAATCTGCTTGCTCCAGCGAAACCCACACAGAAATCGTATGATGACTTGTGCCCACTGGTCCAAGAGCATCTTAACCCGAAGGAAAGTGTTCTGATTGTGAGGTACTGGTTCTACACGTACAAGAGGTCTGAAGGCCAGGAAGTGGTGAGCTATGTCGCCGAGCTAAGACGCCTTGCAGGACATTGCGAATTTGAAAGACATTTGGGAGCACATGCTCAGGGACCTCTTTGTACTTGGCATTGGCCATGAAGTAATACTTCTCAAACTTTTGACTGTAGAGACCCCAACCTTGAATAAGGCCATAGCAATAGCCCAGGTGTTCATCGCCACCAGTGACAATACCAAGCAAATCTCACAGCACCCGAGTGCTGCTACAAGTACTGTGAACAAAGTACTGTTGTTTTCAAATCGTAACGTACAGGGCAGGCCGCACGTGCCTGCAGCTGCACGTCTGCAGATGTCTCAGAGTCCACCATCAAGGGTGATGAATGCTAGGCCATTAACACCTTGTTGGCACTGCGGGGGTGATCATCGTTTCCATTCATGCCACTTCAAAGGATACGTTTGCAAGGGCTGTGGAACAATGGGACATCGGCAACGTATGTGCAGGCAAGCTGCAAACCCTGCTGATCCTGCAAACCACCATGTTGTAGAGGACGACAGATCCATGGCGGATCACAACGAACCAGAGCCTCAGAGGAGCCAGAGGTATATGGGGTGCACACATTTACCACAAAGTGTCCCCTGATAATGCTGAAGGTTGAATTAAATGGACTCCCGGTGTCAATGGAGCTGGACACGGGTGCGAGCCAGTCCATTATGAGCAAAAAGACTTTCGATAAATTGTGGTGCAGCAAGGCCTCAAAGCCAGTCCCATTCGCACTAAACTGAGAACTTACACAAAGGAACTAATTCCCGTAATCGACAGTGCTACTGTAAAGGTCTCCTACGATGGAGTGGTGCACATGTTACCACTCTGGGTGGTACCGGGCGATGGCCCCACGCTGCTCGGCAGGAGCTGGCTGGCGAAGATACGCTGGAACTGGGACGACGTCTGAGTGCTCTCGTCCGTCGACGACACTTCGTGTGCCTAGATCCTAAACAAGTTCCCCTCGCTGTTCGAACCAGACATCAGGAAGTTCCAAGGAGCAAAAGTGCAGATCCACCTAATTCCGGGGGCGCGATCCATCCATCACAAGGTGAGAGCAGTACCGTACATGATGAGAGAGAGGGCGGAGATCGAGCTTGACAGGCTACAACAAGAGGGCATCATTTCGCCGATCGAATTCAACGAGTGGGCCAACCCGATTGTTCCAGTCCTCAAGGGAGACGGCACCGTCAGAATCTGTGGTGATTACAAAGTAACTATCAATCGTTTCTCTCTGCAGGATCAATACACACTACCAAAGGCAGGCAACCTTTTTGTGACGCTGGCGGGAGGAAAGACGTTCACGAAGCTGGACTTGATCTTGACCTATATGACGCAAGAGTTGGAGGAATCATCGAAGGGTCTCACCTGCATCAACACGCACAAAGGTCTCTTCATTTACAACAGATGCCCGTTTGGGATTCAATCAGCCGTGGCGATATTCCAGAGAAACATGGAAAGCTTACTGAAGTCGATCCCGCGCACTGTGGTCTTCCAGGACAACATCTTGGTTACAGGTCGGGACATAGTTGAGCATCTACAGAACCTGGAGGAGGTTCTTAGTCGGCTTAATCGCGTGGGGCTCAGGTTAAAACGCTCGAAGTGCGTTTTCCTGGCACCTGAAGTAGAGTTCCTGTGGAGAAGAATTGCGGCAGACGGCATCAGACCCACCGATTCGAAGACGTAGGCAATCGAGAACGCACCGAGGCCACAGAACGTGACGGAGCTGCGGTAGTTTCTAGGACTCGTGAACTACTTTGGTAATTTCTTACCGGGTCTCAGCACACTGTTAGAACCATTGCATGCCTTACTGCGTAAAGGAGACGAATGGGTATGGAGTAAAAGCCAAGAAAATGCCTTTGTAAAAGCTAGAAAACTGTTATGTTCAAACAAATTGCTTGTGTTCTATGATCCATGTAAGCGTTTGGTACTAGCATGTGATGCGTCGTCATACGGTATCGAGTGTGTATTGCAACAAGCTAATGAATCTGGGAAAGTGCAACCGGTTGCTTATACATCCAGAAGTCTGTCTAAGGCTGAGAGGGCCTACAGCATGATTGAAAAAGAAGCATTAGCCTGTTTTTATGGGGTAAAGAAAATGCATCAATATCTGTTTGGGCTCAAATTTGAATTGGAAACTGACCATAAGCCACTGATATCCCTCTTTTCTGAAAGTAGGGGGATAAAAACGAATGCATCGGCCCGCATCCAGAAATGGGCGCTCAAATTGTCCGCATACAACTATGCCATCCACCACAAGCTAGGCACAGAAAACTGTGCTGATGCTCTCAATAGGCTTCCATTGCCCACCACGGGGGTGGAAATGGCACAGCCCACAGCTTTAGTCATAGTAATGGAAGCATTCAAGCGTGAGCAATCACCCGTTACCGCCCAACAGATTAGAACCTGGATGAGCCAGGATCCCTTACTGTCCTTAGTAAAAAAAAACTGTTTGCTTCACGGGAGCTGGTCCAGTGTCCCATTAGAAATGCAGGAAGAAATAAAGCTGTACCAGTGGCGCAAAGATGAAATGTCTATACAGGCAGACTGCCTCCTATGGGGTAATCGGGTAGTGGTACCAAAAAAGGGCAGGGACACTTTCATTAGTGATCTCCACAGCACCCACCCAGGCATTGTAATGATGAAAGCGATAGCCAGATCCCACGTGTGGTGACCGGTTTCGATGTGGACTTAGAGTCCTGTGTGCACAAATGTAACACATGTTCACAGTTAAGCAATGCACCCAGGGAGGCGCCACTAAGTTTATGGTCTTGGCCCTCCAAACCGTGGTCTAGGGTCCATGTCGACTATGCAGGCCCGTTCTTGGGTAAAATGTTCCTAGTGGTTGTAGATGCGTAATCTAAATGGATTGAATGTGAGATAATGTCGGCAAGCACGTCCGCTGCCACCACTGAAAGCCTGCGGGCCATGTTTGCCACACACGGCCTACCTGATATCCTTGTGAGTGACAACGGGCCGTGTTTCACCAGTGCCAAGTTCAATGGCATCAAACATGTTACACCTGCCCCGTTCAAACCAGCATCCAATGATCAGGCAGAGAGTGAAGTGCAAACAATCAAGCAGAGCTTGAAGAGGGTAACTGAAGGCTCACTGCAGACTCGCCTATCCCGAGTCCTGCTTAATTAACGTACGAGACCCCACTCGCTCGCTGGGCTTCCACCCGCTGAACTGCTCATGAAAAGGGCACTTAAGACAAGGCTGTCATTAGTTCACCCTGATATACATGAACAGGTAGAGAGCAGGCGGCTTCAACAAAGTACATATCATGATAGCGCAAATGTGTCATGCGAAATTGAGATTAATGATCCTGTATTTGTGTTGAACTATGGACAAGGTCCCAAGTGGCTTCCCGGCACTGTCATGGCCAAAGAGGGGAGTAGGGTGTTTCGGGTCAATCTTTCAAATGGACTCATCTACGGGAAACACTTGGACCAAACCAAACTCAAATTCACGGACTATCCAGAGCAACCCACACTAGATCCTACCTTTTTTCACCCCCCAACACACACACCAGTGGCAACCGACACCACGGTTGACCACGAAGCAGAACCCATCACCCGCAGCAGCCCAGCAGGACTCACCGCACCAGGCAGCCCAGCAAGGCCAGCTGCACAGCAGCCCAGCGAGGGCCCAACAAACGACTCACCAAAACCAGCATTTGCACCGAGACGATCAACCAGGGAAAGAAAGGCCCCAGATCGACTCACTTTGTAAATAGTTACACTGTTGACTTTTGCGGGGGGGGGCGGGGGGCGGTGTTATATATGTAAACCTGTAAGTACAGGCAACTCTCGATTTATCCGTACACGGATCTAACAGAGAACCTGCTGCAATAGCACTTTTGAAAACTGTTGTACACGTGATTATCTCGATCAGCTCAAGTGTCATTTACACATAAATTGATTCAGGCATGCACCCCTTTCTCACTTCGCGACTAACACAGGCATTAAATAATTGTTTCACACGTGAAAATCTCGATCACTTCAACTAGCAAGCACACACAAATTGAAGCAGACATGGACTTCTTTCTCAATCTGCCACTGCCACACGCATTGAGAGCAGTTCAAGCAGTCGGGTGCACAATTTAAAGTGTCAGCTGGAGCACAATCTTATACCAACGTGCAGCTTAACGGTATAGTCGCCAATAAAGACAAATCTGAAGAAGAGATGAACGATTCAGACACTGAGATTGAAGTAGAAGAAAGGAAAACTTGGGCACGTGCTGAAGAGGCAATGAAATATGTCGTAGGTTTCTTTGAGGAGAATTCTCATTTCACTTCTCACGAGGCTCTGCAAGCTCATATCATCCACAACACTTTAATAAAGAAGAAAATGAATTCATTTAAACAAGCAGATATAAGATTGCTTTTTTAAAAATCAAGCTAAGTTTTAACATTTTTAACTCTTTTAACATAATAAAATAATTTCGAGACGAAATGAATCCATTGTCATTAACTTCACGCCATGAAAACACAAACTAAGTCTTCGTGGTTGGTTCTATCAACATCGAATTTCAGCTTTGAGATGTGCTCTCGCCCTAGCGGTAAAATCGTTTACCTGGAATGGCCCGATCCCCGAGAGACCCGGATAATCGAGAGTTGCCTGTACCTTGTTTAACCACCAGAGGGCTCATCCCCTGAGATCCCACAATCCCTTGGGAGCACCTGTACTTAAGGAGGCCTCACAGGCTGGAGAGGCAGTCTGGAGACCTGTAATAAAAGACTACGGTCACATTTTACTTTGAGCTCACAGTATCTGGTCAGACTCTTTATTCATACATAATAGACACTTACTCCGTTCTAAGTTAGTTTGGAGTAACTTTTCGCTGCCTAAACTTGCAAAACAGGCGTAAATGTATGTTTTCGCCCCCTTTTGAAAAAAAAAACGGAACCAAAACAAAACTAAACTAACTCACTAGAACTGGAGCAAACTAAATGCTGAGAATTGCGATTTCTAAGATACTCCAAACTAAACTAGTTGCCCCCAAAAAATAGGAGCAACTCCAGGCGAAACTTGGGCTCAATATTCTGTTGTTGTTCCGTCGATCGATGATCTCATTTCAACAACAACAACTTGCATTTACTTTGCACCTTTAACGCAGTAAAATCTCCCAAGTTGTTCACAGGAGTGTTCTAAAACAAAATTTGACACCGAGCCACATAAGGAGATATTAGGGCAGATGCTTGGTCAAAGAAGTAGGTTTCAAGGAGCGTCTTAAAGCAGTAAATAGAGGTTTAGGGACGGAATTCCAGAGCTTAGGACCATGGCAGCTGAAGGCACGGCCACCAGAGCGGTAGAAATCGGAGTTGCTCTAATTAGAGGAGCGTAGATATCTGAGATTTGTAGGGCTGGAGGAGATTAGAGATGGGGAGGGTGGGACCATTGAGGGATTTGAAAACAAGGATGAGAATTTTAAAATCAAGGCATTGCTTAACCGGGAGCCAATGTAGGCCAGCGAGCACAGAGGTGATGAGTGAACGGGACTTGGAACAAGTTAAGACACGAGCAGCAGAGTTTTGGATTACCTCAAGTTTACAGAGGGTAGAATGTGGGAGGCCAGCCAGATATGCATTGGAATAGTCTAGTGTAGAGGTAACAAAAGCATGGATGAGGGTTTCAGCAACAGATGAGCTGAGGCAGGGACGAGTTGTTGGAAATAGGCGGTCTTAGTGATGACGCGGATATGTGGTCAGAAGCTTATCTCGGGATCAAATATTGCAAGCATGCATACAGTCTGGTTCAGCCTCAGACAGTTGCCCGGGAGAGGGACGATGTCGGTGGCTAGTAAACGGAGTTTGTGGCGGGGACGGAACACAATGGCATCGGTTTTCTGCATGTTTAGTTGAAGGAAATTTCTGCTCATCCAGTACTGGATATGAGACAAGCAGTCTTGACAATTTAGTGGAGGAGTTGGGGGCTGATGGTAAGGTATAGCTGGGTGTCATCAGCGTACATGTGGAGACTGACTCTGTTTTCGGTTGAAAGGAGCCAAAGATAGATCCTTGGAGGACACCAGAGGTAACCGTGTGGGAGTGGGAAGAGAAACCATTGCAGGTGATTCTCTGGCTACAATTAGATAAGAATGGAACCAGGCGAGTGCAGTCCCACCCAGCTGGACAACGGTGGAGAGGCATTGGAGGAGGATGCTATGGTCAACCGTGCCAAAGGCTGCAGACAGGTTGAGAAGGATAAGGATAGATAGTTTACCTTTGTCACAGTCACATAGGATGTCATGACTTTGATAAGAGCAGTTTTGATACCGTGGCAGTAGCGGAAACCTGATTGGAGGGATTCAAATATGGAGTTCTGGGAAAGATAGGCATGGATTTGGAAGGCGACAACACATTCAAGGACTTTGGAGAGGAAAGGGAGGTTGAAGATGGGTAATAGTTTGCAAGGACGGAGGGGTCAAGAGTTGTTTCTTTTGAGGAGACAGGTGATGGTGGCAATTTAGAAGGAGGGGGTGACAGTACCTTGATTGGATTACTGTATCAAATTTGGAGAAGGAACTCGATATTATCGAGTAACTTAAGCCTTTGTGTGAGTGAGGATGGGGAAACGCATCCATATTGAAGTTGTTTTTCTGAAGCTGAAGTATAAAAGAATTGCTTTTTATTTCTGTGCTCATTGCAGCACATTTTTGGGCTAGGAGGATGAGGTTTAAGGAATGTCTAATGATAATTCAATTACTTAATTATAATTACAGGTTGAACCTCCCTTATCCGGAACCCTCGGGATCTGGCCTGTTCTGGATAAGGGATTTTTCCGGACAAGGGATGGTCACATTACAGGTATAGTACAGGTACTGAGCAAGGAAGGGGATATCGGAGCTGGCTGGCTTAAGGCTGGGAGTACAGCAGAGAGATCATGGGGGGGGGTGGAGGTTGCGGTGGATCGCGGGGTCAGGCCAGTGATTGCGGGAGTCGGCAGCGAGGAAGGACTTCAATTTGTTCATGGCGGAGTTCTGCGCATGCGCCACCCGGTGGCCGGGAATGGTTCTGGACGAGGGGTGGTTCCGGATAAGGGAGGTTCCACCTGTATTGGATAATTTGAATTGCACCTTTTAAGACAAAGCCTCTAGTGGTGCTGTATTCCAGTTGCTTAATTTTTCTATCTGGATAATTCAAGTTTTGTTTTAGTGCAGAAAGTACTTTGAATGTGGAGGGAACAGGTTGTCTTCTTGTAGTCCAGCCAGTGATGGAAACATGTTTGGCAGTGGGTGCTCCATCCTGTTTTTTCAACTTCAGGAGAGTTTTTGCCAATTTTCCATCTACTTCTGCTTTACAATTTTGCATGTTTACAAATAAGGGATGTTGTACCGTCAATGTGCAGTGTACCCTGTAAGTGTGTGACTCTGAGATGCTTTAAAAGGGTTGTGTTAATGGACACTCCTTTTTTTCTAGTCTCTAAATAACTAATACTGGCTTCTTATTCAGGGAACACCGAGGATGTGTGTGTCTGGTAATTGTATGCAGTGAAATTCTGGGGAATACATGTGAGTACACAGTAAGTGAAAAGCAGGATGAGTGGCACAGCAGGAAGCACCAGTACAGAAAAGTTGATCCAGGAAGTTGCTCATAAATATCACTGGTAAAACAATGTTGAGATGTCAGCCATGGCTCACTGGTAGCACTCTGGCCTCTGAGTCAGAAGGTTGTGGGTTCAAGTTACACTCCAGAGACTTGACCATGCAATCTTGGCTAACACTCCAGTGCAGTACTGAGGGAGTGTCGCACTGTCGGAGGGGCCATCTTTTGGATGAAACGTTAATCCAAAGCCCCATCTATCCTCCTAAGTGGACATAAAAGACCCCATGGCACTATTTGAAGAAGAGCAGTGGAGTTATCCCCGGTGTTCTGGCCAATATTTATCCCTCAAGCAACATCACTAAAACAGATTCTCTTGTTATTATCACATTGCTATAACTAGGACCAAATTGTCTGATGTGTTTGTCACACAGGATCAGTGACTACACTTCAAAGGAATGAATTTGCTGGGAAGCACTTTGGTACATGTTTATGTCTTATGACTTGAACCCTTGATTTGAGGGGAAATGTTTTCACCCAGAGGGTGGTGGGGGTCTGGAACTCACTGCCTGAAAGGGTGGTAGAGGCAGAAACCCTCACCACATTTAAAAAATACTTGATGGGCACTTGAAGTAACCTACAGGGCTACGGACCAAGAGCTGGAAAGTGAGATTGGGCTAAATAGCTCTTGGTTGGCCGGCACGGACACGATGGACCAAAATGGCTACCTTCTATCATAATAAGAACATAAGAAACAGGAGTAGGCCATACGGTCCCTCGAGCCTGCTCCGCCATTCAATAAGATCATGGCTGATCTGACCATGGACTCAGCTCCACCTCCCTGCCCACTCCCCATAACCCCTTATCCCCTTATCATTTCAGTCTTAAATTTATTCAATGTCCCAGCTTCCATAGCTCTCTGAGGCGGCGAATTCCACAGATTTACAATCCTCTGAGAGAAGACATTTCTTCTCATCTCTGTTTTAAATGGGTGGCCCCTTATTCTAAGATCATGCTCTCGAGTTCTAGTCTCTCCCATCAGTGGAAACTGTGCTGTAAATTTCTGTTGTTCTATGATTTTTTAACTTGAGCCAAGTTGACACGTCTGACACTTCAGAATAGGTCTTTTAGCTGTTGAGAGTGTTTTTGCTGGTTATGGCTCACAGTAACTGCTCCTCCACTTGGTGAGAAGTATGATCAAGAAAAATCATCAATATACTGGGAATGAGAAACGAGAAGTTCTGGTAACATCCATTATTAATATTCATTTCCCAGAACTGTGGTGGTGTCATCACTGAGTCGGTTACCTCATGACTTATTTCCCATCTCTCAAACAACAAAACCGTATTATTTATTTTTACAAGCAATGTTTTATGACAATCTGTGCAAACATTTTTTACCCCATTCCTGAGGCTAACGTAAAGTCTCTTACGACTTTTGTCACCTTCTGAGGTTGTAACATTCTTCTTTGGGATTTTACCTCTGTCTCTGAACTCCATCTCCCATGGGTCTGAATTGGTGGATATTGTATCTGGACTTTCCAAAGGCAGTAGGTAAACATGTTTTGTCAGAGTTGTTTGTGAATGTATGTGGGGCACAGAAACTGTTACTTAGATCATTAGGCTTCAAAAATAGATTTGTGATTGGAGACCTGTGATGAGTAATTTACCCCCTCCCCCGCCCTCGAGGTCAATCTGGGATCCTTCCATTCATAGAAACATAGAAACATAGAAAATAGGTGCAGGAGCAGGCCATTCAGCCCTTCTAGCCTGCACCGCCATTCAATGAGTTCATGGCTGAACATGAAACTTCAGTACCCCATTCCTGCTTCCTCGCCATACCTCTTGATACCCCGAGTAGTAAGGACTTCATCTAACTCCCTTTTGAATGTATTTAGTGAATTGGCCCCAACCACTTTCTGTGGCAGAGAATTCCACAGGTTCACCACTCTCTGGGTGAAGAAGTCTCTCCTCATCTCGGTCCTAAATGGCTTACCCCTTATCCTTAGACTGTGACCCCTGGTTCTGGACTTCCCCAACATTGGGAACATTCTTCCTGCATCTAACCTGTCTAAACCCGTCAGGATTTTAAACGTTTCTATGAGGTCCCCTCTCATTCTTCTGAACTCCAGTGAATACAAGCCCAGTTGATCCAGTCTTTCTTGATAGGTCAGTCCCACCATCCCGGGAATCAGTCTGGTGAATCTTCGCTGCACTCCCTCAATAGCAAGAATGTCCTTCCTCAAGTTAGGAGACCAAAATTGTACACAATACTCCAGGTGTGGCCTCACCAAGGCCCAGTACAACTGTAGCAACACCTCCCTGCCCCTGTACTCAAATCCCCTCGCTATGAAGGCCAACATGCCATTTGCTTTCTTAACCGCCTGCTGTACCTGCATGCCAACCTTCAATGACTGATGTACCATGACACCCAGGTCTCGTTGCACCTTCCCTTTTCCTAATCTGTCACCATTCAGATAATAGTCTGTCTCTCTGTTTTTACCACCAAAGTGGATAACCTCACATTTATCCACATTATACTTCATCTGCCATGCATTTGCTCACTCACCTAACCTATCCAAGTCACTCTGCAGCCTCATAGCATCCTCCTCGCAGCTCACACTGCCACCCAACTTAGTGTCATCCGCAAATTTGGAGATACTATATTTAATCCCCTCGTCTAAATCATTAATGTACAATGTAAACAGCTGGGGCCCCAGCACAGAACCTTGCGGTACCCCACTAGTCACTGCCTGCCATTCTGAAAAGTACCCATTTACTCCTACTCTTTGCTTCCTGTCTGACAACCAGTTCTCAATCCACGTCAGCACACTACCCCCAATCCCATGTGCTTTAACTTTGCACATTAATCTCTTGTGTGGGACCTTGTCGAAAGCCTTCTGAAAGTCCAAATATACCACATCAACTGGTTCTCCTTTGTCCACTTTACTGGAAACATCCTCAAAAAATTCCAGAAGATTTGTCAAACATGATTTCCCCTTCACAAATCCATGCTGACTTGGACCTATCATGTCACCATTTTCCAAATGCGCTGCTATGACATCCTTAATAATTGATTCCATCACTTTACCCACTACTGAGGTCAGGCTGACCGGTCTATAATTCCCTGTTTTCTCTCTTCCCTCCTTTTTTAAAAAGTGGGGTTACATTGGCTACCCTCCACTCGATAGGAACTGATCCAGAGTCAATGGAATGTTGGAAAATGACTGTCAATGCATCCGCTATTTCCAAGGCCACCTCCTTAAGTACTCTGGGATGCAGTCCATCAGGCCCTGGGGATTTATCGGCCTTCAATCCCATCAATTTCCCCAACGCAATTTCCCGACTAATAAAGATTTCCCTCAGTTCCTCCTCCTTACTAGACCCTCTGACCCCTTTTATATCCGGAAGGTTGTTTGTGTCCTCCTTAGTGAATACTGAACCAAAGTACTTGTTCAATTGGTCTGCCATTTCTTTGTTCCCCGTTATGACTTCCCCTGATTCTGACTGCAGGGGACCTACGTTTGTCTTTACTAACCTTTTTCTCTTTACATACCTATAGAAACTTTTGCAATCCGCCTTAATGTTCCCTGCAAGCTTCTTCTCATACTCCATTTTCCCTGCCCTAATCAAACCCTTTGTCCTCCTCTGCTGAGTTCTAAATTTCTCCCAGTCCCCAGTCTCCGAGTCGAATGTCTGGAGCTGCAGGTGATGCAGTGTCAGGGGGAAGCAGGATGTTTGGCGAATGAGTAGAATGCCATCATATGCGTTGATGAGATTTAATACTGGAATCTTAGCCTTTATTGCATAGGGGATGGAAGTATAAAAGCAGGGAAGTCTTGCTGCAGTTGTAGAGGGTATTGGTGAGGCCACACCTGGAATACTGCGTGCAGTTTTGGTTTCCATATTTAAGAAAGGATATACTTGCTTTGGAGGCAGTGCAGAGAAGGTTCACTCGGTTGATTCCGGAGATGAGGAGGTTGACGTATGAGGAAAGGTTAAGCAGGTTGGATCTCTACTCATTGGAATTCAGAAGAATGAGAGGTGACCTTATCGAAACATATAAGATTATGAGGGGGCTTGACAAGGTGGATGCAGAGAGAATGTTTCCACTGATAGGGGAGACTAGAACTAGAGGGCATAATCTTAGAATAAGGGGCCGCACATTTAAAACTGAGATGAGGAGAAATTTCTTCTCTCTGAGGATTCTTAATCTGTGGAATTCGCTGCCTCAGAGAGCTGTGGCAGCCAGGACATTGAATAAATTTAAAACAGAAATAGACAGTTTCTTAAATGATAAGGGGTTATGGGGAGCGGGCGGAGAAGTGGAGCTGAGTCCATGATTGGATCAGCCATGATCTTATTAAATGGTGGAGCAGGCTCGAGGGGTCGTATGGCCTGCTCTTGTTCCTATTTCTTATGTTCTTATGTTCTAATATGCATAATACAAGAGACTACAGGCCTGCGCTTACAAGCAACAAATACCGCAATGATCTGTTTAATGAGTCAGGAAAAGATCAGAGTGCATTAATTGGAGAATAAGGCCATTCAGAGTGCGTTAACTGGAGAATAAGGCCATTCAGAGTACGTTAATTGAATAAACCCTTTGTCACTGCCCTCACTGTTTGGAAGCATTTTCAAAAACAAACTTATGAGATTCATAGAGTACATGTCAACATCGTGACAGTGATGCAGTAGTGAGGCTCTGTCTGGAACACTGTTTGAGGCTGGATTAACTGTGCTTAGAACAATTAAAGATTGCCGAATGGTTCAGAAGCATAATCTGGAGCATTCCAGATTTACATGGAATTATATAGAATATACAGCACAGAAACAGGCCATTCGGCCCGACCAGTCCATTCCAGCAAGCTTCATTTGAGCCTCCTCCCATCCTTCCTGATACCTCTATCAGCATAACCTTCTATTCCTTTCTCCCTTGTTTGTTTATCTAGTCTCCCCTTAAATGCATCCATATTATTCATCTCAGCCATTCCTTGTGGTAGCGAGTTCCACATTCTCACTACTCTTTGGTAAAGAAGTTTCTTCTGAATTCCCTATTTGATTTCTTGGTAATTGTCTCATATTGATGGCCTCTAGTTTTGCTCATCCCACAAATGGAAACATTCTCTGTGTTTACTCTATCAAAATCTTTCAGAATTTTAAAGACCTCTTTTAGGTCACCCCTTTTCAAGCAAAAAGAGACCAAGCTTGTGCATCCTTACCTGATGGGTATAACCTTGCATTTCTGGTATTAGTCTTGTAAATATTTTATTGTACCCTCTCCAGTCACTCTATATCCTTTTTATAATATGGCAACCAAAACTGCACACAGTACTCCCAAGTGTGGTTGAACCAAGGTTCGATACAGGTTTAGCATAACTTCTGTACTTTTCAATTCTATCCCTCTAGAAATAAACCCCAGTGCTTGGTGTGCTTTTTATTGCCTTGTTAATTGTGGCTACTTTTAGTGATTGGTATATTTGTACTCCCAGATCCCTTTGCTCCTCTACTCCATTTGGATTCTTTTCCAAGTAGCATGTGACCTCCTTATTTTCTTACCAAAATGTAATGCCTCACACTTATTTGTGTTGAAATTCATTTGCCAATTATATGCCCTTTCTGCAAGTTTATTAATGTCTTGTAATTTGTTGCAATCCTCCTCCCAATTTGATGTCATCTGCAAATTTAGAAATTGTGAATTTCCAAAGTCTAAATCGTCAATATAAATTGTGACCAACAGTGGTCCCAGCACTGATCCTTGTGGGACCCCACTTTCCACCTTCTGCCACTGTGAATAGCTGCCCTTTACCCCTACTCTCTGCTTTCTGTCTTGCAGCCAGCTAGCGATCCATTCTGCTACTTGTCCCCTGACTCCACATGCTCTGATGTTATTCAGTACTCTATTATGTGGCTTTTTGGAAATCTAGATAAATTGTATCTACTGCATTACCCTTGTCTACTCTCTCTGTTACCTCTTCAAAGATTTTAGGTAATTGATTTATGAAAAGTATATGAGAGTGATGTATCATCACTCGGGGGTGCGGCAGTAAGAGGGGAGGGTAGGTCCAGGCTATTAAATAATGATGGGGATCCATAAAGTGGGTAAGAAGGCAGCATTTTTAAAATCTGATTCTTGTATTGTAGCTGCACTTCATTGAAGTTTTGAGGGTACTGTATCTGGATGCCGATTGAGGTGCTCAAGTCCGGAATGTTCTATTGATTGGGTATTGCTGTGTGGTGCATTTGTTTTGATGCAATTACTGCACTATAGATATCAAGAATCTATGCTACACTCACGATTTTACCTCCTGTTAGCCGATAAGGAATAAGTTCCACCTGTTGAGACTGAAAGAAATAGGGAAATAAAATCTTCAAGAAATAAGAGTGTGGCAACAACATTGAATCTGAGCCAAACATGTTTATCTGGTGCGTCTATGACTGACCATTGCATGTTTGAAGGGTGAGGATGTGTATGAGCAATGCATGGAGTGGGGTTTGAAGGGTCACATTCGCTGCGTTCCAGTGTGTTGGGAACATTATCAACATTGTGAAATATACAGATCATGGGAAATGCTCATGTTGTAGCATGAGGTCAGAGTTCAAGCCTTCAGATTCTTCAAACTTCCTTTTTTTCAAACTTGCAGATTAGAATTAAGAAATTGACCTGCTAGTGACATCATGGGACCCTCCGAGGTGAAGCCAAAGAATATTTTACTTCCGTGGATACAGAATCTATTTTCTGCTTCAGTTGTGAATGAAAACATCTGCCTCTGGCTGTATCTGGTTTTCAGTAGTCTGTACTGTTAGTTAACCTGTAGTATGAACCTCCTACATAGTCTGGGGAGGGACTGGGAGCAAAAGGGAGAAGATGTGACCCAAGTTATTGAATGAGCCAACTTGCATTTGTGTATGACCTTTACATCATAGGTTTGTCCCAAAATGCTTCACAGCCAGTGAATTACTTTTGATGTACAGTCAGTATTGTAGGCAAATGTAGTTTCCATTTTTTTCAGAGTAAAGTCCCACAAACAGCAGTTTTTGGATGTGTTGGTTAAGGGATAAATGCTTTTCACAGAATAGTGCATAGGGTATGTTAACCTGAGCAGGCAGATAAGGCCTCGATTTAATGTCTCAGGCAAAAGATGTCCTGATAATATAGTACTTCCTCGATACTGCATCTTTGATACTACAACAAATTTAAAGCCTAGATTATGTGCTGAATCCTAGAGAGAGGCTTGAACCCACTATCTTCTAACTCTGAGGTTACCAAATGAGCCAAGCTGACACTCAAATCAGGAGTGCAGGTGAATGTAGTTATTTTTGAGCGAAGTCTGGGCCAAGATCAGTGGGATTCAATCAGGTTAGTCAAACACAATCTTCCCTTAACAAATCCGTGCTAACTGTCCCTAATTCATCCTTGCCTTTCTAAATGTAGATTTATCTTGTCTTTCAGGATTTTTACCAATAATTTTCCCACCACTGAGGTTCGGCTGACAGGCCTGTAATTACTCGGCCTATCCCTTTCTCCCTTCTTAAACAAGGGTACCACATTAGCAGTCACCATGCCCAAATCCAAAGAGGACTGGAAAATGATGGTCAAGGCCTCTGCTATTTCCTCCTTTAGTTCGCTCAACAGCCTGCGATGCATTTCATTCGGGCCTGGGAATTTATCTACTTTCAAAGCTGCTAAACCCCTTATTACCTCCTCTCTCACTATGTTAATCTCATCCAGAATTTCACACTCCTCCTCGATAGCAGTATCTGCATTGCCCCTTTCCTTTGTGAAAACAGATGTAAAGTATTCATTAAGAACCATACCAACATTGGTGATCATTTTCCAACAGTTTATCGACTCTGGATCAGTTCCTATGGACTGGAGGGTAGCTAATGTAACAGCACTTTTTAAAAAAGAAGGGAGAGAGAAAACAGGGAATTATAGACCGATTAGGCTGACATCAGTAGTGGGGAACATGTTGGAATCAATTATTAAAGATGAAATAGCAGCGCATTTGGAAAGCAGTGACAGGATCGTGTCAGCATGGATTTATAAAAGGGAAATCATGCTTGACAAATCTGGATTTTTTGTGGATGTAACGTAGAGTGGACAAGGGAGAACCAGTGGATGTGGTGTATTTGGACTTTCAAAAGGCTTTTGACAAGGTCCCATACAAGAGATTGGTGTGCAAAATTAAAGCACATGGCATTGGGGGTAATGTACTGACGTGGATAGAGAACTGGTTGGCAGACAGGAAGTAGAGAGTCGGAATAAACAGGTCCTTTTCAGAATGGCAGGCAGTGACTAGTGGGGTACCGCAGAGCACAGTGCTGGGACCCCAGCTATTTACAATATACATTCATGATTTAGACAAAGGAATTGAGTGTAATACCTCCGAGTTTGCAGATGACACTAAGCTGGGTGGCGATGTGAGCTGTGAGGAGGACGCTAAGAGGCTGCAGGGTGACTTGGACAGGTTAGGTGAGTGGGCAAATGCATAGCAGATGCAGTATAATGTGGATAAATGTGAGGTTATCCACTTTGGTGGCAAAAATACAAAGGCAGAATATTATCTGAATGGCGGCAGACTTGGAAAAGGGGAGGTGCAACGAGACCTGGGTGTCATGGTACATAATTTTACTTGCCAAGAAATTTTCATGCTCTCTCTTAGCATTCCTAATATCCTTTTTAATTTTACCTCTGAACTTTCTAGATTCCTCCAAAGATTCTACAGTATTTAGCCGTCGGTATATGACATAAGCTTCCCTTTTTTTCTTTATCCTCTCCTGTAAGTCCCTAGACATCCAGGGGGCTCTAGAATTGTTATTCCCACCCTTTTTCTTTAAGGGCACATGTTTGGCCTGAGCCTTCCGGATCTCCTCCTTGAATGCCTCCCACTGTTCCGACACTGATTTACCTACAAGTAGCTGATTCCAGTCCACTGTGGCCAAATCACTCCTCAACTTAGCAAAGTTAGCTTTTCCCCAATTTGGGACTTTTATTCCTGGTCTATGCTTGTCCTTACCCATAACTAACTTGAATCTGACTGAATTATGGTCACTGGCACCCAAGTGCTCTCGCATTGATACCCCTTCCACCTGCCCCAGCTTCATTCCCCAAACTAAATCCAGAACCGCCCCCTCCCATGTTGGGCTTGTTACATACTGACTAAAAATGTTCTCTTGAATGCATTTTAAGAATTCCGCACCCTCTATACCCTTCACACTATATTTGTCCCAATCAATATTTGGATAGTTAAAATCCTCTATTATTACTGCCCTATGGTTTTTGGATTTCACAGAAATTTGCCTACATATTTGCTCCTCTATCTCCTTCCCACTGTTTGGAGGTCTATAATACATGCCCAGCAGTGTGATCGCCCCTCTTTCATTTTTGAATTCAACCCAAGGCCTCATTTGATGATCCCTCTGACATATCATCCCTCCTCACTGCTGTAATAGTTCCTTTAATCAATACCCGACCACCCCCCCCCCCACCCCCCACAATTTTGTCTTGTCTAAAAATCCTGTAACCAGGAATATTGAGCTGCCAAACCTGCCCCTCTTTCAGCCATGTCTCTGTAATGGCTATAATGTCATACTCCCAAGTGTCTACCTGTGCTCTTAGCTCATCCGTCTTATTCGCTATACTCCGTGTATTGAAGTATGTACCATTTAGCACAGGAAAACCTACCTCCTTGATTACTACTTACTAACCCTTGTTCCTCTGTCTTACCGATTCACTTTCAAAATTCTTGCTATCCAATTTCAGCTTTACTTCCTTCCTATTGAATTTGTTCTCGGGTTCCCATCCCTCTGCCAAGCTAGTTTAAACTCTCCCCAACAGCACTAGCAAAACTCCCCGCGAGGGTATTGGTCCCAGCGCTGTTGAGGTGCAACCCGTCCCTTTTGTACAGGTCCCATCTCTGCCAGAAATGGTCCCAATGCCTCAGGATTTTAAAGCCCTCCCTCTTACACCAACTCTCCAGCCGCGTGTTCATCCTCTCTATCCTTCTATTCTTATACTCATTAGCACATGGCACCGGTAGTAACCCGGAGATTACTACCTTTGAGTTTTTCTCCGAGCTCTCTAAATTCTGCCTGCAGGACCTCATCCCTCTTTCTACCTATGTCGTTGGTCCCGATGGACCACGACCTCTAGCTGTTTACCCTCTTCCCCCCCCAGACTGCTCTGTGTCCACTCTGTAACATCCTTGACCTTGGCACTAAAGTTACGAGAGTTTACTAGAGTTCTTTGAGGATGTAATGACCAGGGGGGATAAAGGGGAAACAGTAGATGTAGTGTATTTGGATGTCCAGATGGCATTCGATAAGGTACCACATAAAAGGCTACTGCACAAGATAAGAGCTCATGGGGTTGGGAGTAATATATTAGCATGGATAGTGGATTGGCTAACTAACAGAAAACAGAGAGTCGGGATAAATGGATCATTTTGAGGTTGGCAATCTGTAACTAGTGGGGTGCCACAGTGCTGGGGCCTCAACTATTTATAATCTGTGTTAATGACTTGGATGAAGGGAGCGAATGCACTGTAGCCAAATTTGCTGATGATATAAAGATAGGTGGGAACTCAAGTTGTTAGGAGGACACAATGAATCTGCAAAGGGATATAGACAGGCTAAGTGAGTGAGCAAAAATTTGGCAGATGGAGTATAATGTGGGAAAATGTGAGGTTATCCATTTTGGTCGGAAGAATAAAAAAGCAAATTATTATTTAAATGGAGAGAGACTACAAAATGCTGCAGTACAGAGGGACCTGGGGATCCTCATACATGAAACACAAAAAGTTAGCATGCAGGTACAGCAAGTAATCAGGAAGGCAAATAGAATGTTGGCCTTTATTGCAAGGGGGATAGAGTATAAAAGTAGGGAAGCATTGCTACAACTGTTGGTGAGACCACACCTGGAGTACTCTGTACGATTTTGGTCTCCTTATTTAAGGAGGGATATACTTGCATTGGAAGCAGTTCAGTGAAGGTTCACGAGGTTGATTCCTGAGATGAAGAGGTTGTCTTATGAAGAAAGGTTGAGCAGGTTGGGATTATACTCATTGGAGTTTAGAAGAAAGAGAGGTGATCTTATTGAAACATGTAAGATTCTGAGGGGGCTTGACAGGGTAGATGCAAAGAGAATGTTTCCCCTCGTGGGGGAATCTAGAACTGGGGGCATAGTCTCAGAATAAGGGGTTGGTCATTTAAAACAGAGATAAGAAGGAATTTCTTCTCTCAAAGGGCCGTGAATCTTTGGAGGCTGAGTCATTGAATATATTTAAGGTGGAGATGGATAGATTTTTGAACTACAGGGGAGTCGAGCGTTATGTTGAGCGGGCAAGAAAGTGGAGTTGAGGCCAAGATCAGATCAGCCATGATTTTATTTGAATGGCGGAGCAGGCTCGAGGGGCCAAATGGCTTAATCCTGCTACTATTTCTTATGTTCTTACGTTACCCGGGGATGGAGGGGTCGGTTACCACGAGGCAAGGCTGACACCTGAATAGTCAAATAATCAGTGTGAATCCTAAGTGAGAGCCTGAACCATTGGGTATGCTGGAGGGTAAAGTCTTTCTTTCTGGTTAAAAAAACACTGACATTCAAATGATGTGGAAATGCAAAGTGTCCTGGCAGAGCCAAGGTTGCAGTAATACAACCATTTGATCCTGCAAACTGGGATGATTCTGCCATCTTAGCTGTTTTACTGTTGGTCTATACATATCACTTTTTTCTCTGTTTGAAGTCATCATCATAGGCAGTCCCTTGAAGCGAGGATGACTTGCTTCCACGCCAAAAAAGGATGAGTTCACAGGTGTTTCAATGAAGGACCTAATATTCCAGATTCTGAACTACATCCTGAAGGGTGGAAGATGCCTGTGCGTGGATTTTTTTAACGTGGGGTGGCCGTTGCACACCAACCACCACACGGGCTTGAAAGAGCCAGTAGCAAGGGTTATCCAAGATGACTGGAGACCTGCTCTGCTGCACGGGCCTAGTGCGCATACATATCGCAGTGTGGGCTGGCCCATGCTGCTCCTGGATCCCGGCACCGAACTCACGCCTCTCCTGGGCCCCGATCACATCCCTCCACAGTCTCTCGCCGCTCCTGCTGCATCTGCCCACGCTCCAATCACTGACCTGGACCTTGATGATGTCACTCTTCGCTGCCATCGCCCTCCTGCACCAGCTCGCGCTGCTCCCTGAAGTGGCCTCCACGATCCACGGGCCGCCGCTTACCGCTCCTTTTATGGCCTCGATCTGCCGCTGGTGTTCTCACGCAGGTCCGGGCCCCCACTGTTTGAAGTAGTGTGTTTGTTTAGACATGAGCTGGTCGTTGTCTACCATTATAGCAATGATGTACTCGCCTAAGTATAAGAATTTGTAGATGTTGTATCACTTAGCATTGATGTTTCAGTTTGTATAAGTTCCCTCAAATTTCAATTAAGCAAGTTAGATCCCGACTCAATGAGTCGTTGTCTTCTTCTTTCGTACGGTAGTAGCAAAGCAAATCAAATGTCAATATCTGAGTCCGATATCCAGGCCAAAGCTTCCAGTGTAACAGCGTGGATATCCTGTAGGCTGCCTGTGAATTCCCTTTGAGGGCAGTGCTCGATGATGTGCTCCAGGGTCTGATTAGGAGCTCCACAGTCGCACGATGGGGATGCTTTAATCTTCCACCTATGGGGAAGGTGGCAGCATCGACTGTGACCGGTTCTGAGGCGGTTGATGGTTGTCCTCTGTTTGCGGGGTAGGTTTGATCCTTCAGGTTGTGCTGTGGGGTCCCCTATAAGTAATTCATTCCTTATGTCACAGTTCTTCCAAGCATTTTGCCATCGGTCAACAAGGCTGAAGGGAGATCGTTGAACGGCTTCGGTGATAGTCCAAAATGGCCTTCTAGATTTGAGACGAGTTGGTGGTAGGTTGTTCAAGTCGGCCTGGATTGGCATGTCTTTGCTGCTGTAGCAGTTGTATTCTCTGGAGACATATTCGCGATGTAGGTGTGTGGTGCAATGTTTGCAAAGACAGGCAGCCAAAGTGTTGGTGTCGATAAAAGCATACTGGCGATAATTCTCATACAGGTAGAACATCCGAAATCCAGAGTTCCAAAAACCGGAATGTTCCGAAAACCGGACGGGCACCGTGCAGTTCGCATGAGTTGACGTTCGGAATCCGGAAATCTGTTCCGAAACCGGACATTCCCCTCACAACAGTGATACAAGCGGCATAAAATGAAAGTAGTAAAATTTCAGAAATGGATATTTGGTATTCTGATCAGTATTCTGTAAATAATTTCCACCCCCACGCACAGACACACACACCACCATCACCCTCGCCTTGCTGTTCCTCCAGGAGGTGTCTCCAAGAGTGAATTTGAGTGTTCTCTCGTCGGTTGGATTTTTGCATGATTTCTGATGCGATAGTTGCCACATGAATAAACCAACATTATTTGCGAAGAGCTCTGTGTTTCCCCACTGGGATCTTACTGCGGGGGATGGGGGGGGGGGGGGTGGCAGGAGGATGGCGGTTACTGATTATCATTCCGTCCCTACTATAAGGTAAAGAGAAGGAGGGCCCATTTGAGCCCTAAGCACGGGGCAGCACTTGCGGACGAACTGGTTTGAGTCCGACCGCACTCGATGCTCAATGAGGCGGGCAGCGGTGAGGGAGTGATAACAAGGACTGATTTTTTGAGGGGGAGGGTGGGAGTGGAGGGAATTATTTTATCATGCCGCTCTCGAAAGCTCCCTTAAAAACTGCTGGCGCAAGACTTCTCCGAACTTCCCGGTTTGTTGTTTTTCGCCAAAAACAGCGAAATATCACCAAAAAACCTGGCACAAGATTGACGAATTTCCAGCCCTGTGTGTCTGATCTGGTGTCAGTCCTGGATGCAGTCCTGCCAGATCACAGCAGGTGCCGGTGAGGTCAATACAGAGCAATAATAATCCAAAACAAGGTTAAGCATAATAAACCAATTTTTTTTTTGAATCACCCCTGCAGCCGCTGTCCCTGCCTCCGAAATCCGGAAAAACCCGAAACTCGGCCCAGGGGTTTCCGGATTCGGGACGCCGGATTTCTGTTACGAAATCCGGAATGGCCTTGGTCCCGTGGTTTCCAGATTTCGGAGGTTGTACCTGTAGTAGAATTCAGCTGGACACCAATGGATTTGCCATGCGGACTTGATAACCATGCCAGAGAGCAGTACTCCGCTGTAGAGTACACCAGGGCAAGTCCTACCATACAGAGGGTTTGAGCGTCTGCTCCCCATGTGGATCCGGCGAGTTTCTGGATCAAGTTGACCCTGCTCTTTAGTTTCTTCCCAAGATTCTGGAGATTCTGGAGATGCTGTCTATACGACAGGGTGTGATTGAGCGTGACTCCTAAATAGGAGGGATTTTTGGCATGGTTTATCTCTGCGCCCCAAAAAGAAGACTTTCAAAGCTTGGTTGGGTGTTGAGGTGGAATGTCGAGGTGATGTTTTTTGCGGGTTTGGTTAAAGTCGCTGTTGGCGGAAGTAGGCCTCCATTCTCTCTAAATCACTGGTCAGGGTCTCCTTGGTGATGGACAGATTCATGTTTTGCGTGGCCAAGGCAATGTCATCAGTCTATACGAATTTGTGGGACTCTGTTTCGGGTGTAAACGTTGAATAACATGGATGCCAGGACAGAACCGTGTGGGGGTCTGTTGTTCATTTTTCTAGACCTATTCTCTGGGTGCCAGTGTACACACTGAAGCGGCGGTTGCTAAGCACGGAGTTGCGAAGCTGGATCTTGTTCTGCAGGGTAAAATGGTGGAGAGCTTGAAAATCAATCTGTGCTTCCATACTGTTTCATACATTGCTGACAAGTCGACGAGTGCTACGGCAGTCTTGAGCTGACGCTGGAAGCCAACTTCGATGTGCATTGTTAAAGCTATCACTTGGTCGCTTGCTCCTTGGGAATGGTTGGCTCGATGATGGGGGCTAGTCTGTGGAGTAGTAGCCTCTCCAGCACTTTATAACAAGTGCAAAGTAGGGAGATTGGGTGGTAGCTGGAGGCCTCACAAGCATTCTTCCCTGTTTCAGGAGAGTAATTATTTTAGTCTCCCTCCAAATAGATAGAATTTTACCATTTGCCAGTACCTCGGAGAAGAATAAGATCAACTGAATGAGTCAGTCTGCAAGTTGGAGGTTGTAAGCAGAATTTGCGAATGCTGGTGGTTAAGTTCTTTTCAACAGGATGACCTGTGTTTGTGATTATGCTTTTATCACGTCTCTGCCCATAATTGGTCATGTGCTAGATTTTGAGCATATTGAATCATTTCAGACTTGATGCAGTGCTGGTTACAGGCCTGTGGTTGACGCAATCCATTACAGTTGAGTTCTTTACGCAGGCACCAGGATTGGGCTTAAATTTTTTATTACGAATAGTTTTGTACTGAACAGATATTAATGTGTCCATTATGCACCGGACTTAATATACCAGTAATCAAGTATAGATAACATTTGATAAACTAGCTGTGCTGATGTCACAGTTGTTAGTCCTGCATGAAACAGCCTAGTGCGCATCCAATGTGAAATATGGCAACATAAATGGAGCTTCTTTAAAATGTAAAATTAAAATATTTTTGAGGAAAATCTACATAACTTTGAGGCGTGTTCATTGCATCTTAGCCTGGTAGTTTCTTAACCGTCCTGGTGTAGACTAAAATTGGATGCTGTGTGCTGGGTAAGTAATGTCTGCATCATATCTACAACAAACAACAACAGTTTGCATTTATATAACCCCATTAATGTAATAAAGCTCCCCAAGGCGCTTCATAAGAACGTAATCAAACAAAATGTGACACCGAGCCATGAGATATTAGGACTGGTGACCAAAAGTTTGGTCAGAGGTAGGTTTTAAGGAGTATCTTAAAGGAGGAGGGAGAAGCGGAGAGGTTTAGGGAGGGAACTCCAGAGCTTCGGGCCCAGGCAGCCAAAGGCACAGCCACCAGTGGTGGAGCGAAGAAAATCGGTGATGCACAAGAGGCCAGTATTGGAGGAGCTACCTGAACTGTGGAAAAACACCCAGCAGTACAACTGCAGCATTGGTTTAATATCATTAATAAGACACATTTTAATTTTTATTGCATGAGATTTTTCTGTGTTTTGGAGATTGCATTCTCTGTTAGGTTGCTTTTCTGCGAAACTGGAAAGCCAGTAGCTTTGCCCATGCTATTGACATTCGGCTGTTCCACATTAGATTCCAGATTGTAACCAATATTTTGAGGATTGTATTCCATGATTCCATCCCTTTTTTTGTCCTCCCATGAAAAACATAAACCGCTGGTGTTGATTATAGATTTTTGTCATCTCAACTTGAGTTGGCTGGTGAATGTTTTGAGCTGTACAGCACCAGGATGCAGACTTGTAACCACCAGTCCTGAAAGTTGCAATGTAAGATAATGAGTTAAGAGTTCACAAGTGTTATTAGATTACTTGTAATTTTCTGGTATTGGGGAGAGGAAAATTAGCTACAGTTCCTGCTTCTGATTGCTGTTCCGCTACCTCTGCTGGAATTCTGTGTTGAATTTGCTCAGGGACAGACCTGGGCTCTGTCTGTCTGATGTTCCCAGGGATAGACCTGGGCTCTGTCTGTCTGATGTTCCCAGGGACAGACCTGGGCTCTGTCTGTCTGATGTTCCCAGGGATAGACCTGGGCTCTGTCTGTCTGATGTTCCCAGGGACAGACCTGGGCTCTATCTGTGTTGTCCCAAGCCATAGTTGAATGCCACATTCAATTGAGGACCACAACTTAGCAGAGGGAGTTTACGGTAGAAAGAAAGCTTTTTACAAATAAAGTAGTTTTATTTCAAATGGTGACATTTGACCACGAGATGGGACTGGAGAAGAGAAAGTTCTAGAGGTGATTGAAAAGTGCTAAAAACCAGAGAAAAGTTTAATTCTGAAGTGTTCTATTTTGAATCCTAGTACGATGCTGAAGCCATAATGCATTGTCTCAGTCTATAATGGCCCGTTGCATTCTCGCATTCAGCACATTCGCATTTTTTAAAAAGAGCAATGAGCTATTAAGATGTTCACTCTTGTAACTGAGATATGTATGAACTGGTTCCTTTCTATTCTCTGTTTACCTTGTTTGAACCCCTCGAGTATTTCATTTAGAGCAGCATTCTCCAGGGTCATCTGTCCTCAGTGTATCGGGAGAATGAGCCTCTGTTCTTTGCAGATCTGTCACCCTTTCTAAACTCACCAAGTCTTTAACATAAACTGCTTCTGCAAGGGTGTGTAGTGTTTATCTCTGATCTAGTTTAATAATTTAACTCTAGGATGATATCCCAGATTTCATGTGCACTTTCTGTTCATGCTGCTTTCACCTCTGGTTGTGACTCAAGGTGAGGTGAGGTTGATTCCAGAGATGAGGGGGTTGATTTATGAGGAAAGGTTGAGTAAGTTGGGCCTCTATTCATTGGAATTCAGAAGAATGAGAGGTGATCTTATCAAAACGTATAAGATTATGAGGGGGCTTGACAAGGTGGATGGAGAGAGGATGTTCCCACTGATAGGGGAGACTAGAACTAGGGTCATAATCTTAGAATAAGGGGCCGCCCATTTAAAACTGCGATGAGGAGTGTTATAAATCTGTGGAATTTGCTGCCTCAGAGAGCTGTGAATCTTTGGGTCATTGAATAAATTTAAGACAGAGATAGACAGTTTCTTAATTGATAAAGGATTATGGGGAGCGGGCAGGGAAGTGGACCTGAGTCCATGATCGGATCAGCCATGATCATATTAAATGGCGGAGCAGGCTCGAGGAGCCGTATGGCCTACTCCTGCTCCTATTTCTTATGTTCTTATGTCTCACTACATGGACTCAAATTCAACTGTCCTGAGCTGTGAAACCTTAAATACATTTTGCAATAATCGCCGGTGCAGTTATAGAGTTATTGGGCGCTAGAGAGCAGTAAAGGCAGCTGGCACAACCAGGGTACCGTGTGAGCTGTTACTCTGCCCACTAACAAACACCTGTCTGCTTACACAGCTCTGTACATCACCGGCTTCTTAATGTTGAGACACAACAAACAGCAGCCTCTGCTTTCTCAATATTGAAGATTCATTACTAGGTTTACAACGTGCCAGGTGATTCAGTGACCACATGAGCACATTTCACACTCACTGAATTGTACTCCGCTCGGTGTGAAGGGTTTCACGCTCTGATTCTCACACTCAACTGAGTTGTAATCCACAATGAGCAATGTGAGACAGCTTCCTATTAAAGATCTCTTCACCGCTTGGCTTTGGTATGTATAGGACTGAGCTCAGAACTACACTCAACTCTCAAGTTATATGGTCACACCCAGGTCAGTGTACGCATAAAATAACTTCACATCAGTGGCAGTATAACTGCAGTCTAACAGGTGGTTTATATATTGTGTTAAAGATGGGTACTGTGGATCTGCGGCATGAAATGACATTTCAAATCTGCAAAGTTTTCTTACCAACAACAGTTAAAGTGTGACCTGAGCTTGTATTTACTTAAGTTAGTTTCTGGCCTTGGGCACAGATTACCTTAGCAGCAGAATAATATATTGTGCATTACATGGTACAGCCCACCTGTCTCTATAAAACAATGCATCATTTGATTTACACTATGCTTTTAGTTCCATACTGTTGACTAGGAAAGATGTAGGGATGCTGCACCAGAAAGACTTACTTTTATGTAGTATCTTACATCACACAAACATTCTCAGTGTTTCACATTCAATGAATTGCTTTGCAGTGCAACACCTGTGTAGGCAAATGTGTCAGCAGTTTGCACACACCAAGGTCCCACAAGCAACAATAAAACAAATGAGCAGTTGAAGGATAAACGTTGGCCAGGTCACAGAAAGAGCGTCCTATCCTCCTCGAGTAGTTCCATCTCTGCTTTCGTGTTGTATCAAACCCTTGGTAATGGTGCCAGCTCTGGTGCAGCCCAAAAGTAAACTTGTTGGCCTTGGTGATGCCGCCAAGTTTACACTAAGTTGTGTAGTTAAACAGCTCGTCGTTTCCAGCCTGTATATACAGATCATATCATTCACGGCTTCCAATTATATCTGTTCTGATTGTTCAGTTGGTTGTTTTTAGCTATTTTACTACTTGTGATAGTGTGTCTACCACTGCTAATGCCAGTGTGAGATCCCCACATCTGAGTGCAGCACCGCCTGAGGAGGGGGTGATGCTGTCTGAGGTGCCCTAATAGGTGGACATAAAAGATTCCATGGAACTATTTCGAAGAGCAGGAGAGTTCTCTCTGGTGTCCTGGCCAAATTTATCTCTCAACCAACATCCCTAAAACAGATCATCTGGTCAATATTGCATTGCTGTTTGTGGGACCTTCCTGTATTTGGCTGTTGTGTTTCCTATCGTTCAACAGTGGTTACACTTCAAAAGAACTTCATTCGTTGTGAAGAGATTTGGGATGTCCCAAGGCTGTAAAAGGTGCCCTTTTTTCAATGTTCTTTACTTTTTCTCAACTCTGATCCATTATTCTCTACATATCCATACTCATGTCTATAATTCTCTATGTACACCACTGGCAGATAATCCATTATTCTCTACAAATAACAATCCCAAATGTATGTTGGTGGTTGTGGTGAGAGTGATGTTGAATATTACAGAAGCACATGACACAACCACTCAGTGTAATTGCCCTGAGTGAGATTTCCCCCTGAAACGTACTGATGCCAGTGCAGCAAATGACGTCTGACGGCAACTACTACTGTGATTCGCTTAATGGGTGCCCTCTGATCACAGCCAGGGCACAGTTGCACGTGGCTTTGGTTTTTGAGTTTTGTTTGATCACTTTCAGTTGTTGTCAGTGCAGATGGAGACTTGCTGCTCGACTGTTTCGTGTGAGGTGTTTGCATAAGATGATTAATGACTGTGACGTTGGTATAGGTTTATCACAGTCTGTAAGTTTATCACTGCCTAGTTGATTGCACGTGGAATTTACTCCCAATGTGTGCGTATGTTTAAAGCTGCAAATAGGCAAAGGTTTGACAGCCGCTAGTACTAATCCCGATGGACAGTGAGAATTGCACTGAATATGGAGGCTCCACCAATGGCTCAGCTGATTCAGACAGTGAGTAGCTGATTCCCAGTCTGCGCTGTGCTAGCTGTCTCAGGTGGAATATTATGTTAGACTCAGTAAGATGAGTTCGGGAGGTCACTGCTCCTGTTTGTTTTCTCGCTGTGGTGATGTGCTGGTGTGGGTGCTGGGAGAGGACAGTATTGGACACTGAAATGCCGGAAGCACTCAGCAGGTCAGTCAGCATCTGTGGAGTCAACAGACTAGTTAATGTTTCAGGTGTAGACACTTCACAACTGGAAATGAAGCACTGATGAGCAGCATAAAGGGTAACTCACTCACTAACAGCAGCTGGGTAGGTGCTGGGATATGTGGACAATCCTCTACACTGTAGGATTGGAAGTTATGCTTCAGTTGTTAAAAAAAACTTTGGTCAGACCGCATCTGGAGCAGTATGTTCAGTTTAGGGCACCGCACCCAGAAAGGATAGAATGACCTTGGAGGCGGTGCAGCACAGATTCAGCAGAATAACGGGACTAAAAGGGTTACATTACGAGCATAGGTGTGTATTCTCTTGAATATAGAAGATTAAGTGATGATCTAATTGAGGTATTTAAGATGATTAAAGGAGTTGATATGGTAGATCGAGAGAAACTATTTCCTCTGGTAGGAGAGTCCAGATCAAAGGGGCATAACATTAAAATTAGAGCCAGGCCGTTCAGGGGTGATGCCAGGTTTGTAACCTTCACATAACTGTAACCAATATGTAACAACACTGTACACTGTATACAACTGTGAAATACACACCTTGACCACAGGGAGTGAACTTGTGGGAGACACTCCTTACTTGGTCAGCCAGGTACTTAAAGGGAGGTTCCATGCAGGCTCAGCACTCCTTGGTCCGGGGAATAAAGGTGCAGGTCATGAGTGTCCTTGTCTGCAGTATATGCCTCGTGTGAATATGTTCTAGAATTGAGAACTCTAAATCTGGCGACGAGAAACGGGAATCACTGAACCACGAGGATGGCCACCGGTAGCACAGAGGAACGTTACTGTGTGAGTGAGGACTGGGACGATTTTGTGGAGCGACTCCAGCAGACTTTTGTCACAAAGGACTGGCTGGGAGTGGAAGCGGCTGACAAGCGGAGGGCGCATCTACTGACAAAGCTGCGGGACAAAAACGTACGCGCTGATGAAAGACTTGCTTGCACCTCTCAAGCCGGCCGACAAGTCCTTCGAAGAGCTCAGCCAGCTGATCAGCGAACATCTGAAACCGGCGAGCAGTGTACACATGGCCCGGCACCGGTTCTGTACACACCGGCGTTGGGAAGGGCAAAACATCTCGGACTTCGTTGCAGACCTGAGGTGCTTGGCCAGATTCTGTAAGTTCACAGGTGCCTGCAGGGGGGAGATGTTAAGGGATTTTTTCATTGAGGGCATTAGTCATGCCGGTATTTTCAGGAAACTTATTGAGGACAAGGACTTGACTTTGGAAAGGGCAGCTTTGATAGCTCAGACCTTCTTGGCGGGGGAAGAGGAGACCAAGATAATTTACGTAAGCAGCTCTGGTTTTAATGTTGCGATGAACCAGGGAGTTAATGTTGTAAAAGTGATACAGAATCCCACAGGCAGACAAGGGCAATTCAACACCGCCCAGGCAGGCAGGCAAGAGCAATTCGACACCGCCCAGGCAGCAACAGTAACGGAGACAATGGCAGGAGGATCGGCAGTTCACGCCATCAAGAGGAACAATGCGTCCCGTGATGGGACAATTGACACCCACCATCAGAGTGCTTAGAAACAACCAAGGGGACAATCAGAGAGGAATGCCTGGTAACAGCCCCTTTGTGAACAACAATCTCAGCCAATGCTGGAGATGCGGGGGTAGACATACTGCTAAAAGCTGCAAGTTCCTGCAGGATTTGTAATGCCAGAGGACATTTGGCTAGAATGTGCAAAAAGGCTGCAGCGAGGCTAATCTATGAAACAGAGGAATCAGACGAGGGGTCTGCAATGCAGGATGATGCCTGAGGCCAAGCCATGGATGCTGAGGTTCAGAGGGTTCATGTGGCTGACGTCCGCAGCTCATACACTAAAACGCCATCCATGATGATGAAAGTTTTATTGAATGGCATCCCGGTGCGCATGGAGCTGGATGCGGGAGCCAGCCAGTCCCTTATGAGCGTCCAACAATTTGAGAGACTATGGCCACACAGAGCTAGCAGGCCCAAACTGGAACGCATTGACACGCAGCTACTCACGTACACCAAAGAAATCATCCCACTGCTGGGCAGTGCAAACACACAATGGATCACAGAACCGCCTGCCACTCTGGATTGTTCCGGGAAATGGACCCACGCTTTTGGGAAGGAGCTGGCTAGCCGAGATGAATTGGAAATGGGGAGATGTGCATGCCATTTCGTCTGTGGAGCGAAGTTCATGCTCGCAGGTCCTACAAAAATTCGGGTCACTGTTTCAACTCTGTGTCGGAACATTCAAGGGCACCAAAGTAGTGATACACATCACCCCGGATGCCAGACCAGTGCACCACAAAGCCAAAGCGGTGCCGTACGTGATGCGTGAGAAAATTGAGAGTGAATTGGACAGGCTGCTCAGAGAGGACATAATTTCGCCCATTGAATTCAGTGACTGGGCAAGTCCCATCGTTCCTGTCCTTAAAGCGGATTGCTCGGTCAGGATCTGCGGCGACTACAAAGCCACCATCAACCAAGTGTCGCTGCAGGACCAATGCCCGCTCCCGAGAGCAGAGGACCTTTTTGCCACGTTGGCAGGTGGCAAGCTGTTCACTAAGTTGGACCTCACTTCGGCCTACATAACTCAGGAACTGGCTGAAGAATCCAAGCTTCTCACCACCATCATGACGCACAAGGATCTATTCATCTACAACAGGTGTCCGTTTGGCATTCGTTCAGCGGCCGCAACATTCCAGAGGAACATGGAAAGCTTGCTCAAATCCATTTCTGGCACAATCATATTCCAAGACGACATCCTAATAACGGGTCGAGACACCGAGGAACACCTCCACAACCTGGAGGAGGTGCTACGCCGACTGGACCGGGCAGGCCTGCAGCTGAAAAAGGCCAAGTGTGTGTTTTTGGCCCCAGAGGTCGAGTTTTTGGGCAGGAGGGTTGCCGCAGACGGGATCCGGCACACCGAATCCAAAACGGAGGCGATCCGTCGTGCACCCCGGCCCGACAACACATCGGAGTTGCGATCTTTCCTGGGACTTTTGAACTATCTCGGGAACTTCCTGCCTAACTTAAGCACATTGTTGGAGCCGTTACATGTGCTCCTGCGTAAGGGTTGTGACTGGTTCTGGGGGGACTGTCAGGAACGGGCTTTCAACAGGGCACGGAACCTGCTTTGTTCTAACAAACTGTTGACTTTGTATGACCCCTGTAAAAAAAACTAGTTTTAACATGCGATGCATCATCATACGGGGTTGGGTGTGTGTTGCAGCAGGGAAATGACGATGGCCGACTACACCCGGTGGCTTATGCCTCCAGGTCGCTCTTCCAGGCAGAGCGTGGGTATGGCATGGTTGAAAAGGAAGCACTCACTTGCGTTTACGGTGTGAAAAAGTTGCACCAGTATCTTTTCAGCAGACCGTTCGAGTTAGAAACGGATCACAAGCCATTAACATCCCTGTTGTCCGACAGCAAGCCTGTCAATGCCAATGCGTCAGCTCGCATACAGCGATTGGCTCTCACGCTGGCTGCGTATGACGACACCATACGGCACCGGCCAGGCACTGAAAATTGCGCTGACGCGCTCAGCAGGCTTCCGCTAGCCACCACCGAGGGGGCAGCGGAGCAAAGCGCTGAGATGGTCATGGCCATTGAGGTTTTTGACATCGCAAGCTCCCCCATCACAGCCCGCCAGATCAAACTCTGGACCAACAGGGACCCCCTCCTATCCATGATAAAGAAATGTGTCCTGACTGGGGATTGGGCGCCCGCACACGGGCGTGCCCCGAGGAGGTCAGACCGTTTCAGAGACGGATGGATGAGCTCTCCATCCAAACCGACTGCCTACAATGGGGCAGCCGGGTGGTCATTCCCCAGAAAGGAAGGGAAGCATTCATCAGGGAACTCCACAGCAAGCACCCTGGCATTGTGCTAATGAAGGCCATTGCCCGGTCACATGTGTAGTGGCCGGAGATTGACCTGGAACACTGGGTTCGCAGGTGCACGACGTGTGCCCAGCTGGGCAATGCCTCCAGGGAGGCCCCGCTCAGCCCGTGGCCCTGGCCCACCAGGCCATGGTCACGCATCCACATGGACTATGCGGGGCCGTTCATGGGAAAAATGTTCTTGATTGTAGTCGGTGCATACTCGAAATGGATCGAGTGCATCATATTAAACTCGTGCACGACATCCATCACCGTGGAGAGTCTGCGCACGGTTTTCGCGACCCACGGCTTGCCGGACATCCTGGTCAGCGACAATGGCCCGTGTTTCACCAGCCATGAATTCCAGGAGTTTATGTTGGGTAATGGCATTAAACACGTCCGGAAGGCACCGTTCAAGCCGGCTCCCAATGGCCAGGCGGAATGTGCAGTCCAAGACATAAAACAAGGCATGTTCCGTATCCAGGGATCCTCTATTCAGTCCTGCCTATCGCGCCTCCTGCTGGCCTATAGGTCCCGCCCGCACTCGCTCACGGGAGTCCCGCCAGCGGAACTCCTCATAAAACGCACGCTCAAAATGTGGCTGTCCCTCATTCACCCAAGCCTGGCAGACATTGTTGAGGGCAAGCGGCAGTCCCAAACCGAGTGTCATGATCGAAACTCAAGGGGGGGGTGTATAGAAATGGATGACCCGGTATTTGTGCTTAACCATGCACTAGGACCCAAGTGGCTTGAGAGCACCGTAATTGGTAAAGAGGGAAATAGGGTCATAGTGGTCAGACTAAACAATGGGCAGATATGCCGCAAACATCTGGACCAGGTAAAGAAAAGGTTCAGCATGGACACTGAGGAACCTGAAATAGACCATGGGATGTCAACCACATCACTGCCAGTGAACGAGCAACAAGGACAGTCAACAGATGCGCAGTCCCTGCGGCCAGCCCGGACAGGCCGGAACCAACTCAGGCCACAGAGACGCATGCCACGGCTCAACCACCAGAGCCACAACTGCGGCGCTCCACGAGAGAGTGTCGACCACCTGAAAGACTCAATCTTTGACCCAAAGACATTGGGGGGGGGAGGTGTTGTCATGTTTGTAACCTTCACATAACTGTAACCAATATGTAACAACACTACACTGTATACAACTGTGAAATACACACCTTGACCACAGGGCGTGAACTTGTGGGAGACACTCCTTACCTGGTCAGCCAGGTACTTAAAGGGAGGTTCCACGCAGGCTCAGCACTCCGGGGAATAAAGGTGCAGGTCATGAGTGACCTTGTCTGCAGTATATACCTTGTGTGAATATGTTCTCTAGAGTTGAGAACTCTACACCAGAAAACACGTTTTCACACATGGGGACATTTGGAACTCTCTCCCCCAAAAAGCTGAGAGGCTGAGAATCAAGTGAAAATTTAAAAACCGAGATTGATATGATTTTTGTTAGGCAAGGATATTAACGGTTACGAACAGCTGGTCAAAAGAAATGAAGAATCAGATCAGCCATGATCTAATTAAATGGTGAAAAATTGAGGAGCTGAATGGCCTCATGTTCCTATGATTGAAGAAAAATGCCTTGGGCCTCCTAGGAGTATTGGACATTGCCCACTGAATTCAGCAGAGTCAGTCTCGGTATCTGTCTGTGCTCACATCTGTTCACTTGACAATACCACTGAACATCCTGTTTTGCCGGTTGTGGTGGAAGTAACTCTCCCTGTTGCACAACGAGTTTGCCTGGTGCCAGCCGGCCCTCAGAAACCGGATACACCCAGTGGGCAGGAAGTTGGGCTTAAAAGCAGCCTGGCTAAGTAAATACAGGCAGTGGACAGGGCTGAGCTGCAGTTACTGCTCTCCAAGAATAAGATTTGAAGCTCTCCAAATCTCAGTAATCGCAGCGTACAGCCAGGAGCATGAAAAGTGCAGGTCAAATAGACCATAGTCTACAGGATTTATCCGATGGAGTGAGTGACATAGTGCTCTCTGGTTGACTTTTATTTATACTGTGGGTCTAACTGGTTAGATTTCGATTGGTTCACAAAATGAAATAGGCTTACTGTAACAGAAATCTGTCTGACATCCGGTCCCCCTCACCAGCTGCCCTTGCCTGATACTCCTCCCGACCGTAAGCTCCCCCAACTCCCCCTGCCTGACCCTCCCTCTACCTGACACGCCACCCAACTCCTTCCTGCCGGACGCTCCCCCTGACCGTACGCTCCCCCCACCTGGCGCCCCCCCCCCCCGCTTCCCCTGCCAAATGCCCCCCCCCCCCCAATTCCCCCCCGTGCCTGACGCCCCCAGCTCCTCCCGCTTGATGCCCTCCAATTCCCCCCGGCCGTACGCTCCCCCGCCTGACACCCCCCCAGCTCCCCCCGCCTGATTCCTTCCACTCCCTGGCCCTGCTACCCCTGCCCGACTGACCTATAGCACATTCTATAATCCACATCCTAAAGTACTGCAGTGAAGTGTTGGCCTGGATTATGGGCAGATATCTGGTCCTATGCAAGTCATTTAGTGATGGGCGTTGCCATAGATTGAATAATGTACTTGAAGTATAAAGGTCCTTTCTACCCGTATTCCCATTGCCAAGATACCAAGTTCCAGTGTTACTGTAGATTCAGAGTTCTCTGAATATCTGGGCTGGAAAAGATAAGCAAGGGACTGAATGGAAGATTTCTGCTGTGATTTGTGGGGTAGGAATGGGGCAGTGCTGAATATCTCCTCAGATCTGCAGGGATGAATGATCCTTGCAAGCTTTGTTAGTGGGTGAAATAAGTTCTGTATTCAGTGGTACATGTTGTGATGCAATCATTTGTTTTTGGCAGTTAATGGCCAGGTACTCAGCTCGATTTAGGACCACTTGAGTTCATTGTGAGCCAACACCTGTGTGTTTCTGGGTGCAACTCCGTCAGACTCCCAGACTTTCTGCTCAGGCTAGCTCTGGTATCCCGTCCAGTACCGGGAGAGTTCCTCCTCAGGTTAGCTCTGGAGGTGCAAATCCCTGTGTTCTGTTTTGACTTTGAACTCAGCAGTTTGACCCTAAATCAGGTCTGTTGTCGCGGGCATCCCCTACTCCCCTGCACTGTTAAAACCTTAATACATTCCATCACTTGTGACGGAAATTAGGAATTCAAATACTCGCCCCACCTCCACCTTTCCTACACTTCCGTTAATCCACAACTCGATTCACCTCACACACAAAGGCCTGCACGCCCATCACCCCCATCCTTACCAAGCTACACAGAGTCCCTGTACCCAGAGAACCCCTCCACTCTGCCCACTCTACAACAGGTTTGCTGTTTGTTCCCCTTTCCATCCCTCTCTCTAGCATCTATCTGAGGCTGAACCAGACTGTTTGCCACCTAAGTATCATATTTGTCCCTGAAATGGAGATGAGGAGGAATTTATTTTCTGAGGTTCTTGAATCTTTGGAATTTTCTACCCCAGAGAGCTGTGGATATTTAAGGTGGAGATAGACAGATGTTTGAACGATAAGGGTGAGCGGGCAGGGAAGTGAAGTCGAGGCTAAGATCAGATTAGCCATGATCTTATTGAATGGCGGAGCAGGCTCGAGGGGCCAAATGGCCTACTCCTGCTGCTATTTCTTATGTTATATCTGCGGCATAACTAAGATCGCCTATTTCCACCTCCATGACATTGCCTGTCTCCGCCCTTGCCACAGCTCATCTGCTGCTGAAACCCTGATCCATGCCTTTGTTACCTCTGGATTCGACTACTCCAATGCACTCCTGGCTGGTCTCCCACATTCTACCCGACGTGAACGTGGGGTCATCCAAAACTCGGCAACCTGTGTCCTAACTCATACCAAGTCCTGGCACCCATTATCCCTGTGCTCGCTGACCTATATTGGCTGCCGGTTAAACAACGCCTTGATTTCAAAATTCTCATCCTTGTTTACAAATCCCTCCATGGCCTCACCCCTCCCTATCTCTGCAATCTCTTTCAGCCTCACAACCCCCCGAGATGTCTGCGCTCCTCAAATTCTGCCCGCTTAAGCATCCCTGATTATAACTGGTCAACCATTGGTGGCCGTGCGTTCAGCTGCCTGGGCCCCAAGCTCTGGAACTCCCTCCCTAAACACCTTCATCTCTCTTTCCTCTTTAAGACGTTACTTAAAACCTACCTCTTTAACTAAGCTTTTGGTCATCTGCCGTAATATCTTCTTACGTGGCTGGGTGTCAAATTTATTTGTTTTGTCTTCTAAACACTGATGTGAAGTGCCTTGGGCGCCAGTGCAACCTTTGGCTGCCTGAGGAAAAGAGTGTTCGAAGACCAGGTCCTCAAATCTACCACCAAGCTCATGGTCTACAGGGCTGTAGTAATACCCGCCCTCCTGTATGGCTCAGAGGCATGGACCATGTACAGAAAACACCTCAAGTCGCTGGAGATATATCACCAACGATGTCTCCACAAGATCCTGCAAATCCCCTGGGAGGATAGACGCACCAACATCAGTGTCCTCGTCCAGGCTAACATCCCCAGCATTGAAGCACTGACCACACTCGATCAGCTTTGCTGGGCAGGTCACATAGTTTGCATGCCAGACACGAGACTCCCAAAGCAAGTGCTCTATGCGGAGCTCCTTTATGGCAAACGAGCCAAAGGTGGGCAGCAGAAACGTTACAAGGACACCCTCAAAGCCTCCCTGATAAAATGTGTCATCACCACTGACACCTGGGAATCCCTGGCCAAAGACTGCCCTAAGTGGAGAAAGTGCATCCGGGAGGACGTTGAGCACTTCGAGTCTCAACGCCGAGAGCATGGTCAAGCGGAAGGAGTGTGCGGCAAACCAGTCCCACCCACTCCTTCTCTCCGCGACTGTCTGCCCCACCTGTGACAGAGTCTCTGGCTCTCGTATTGGACTGTTCAGCGACCAAAGAACTCACTTCAGGAGTGGAAGCAAGTCTTCCTCGATTTCGAGGGACAGCCAATGATGATGATGATGAAGCGCCTTGGGACTTTTCACTACGTTAAAGGCACTATATAAATAAAAGTTGTTGTTCTCCCTCTGAACTTTCAATATGCCCAACCTTCTGGAGTTCTCTTTGCAAAGCAGAATTGCCAGGCTACCTCCTTATTCTCTGACAACAACCTCCGGAAAACCCATCTGTCCAGTCATGCCTTCAGCTGTCTTCTCTTCTCTTTAATCTCCCTCTTCTCTTTAATCTCCTTCATGTCTCTCCTTGACCTCTCCTTGTTAAAGTTATGTAACATTCTGTTACGTGCAAAGCTATGTATAAATGTAGCTTGTTGTTCGTCACTTTGTGGATCTTACGAAGCATAATGGGCTGAAATTCGGTACCGCTAATTTTGAGGCGTTAATCCTGTCGGGGCAGTAAGTATAGCGCCCACGAAAAGTTTACGACGCTTACCGGGAAATGAGTTTGAAACGCAGCAAGAAGGAAAGGGAGCACTAAATCAGGTGTTCCACACTTCCCCTTTGGTGGAGGAACTGAAAATCGCAGCGCTAAATTTGAAGAGGAGTTGCGCATACTCCGAAAACCGCTATACATCTCGGGGAAAGTCAATTCTTAAAGGCGTGGTCAGATAAGTGTGCATGCGCAGTTTCAACTATTCACTCTTAGATCAGGAAAATGGAGGAGCAAGGAGCTCGCCAGTGTGCCCACTGCTGCTCAGCCCCGGCCGCTGACACCTTAATGGAGGCTGTTGAGAGGAGGTGGGGAGTGCTGCAGCTTCCAGCTGGAAGGAGGCCCGTCCCACGAGTGTTCCGAAGGCTTTGGAGGGAGGTCGCCCAGCACGTTTCCGGCAGAAATACGATGGCCAGAACCGCGACACAATGTTGCAAGAAGTTTAACGACCTCACTAGAATCGTCGGGGTGAGTACCCTTTCTCTTAACGTTGCAATGCCATCATGTGAAGCTCACTGTCTCACACAGTGTACAGTCTGTGCAGTACCTGCTCCTTCTCCATGTGTCCCAGGCCTTGGTCTTCGTTGGTGAAGCCACCATAAAAGCTCAGGCTCCGTTCACCAGCCATGCCCTGCCCATCCATTCATTGATCACCATCTTGTTCCCTACTCAGCCTCACCCTTCCTCGCACCATGTTTCACTCTTCATATGCATTCATAATACTTCAGCCTCATTAGTGTTAGGTGGCTGTCACCTAATCCCACCATTCACACATCCCCTCTGCGCAGCCACGCAGATTAAGATGGACATCTGCACAGTTGCCGGCACTAGCAGCTATTCAACTATGAAAGGTGCATGTGGCACACGATGAGCTGCACACTCACTCTCATCTTTTTATGCCGCTCCAGCTCTTATACTTCCCGACCTGTGGAGATGTTCTCTTGCAGGTCAGGAAGTATAAGAGCTGGAGCGGCATACCGCTACAACTTCCAGCGCGAGCTGCTCCAGGTATGTGACGGCTTCGAGATGGGCGACTGGGTGACGTCATCAGGACCCAGGTCGCTGTTTGGAGCGTGGGCAGGAGCATCTCAGGGCCCAGGTAAAATAGAGGAGCGGAAAGGTCATGGCGGACTTGCGAAGAGTGATCGAGGCAGAGAAGCGTTGAGGGATTCGTGGCTGAGATTCGGTGGGTGATCATGGCGGAGGTTCGATGAATGTTTGGTGCGGAGGTGTGGTGGGAGATCGTAGCGGAGGTGTGGCGAGTTTTTGTGGCGGAGGAGCAGCGAGAGATCGTGGCGGGAATGCGGCAAATGAGGATACTGAGCCCAGAAGAGCCAAGGGCCCAGGGACAGCACGGGCCAGTCCACACTGCGATATGTGTGTGCACTAGGTCCGTGCAGCAGAGCTGGTCTCCAGTCGTCTTGGGTAATCCTTGCCACTGGACCAAGACCTAGCTTTGTCAAGCCCGTGTGGTGGCTGGTGTGCAGCCACACGTTAAAAAATCCACGCACAGGCATCTTCCACCCTTTCAACTGGAGTTCAGGATTGGAATATCGGGTCCTTCATTGAAACATCTGTGGAAGCAAGCCATCCTTGTTCGAGATACTGCCTATGATGTTTCTTACTGCAGGCGAAACTGGCTCACAACAGGAGAGAGCAGCAGTTCACAGGTGGAGGGGAGCCTAACATACGAGACGTCACTAAGGTGGAGGAGCAAGTGTCCGCTCTCATGGGCACACCAGTTAGTGCGGTACAAGCCGGTGAAACCGAGCCCCTTGTGGACAGTGACGGTATGTGAATGCCCTTTGGGATTTCTGTGATATCCTTGACCCTTGATAGCAAATGCCGTACCTCCCTTACAAATAAATGTCCAATGCCACCACCTTCTTCCCTCCCTCCCCCTCCCCTGTTGCTAACAACAGATCTGTTGCTTTGTGCTTACAGATGAGGAGCCAGAAGTGCGGCTGCCTGTCTGAGCCGTCCACTTTGACCGACGGGGAAGATGATGAGGAAAGTGACGGAAGTGTGGTGACCGAGCAAGACCCTCCATCAGTTGCACCGAGTGGGGACACCACCTCGGTGGAAGAGCCAATATTTCTGGGTTTTGAAGAGGCTGAGGCTTTTGGGCCCAGTGGCCTGCAGCAACGCCCAGCGCGAGGGGAAGCTCAGGAGCCATCTCCTCAGAGGGTCAGTCGGCCTATGAGTCTTGCTCAGAGACAGGTAGATGTGGACCTGAACTTGGAGACTATGTCCAGAGAGCCCATGCAAATGCACCGTGAGCTTATGGGTGCATTGGAGAAAATTCCACAGAGCATGGATGCACTTGCTGTGAGGTTGGGGGACACTGCCTCAAGCAATTGCCCATGCCTCTCAGCAGTCCAACGAACCCATCCTTGCCCACTTACAGAGGGACATGGACTCAATCAGTGACAGTGGAGTGCCAGAGGTGATGGCGCATGCCATGGTTGACGTGGCAGCAGCTATCACAGCACACGCAAGGCCTTCGTGATGTAATGCTGTCAATGATTGCTGGCGCCTCCTCTATGTGTGGCTGGCCATTCGGGGCCTTGGCAGGCTCCTGTTCCTCTTCCTCCTCCTCCTGAGGTGGGGCTGCAATCCCCACAGGCAATGCCAGGGCCCTCATTATGGACAAATTGTGCAGCATGCAGCAAACCACAATGAATAGTGACACCTGTTATGGGGAGTATTGAAGGCTGCCTCCAGAGCGGTTCAGGCATCCAAAACGCTGCTTCAACACACCTATTGTCTGCTCGATAATGTTGCAGGTGGCCGCATGGCTGCCATTGTAGCGATGCCCCGCTTGTGTGGTGGGGTTGCGGAGAAGGATCAGGCCGTATCCTTTGTACCCGTCCCGTGGTGACTGAAACATTCGTGGCACAGTGCTCTCTTGCAGGATGAATGCATCATGTGCGCTGCTAGGATAGCGGGCATTCACTGCGAGCATGCGCTGTGTGTGGTCACACACCAGCTGCACATTCAGGATGTAGAATCCCTTTTTTCTGAATACCTCGATGATCTCGAATGGTGTTCGCAAGGTCACGTGTGTGCAGTCATTGGCATTTGAACCCTCGGGAAGCCCGCAATCCTGGTAAACCCACATGCCCGCTCATTCTGTTTCTCCCTGCTCATTGGGGACGTTATAAACTCCATTCTGCGGGTGTAGACAGCCCGTGTGATGTCGCGGATGCAGCGAATTGAGAGATGCTGGAATATATGTTTCCTGATGCAGTCTGGAAGGAGCCGGTGGCATAGAAGGTTTGCACCACACTGACCTTCAGTGCGACGGGCAGCACAGTCCTGGTGCCACTGTGAGGCTGCAGGTCTGCCTGTAGGAGATGGTATATCTCTGTCAGCACCTCCTTTCAGAAGCGCAGCCTTCTGACACACTGCTCCTCCGACAGGTCGAGGTATGAGTGTTGCTGCCAGTAAACCCGTGGGGGATAATGCTTCCTGCCCCAACGTCTACGGCTCTCCTGATTCGTGGGCCGACATGGCCAACAGCCCTTCTATCTTGAAGCCGCTTAACAAGAGCTGCAGAAGGTGACGCTGTCAAGCTAGTAATCCATCTCTTAAATTGTTAAACTTAAGTTGAAACGACTCTGTAATGTCAGATAAATCTGCCGCTCCAAAGTCAGACGTTCACGCACCCTGCTCTGTTGAAACTCAATGTGACCTCCGATTAATGATCTTCCTCCTTCCTTTAAATAGCTTGCAGGTATTACCTACAGAAGGTGGGACCGCCAGGTTTCTCCAGCGTGATTAGGGACGGATGCTAAATGAGGTAGCCACACCTAATTTTGGGAGCGGGACGCGAGTGGGTCGTTACACAAGGAACGACTCCATGATCTGACTGAAAGGACGTAGCGAGGCGGGAGTGTTTTGCACCGCCGGTAGACCAGCAGCAAATTTCCCGGCGGGGCGTTACAAGCTGCATGGCTGCGTGTTAAGCAATTCGAGACGCTCCAGGGCGCTAACTGAGGCTCTAGTCAACCGAATTTCTCCCCCAATGTGTCTTCTGATTGTTTTGAGTGATTGTGGGAATGCAGGCATGATGAAATTAACAACGGCGGCCACTAAACAATTTCTTACTGGGCGAAAGCGCAGATTGTGGCTTTATCCGACTTTAGTTCAGTTTGAGTAAGTTGTGTTCGTTTATAGAGGATTGCTGATAACTTTATTCATTTATACTCTGCTGCAGTTCAAGTCAAATTGTGATTTATTTAAAAATCGGGTCAATTATTCACTGAGATTGTGTCTGCTTTTTGTAATCTTTTGGATGGAAGTTAATCTGTAACTCTCAGTGGTCACTGACAAAGACAGACTTTCATTAAAGATTGAAATGAATCTGTTTACTCATTTAAAAAAACTTCTTTCCATGAAAGGCAAATATATAATAATTTAGTCTCGGTGTAAACCTATGTCTTGGAAATTGTACGTTTGTTTATATATGGACAACATTTTAACCGACTCGTTACAGTTGAGTATATTGGCAGGGTTCTGTATATTTCTGCAGCAACTTTATATTCTCCAGCGTCAGAGAGGGAATAGGCTTGTGTGGGCAAATGGGGTACCTTACTTTTTCAATGGTGTTGGTTTATGTTATGCATGGAGAAAGAGTCAGACTGAACACTGAGCTCAAAGTAAAGTGTGACCTTAGTCTTTTATTTGCAGGTCTCCTGAGTGCCTCTCCAACCTATGAGGCCTCCTTAAATATCTGTGCTCCCAAGGGATTATGGGATCTCTTGGGACTCCAGGGGATGAGCCCATTGGTGGCTGTATAAAATAAATACAAGTTTACATATATACCAACACCCCCCCCCCCCCCCCTCCTTCCCCTGCCCACCAAAGTCAATAGTGTAACTATTTGCAATGTGAGTCAATCTGGGCCCTGGTTGATCGTCTCGGTGTGAAAGCTGGTGTTGTTGAATCATTTGTTGGGCCCTCGCTGGGCTGCTGTGCAGCTGGCCTTGCTGGGCTGCCTGGTGTGTTGGGTCCTGCTGGGCTGCTGTGGATGATGGGTTCTGCTTCGTGGTCAACCATTGTGTTGGTTGCCACTGGTGTGTATGTTGGGGGATCAAAAAAGGTAGGGTCCAAGGTGGATTGCTCAGGATAGTCTGTAAATCTGAGTTTGATTTGGTCCAAGTGTTTCTGGTGAATGAGTCCAGTGAATGAAAGTTTAACCCGAAATACCCTGCTCCCCTCTTTGGCGACGACAGTGCCGGGAAGCTACTTGGGACCTTGTCCATAATTCAATACAAATACAGGATCATTGATTTCAATCTCGCGTGACACATTTGCGCTATCATGGTATGTACTTTGTTGAAGCCGCCTGCTCTCTACCTGTTCATGCAGATCAAGGTGAACTAACGAGAGCCTTGACTTAAGTGCTCTTTTCATGAGCAGTTCAGCAGGTGGGATCCCAGTGAGCAAGTGGGGTCTCGTGCGGTAGCTAAGCAGGACTCGGCATAGGCGAGTCTGCAGTGAGCCTTCAGTTACCCTCTTCAAGCCTTGCTTGATGGTTTTGCACTGCTCTCTCTGCCTGACCATTGGACGCTGGTTTAAACGGGGCAGAATATGACATGTTTGATCCCGTTACGGGTCATGAATTCTTTGAACTCAGCACTGGTAAAACATGGCCTGTTGTCACTCACCAGGACATCGGGTAGGCCGTGTGTGGCAAACATGGCCCGCAGGCTTTCAGCAGTGGCAACGGACGTGCTAGCCGACATTATCTCACATTCAATCCACTTAGAGTACGCATCTACAACCACAAGGAACATTTTACCCAAGAACGGGCCAGCATAGTCAACGTGTACCCTAGACCATGGTTTGGAGGGCCAAGATCATAAACTTAGCAGCGCCTCCCTGGGTACATTGCTTAACTGCGAGAATGTATTACATCTGTGAATGCAGGACTCTTAAGTCCACATCAATACCGAGCCACCACACGTGGGATCTGGCTATCGCTTTCATCATTATGATGCCTGGGTGGGTACTGTGGAGGTCATTGATGAAGGTGTCTCTGCCCTTTTTGGGAACCACTACACGATTGCCCCACAGAAGGCAGTCTGCCTGAATAGACATTTCATCTTTGCGCCGCTGGAACAGTTTTATCTCTTCCTGCATTTCCACTGGGACACGGAACCAGCTCCCGTGAAGCACACAGCTTTTGACTAGGGATAATAAGGGGTCCTGGCTTGTCTGGGTTTTGATCTGCCTGGCAGTGACGGGTGATTGCTCACTCTCAAATGCTTTCATAACCATGGCTAGATCTGCGGGCTACGCCATTTCCATCCCTGTGGTGGGCAATGGCAGCCTACTGAGAGCATCGGCGCAGTTTTCTGTGCCTGGCCTGTGGCGGATGACGTAATTGTATGCGGACAATGTGAGCGCCCATCACTGGATGCGGGCCGATACGTTGGTATTTATCCTTTTACTCTCGGAAAACAGGGATATGAGTGGCTTATGGTCAGTTTCCAATTCGAATTTTAGCCCAAACAGGTATTGATGCATTTTCTTTACCCCATAGACACACGCTAACGCTTCTTTCTCAATCATGCTCTCTCTGGATGCATAAGCAACCGGTTGCAGTTTCCCGAAATCATTAGCTTGTTGCAATACACACCCGACGCCATATGACGACACATCATATGCTAGTACCAAATGCTTACATGCATCATACAACACAAGCAATTTGTTTGAGCATAACAATTTTCTCGCTTTTACAAAGGCATTTTCTTGGCTGTTGTCCCAACCCTATTCATCCCCTTTTCGTAGTAAGACATGTAGTGGTTCTAACAGTGTGCTGAGACCCGGTAAGAAGTTACCAAAGTAGTTCAGGAGTCCCAGAAATGACCGCAGCTCCGTCACGTTCTGTGGCCTCGGTGCGTTCTCGATTGCCTCCATCTTCGCGTTGGTGGGCCTGATGACGTCCGCCGCAATCTTCCTTCCCAAGAACTCCACTTCAGGCGCCAGGAAAACGCACCAAGCATTTTAACCTGAGCTCCATGCGGTTGAGTCGACTAAGAACCTCCTCCAGGTCCTGCAGATGCTCGACTGTGTTTTGACCTGTGACCAAGATGTCGTCCTGGAAGACTACGATGTGCGGGACCAACTTCAGTCAGCTTTCCATGTTTCTCTGGAATATCGCCGCCGCTGATCAAATTCCAAATGGGCATCTGTTATAAATAAAAAGACCTTTGTGCGTGTTGATGCAGGTGAGGCCCTTCGATGATTCTTCCAGTTTGTGTGTCATGTAGGCTGAAGTCAGATCCAGCTTCGTGAACGTCTTTCCTCTCGCCAGCATTGCAAAGAGGTCGTCGGCCTTTGGTAGTGGGTATTGGTCCTGCAGGGAGAAACGATTGATAGTTATTTTGTAATCGCCACAGTTTCTGATGGTGCCGTCTCCCTTGAGGACAGGAACGATCGGGCTGGCCCACTCGTTGAACTCGATCGGTGAAATGATGCCCTCTCGTTGCAGCCGGTCTAGCTCGATCTCTACCCTTTCTCTCATCATGTACGGTAATGCTCTTGCCTTGTGATGGATGTGTCACATCCCCGGAATTAGGTGGATCTTCACTTTTGCATCCTTGGAATTTCCCGATGCCTAGCTCGAACAACGAAGGGAACTTGTTTAAGACCTGGGCACATGAAGTGTCGTCAGTGGGCGATAGCGCTCGGACGTCGTCCCAGGTCCAGCGTATCTTTCCTAGCCAGCTCCTGCCGAGCAGCGTGGGACTATCACCCGGTACCACCCAGAGTGGTAGCTTGTGCACCGTTCCATCGTCGGAGACCTTTACGGTAGCACTGCCGATTACAGGAATCAGTTCTTTCCTGTAAGTTCTTAGTTTCGTACGAATTGGAGTTACGACTGGCTTTGAGATCTTGTTGCACCACAATCTTTCGAAAGTCTTTTTGCCCATGATGGACTGGCTCGTGCCCGTGACCAGTTCCATTGACACCGGGAGTCCATTTATTTCAACATTCAGCATTATCGGGGGACAATTCGTGGTGAATGTGTGCACCCCATGTACCTCTGCCTCCTCGGTCTGAGGCTCTGGTTCGTCGTGGTCCTCCGTGGATCTGTCCTCCTCTGCAACATGGTGGTTTGCAGTTTTAACTGGGTTAGCAGCTCGCCTGCACATACGTTGGAGGTGTCCCATTGTTCCACAGCTCTTACAAACATACCCTTTGAATCGGAATGAATGGAAACGATGATCACCCCCACAGCGCCAACAAGGTGTTAATGGCTTTGCATTCATCACTCTTGATGGTAGTCTCTGAGACATCTGTGGACGTGCAGCTGCAGGCATGTGTGACCTGCCCTGTATGTTGCGATTCGAAAACAACTTCACTTTGTTCACAGTACTTGTAGCAGCACTTGTGTGCTGAGAGATTTGCTTCGTATTGTCACTGGGTGGCATTGAACGCCTGGGCTATTGTTATGGCCTTACTCAAGGTTGGGGTCTCTACAGTCAAAAGTTTGCGAAATATGGTTTCATGGCCAGTGCCAAGTACGAAAAAGTTTCTGAGCATGTGCTCCAAATGTCCTTCAAATTCGCAATGTCCTGCAAGGTGTCTTAGCTCGCGACATAACTCGCCACTTTCTGGCCTTCAGACCTTTTGTAGGTGTAGAACCGGTACCTCGCCATCAGAACACTTTCCTTCGGGTTCAAATGCTCTCGGACCAGTGTGCACAAATCATCGTACGATTTCTCCGTGGGTTTCGCTGGAGTGAGCAGATTCTTCATGAGGCCCTATGTTGATGCCCCACAGACGGTGAGGAGGATCGCCCTTCGTTTGGCAGCATTCTCTTCCCCATCCAGCTCGTTGGCCCCGAAGTATTGGTCGAGTCGCTCCACAAAAGTTTCCCAATCATTTCCCTCCGAGAATTTCTCCAGGATGCCCACTGTTCTCTGCATCTTTGGGTTCGCTATCTGTATCTCGTTGCCAGTTGTTATGTATGGAGAAAGATTTAGACTGAACAGTGTGAGCTCAAAGTAAAGTGTGACCGTAGTCTTTTATTTGCAGGTCTCCAGAGTGCCTCTCCAACCTTTGAGGCAATACCTGTGCTCGCAAGGGATTATGGGATCCCTTGGCACTCCAGGAGATGAGCCCTCTGGTGGCTGTAGAGTAAATACGAATTTACTTATATAACAGTTTGAGTTACTCCCGGCTTCCATTTTGTGCCTCGGATCAGTGTACCCTCCCCTTCCCTGAACAGGGTGGATTTGTGCGAGCATCTAGGAAGTGGATCCAAAATAAAAGGGTACTTGCCTAGTTATAGGTGGATTTGAAACTAGGTTGAGATGCCATTGCCGCACTCCCCTCCTGGGCTCAGCCAATTCACAGTAAGATCCTTTCAGTTAGTGGAACATTATCCTGTTTGACTGTGTAGTGGTGTAAAATACAGTGACAGCATTTTGTCTAGTCCCTATCCCCTCCAAAAATAACTGAATCACCCTCCCTATTGCCTAGGTTTTGAAGTCTGGTCCCAAAATAGAAAGATGAGGGACCAACATCTGTTTAATTTTTACCGGTTTATATAAAATGAAGAGCTGTGTTTTGAACTTTGACCTATTTTCTTTCTTCTCTGCAGGGAGCAGTGATCGAGGTTCAGTTTGGACCAATGACGATCCATCAGGATCCCATTCAGGTACGAATGATGCAGCACGAGACTCTGAGAAGTGAAGTATGGCTCTAAAGTGGAGATCTCGATCAATCCCAAAGCTTTATTTGGAGCTAAGAAGCCTGAAATATTGTGGGTTATAATTTTCAGAATAACTTTGGCATGTACAACAACCTCAGCTTTGAGTGTAAGGTTACATTTAACTAGCCACTGAGGCAAATTAGTTTGAGGTAACTGATCACGGTATGGTGTGCACAAGAGGTATTCAGAAATGGCTTCTAGTCCGTATCTGTAAGGAGGGGAGGGGGGTGAGGTGGGGGTATCACCGAGCCCCACCCTCAGAAACAAAAAGAAATTGCCCGCCAGCACTGCTCTTTATAAGGGAACACACTTCCTCCTGCTGGGCTAAGGTCCATGTCACAATCTCCAAGGTAGGCCCCACTTCCTCCGGTATTCCTGATCTCAGCAGATGTACCGAAGTCAAGTTCCTCTGAGGGCTCAGGGCACGGGAACTTACAACTTAGGGAGCCCTCAGCCCCCTGACTTTGTTTGGGACAGGTGAAGGCTTCCCAACGTTTCTAGGTGCCAGCATGGCCCCCCAAAGTTCCCCGCAGGTGTATACCGTACTTGGTTAATTCCCTTATTGGTTAAAAATCTATCTATCCGTGACTTGAATACATTCAATGAGCCAGCCTCAACTGCTTCCTTGGGCAGAGAATTCCACAGATTCACAACCCTCTGGGAGAAGAAATTCCTTCTCAACTCGGTTTTAAATTGGCTCCCCCGTATTTTGAGGCTGTGCCCCCTAGTTCTAGTCTCCCCGACCAGTGGAAACAACCTCTCTGCCTCTATCTTGTCTATCCCTTTCATTATTTTAAATGTTTCGAGAAGATCACCCCTCATCCTTCTGAACTCCAACGAGTAAAGACCCAGACTACTCAGTCTATCATCATAAGGTAACCCCCTCATCTCCGGAATCAGCCTAGTGAATCATCTCTGTACCCCCCCTCCAAAGCTAGTATATCCTTCCTTAAGTAAGGTGACCAAAACTGCACGCAGTACTCCAGGTGCGGCCTCACCAATACCCTATACAGTTGCAGCAGGACCTCACTGCTTTTGTTCTCCATCCCTCTCGCAATGAAGGCCAACATTCTATTTGCCTTCCTGATTACCTGCTGCACCTGCAAACTAATTTTTTGGGATTCAATCACAAGGACCCCCAGGTCCCTCTGCACCGCAGCATGTTGTCAATTCTCCCCATTCAAATAATATTCCCTTTTACTGTTTTTTTTTCCAAGGTGGATGACCGCACACTTTCCGACATTGTATTCCATCTGCCAAACCTTAGCCCATTCGCTTAACCTATCTAAATCTCTTTGCAGTCTCTCTGTGTCCTCTACACAATCCGCTTTCCCACTAATCTTTGTGTCATCTGCAAATTTTGTTACACTACACTCTGTCCCCTCTTCCAGGTCATCTATGTATTTGTAAACAGTTGTGGTCCCAGCACCGATCCCTGTGGCACACCACTAACTACCGATTTCCAACCCGAAAAGGACCCATTTATCCCGACTCTCTGCTTTCTGTTAGCCAGCCAATTCTCTATCCATGCTAATACATTTCCTCTGACTCCGTGAACCTTTATCTTCTGCAGTAACCTTTTGTGTGGCACCTTATCGAATGCCTTTTGGAAATCTAAATACACCACATCCATCGGTACACCTCTATCCACCATGCTCGTTATATCCTCAAAGAATTCCAGTAAATTAGTTGAACATGATTTCCCCTTCATGAATCCATGTTGCGTCTGCTTGATTGCATTATTCCTATCTAGATGTCCCGCTATTTCTTCCTTAATAGTTTCAAGCATTTTCCCCACTACAGATGTTAAACTAACTGGCCTATAGTTACCTGCCTTTTGTCTGCCCCCTTTTTTAAACAGAGGAGTTACATTCGTTGCTTTCCAATCCGCTGGTACCTCCCCAGAGTCCAGAGAATTTTGGTAGATTATAACTAATGCATCTGCTATAACTTCCGCCATCTCTTTTAATACCCTGGGATGCATTTCATCAGGACCAGGGGACTTGTCTACCTTGAGTCCCATTAGCCTGTCCCGCACTATCCCGCTAGTGATAGTGATTGTCTCAAGGTCCTCCCTTCCCACATTCCTGTGACCAGCAATTTTTGGCATGGTTTTTGTGTTTTCCACTGTGAAGACCGAAGCAAAATAATTGTTTACGGTCTCAGCCATTTCCACATTTCCCATTATTAAATCCCCCTTCTCATCTTCTCAGGGACCAACATTTACTTTAGTCACTCTTTTCCGTTTTATATATCTGTAAAAGCTTTTACTATCTGTTTTTATGTTTTGCGCAAGTTTACCCTCGTAATCTATCTTTCCTTTCTTTATTGCTTTCTTAGTCATTCTTTGCTGTTGTTTAAAATTTTCCCAATCTTCTAGTTTCCCATTAACCTTGGCCACCTACATAGAAACATAGAAATTAGGTGCAGGAGTAGGTCATTCGGCCCTTCTAGCCTGCACGGCCATTCAATGAGTTCATGGCTGAACATGCAACTTCAGTACCCCATTCCTGCTTTCTCGCCATATCCCTTGATCCCCCTAGTAGTAAGGACTTCATCTAACTCCTTTTTGAATATATTTAGTGAATTGGCCTCAACAACTTTCTGTGGTAGAGAATTCCACAGGTTCACCACTCTCTGGGTGAAGAAGTTTCTCCTCATCTCGGTCCTAAATGGCTTACCCCTTATCCTTAGACTGTGACCCCTGGTTCTGGACTTCCCCAACATTGGGAACATTCTTCCTGCATCTAACCTGTCTGAACCCATCAGAATTTTAAACGTTTCTATGAGGTCCCCTCTCATTCTTCTGAACTCCAGTGAATACAAGCCCAGTTGATCCAGTCTTTCTTGATAGGTCAGTCCCGCCATCCCGGGAATCAGTCTGGTGAACCTTCGCTGCACTCCCTCAATAGCAAGAATGTCCTTCCTCAGGTTAGGAGCTCAAAATACTCCAGGTGTGGCCTCACCAAGGCCCTGTACAACTGTAGCAACACCTCCCTGCCCCTGTACTCAAATCCCCTCGCTATGAAGGCCAACATGCCATTTGCTTTCTTAACCGCCTGCTGTACCTGCATGCCAACCTTCAATGACTGATGTACCATGACACCCAGGTCTCATTGCACCTCCCCTTTTCCTAATCTGTCACCATTCAGATAATAGTCTGTCTCTCTGTTTTTACCACCAAAGTGGATAACCTCACATTTATCCACATTATACTTCATCTGCTATGCATTTGCCCACTCACCTAACCTATCCAAGTCACTCTGCAGCCTCATAGCATCCTCCTCGCAGCTCACACTGCCACCCAACTTAGTGTCGTCCGCAAATTTGGAGATACTACATTTAATCCCTGCGTCTAAATCATTAATGTACAGTGTAAACAGCTGGGGCCCCAGCACAGAACCTTGCGGTATCCCACTAGTCACTGCCTGCCATTCTGAAAAGTACCCATTTACTCCTACTCTTTGCTTCCTGTCTGACAACCAGTTCTCAATCCATGTCAGCACACTATCCCCAATCCCATGTGCTTTAACTTTGAACATTAACCTCTTGTGTGGGACCTTGTTTAAGCCTTCTGAAAGTCCAAATATACCACATCAACTGGTTCTCCCTTGTCCACTCTACTGGAAACATCCTCAAAAAATTCCAGAAGATTTGTCAAGCATGATTTCCCTTTCACAAATCCATGCTGACTTGGACCTATCATGTCACCTCTTTCCAAATGCGCTGCTATAACATCCTTAATAATTGATTGCATCATTTTACCCACTGCTGACATCAGGCTGACCGGTAGAGAATTCCCTGTTTTCTCTCTCCCTCCTTTTTTAAAAAGTGGGGTTACATTGGCTACCCTCCACTCCATAGGAGCTGATCCAGAGTCAATGGAATGTTGGAAAATGACTGTCAATGCATCCGCTATTTCCAAGGCCACCTCCTTAAGTACTCTGGGATGCAGTCCATCAGGCCCTGGGGATTTATCAGCCTTCAATCCCATCAATTTCCCCAACACAATTTCCTGACTAATAAGGATTTCCCTCAGTTCATCCTCCTTACTAGACCCCCTGACCTCTTTTATATCCGGAAGGTTGTTTGTGTCCTCCTTAGTGAATACCGAACCAAAGTACTTGTTCAATTGGTCTGCCATTTCTTTGTTCCCCGTTATGACTTCCCCTGATTCTGACTGCAGGGGACCTACGTTTGTCGTTACTAACCTTTTTCTCTTTACATACCTATAGAAACTTTTGCAATCCGCCTTAATGTTCCCTGCAAGCTTCTTCTCGTACTCCATTTTCCCTGCCCTAATCAAACCCTTTGTCCTCCTCTGCTGAGTTCTAAATTTCTCCCAGTCCCCGGGTTCGCTGCTATTTCTGGCCAATTTGTATGCCACTTCCTTGGCTTTAATACTATCCCTGATTTCCCTTGATAGCCACGGTTGAGCCACCTTCCCTTTTTTATTTTTACGCCAGACAGGAATGTACAATTGTTGTAGTTCATCCATGCGGTCTCTAAGTGTCTGCCATTGCCCATCCACAGTCAAGCCCTTAAGTATCATTCGCCAATCTATCCTAGCTAATTCACGCCTCATACCTTATACGCATTGGTTTTTAATTTGATACTCTCCTTTATTTCCTTGGTTATCCACGGCTGGTTATCCCTTCTCTTGCCGCCCTTCTTTTTCACTGGAATATATTTTTGTTGAGCACTATGAAAGAGCTCCTTAAAAGTCCTCCACTGTTCTTCAATTGTGCCACCGTTTAGTCTGTGTTTCCAGTCTACTTTTGCTAATTCTGCCCTCATCCCACTGTAGTCGCCTTTGTTTAAGCATAGTACGCTCGTTTGAGACACTACTTCCTCACCCTCAATCTGTATTACAAATTCAACTATACTGTGATCACTCATTCCGAGAGGATCTTTTACGAGGAGATCGTTTATTATTCCTGTCTCATTACACAGGACCAGATCTAAAATAGCTTGCTCCCTTGTAGGTTCTGTAACATACTGTTCTAAGAAACAATCCCGTATGCATTCTATGAATTCCTCCTCCAGGCTACCCCGTGTGATTTGATTTGACCAATCGATATGTAGGTTAAAATCCCCCATGATTCCTGCTGTTCCTTTTTCACATGCCTCCATTATTCCCTTGATTATTGCCCGCCCCACCGTGAAGTTATTATTTGGGAGCCTATAAACTACGCCCGCCAGTGACTTTTTCCCCTTACTATCTCTAATCTCCACCCACAGTGATTCAACATTTAGTTCATTAGAGCCAATATCGTCTCTCACAACCGCCCTGATATCATCCTTTATTAACAGAGCTACCCCACCTCCTTTCCCTTCTTGTCTATCTTTCCGAATCGTCAGATACCCTTGTATGTTTAATTCCCAGTCTTTGCCACCCTGCAACCACGTTTCAGTAATGGCCACCAAATCATACCCATTTGTAATGATTTGTGCCGTCAACTCATTTACTTTATTTCGAATGCTGCGTGCGTTTAGGTAGAGTGTTTTAATACTAGTTTTTAAACCATGATTTTTAGTTTTGACCCCTCCTGCAGCCCCTATATATTCAGTGGCCCTTTTTGCTTTTTGCCTTGGGTTTCTCTGCCCTCCACTTTTACTCATCTCCTTTCTGTCTTTTGCTTTTGTCTCCTTTTTGTTTCCCTCTGTCTCCCTGCATTGGTTCCCATCCCCCTGCCATATTAGTTTAACTCCTCCCCAACAGCACTAGCAAACACTCCCCCTAGGACATTGGTTCCGGTCCTGCCTAGGTGCAGACCGTCCGGTTTGTAATGGTCCCACCTCCCCCAGAACCAGTTCCAATGCCCCAGGAATTTGAATCCCTCCCTGCTGCACCACTGCTCAAGCCACGTATTCATCTGAGCTATCCTGCGATTCCTACTCTGACTAGCACGTGGCACTGGTAGCAATCCCGAGATTACTACTTTTGAGCTCCTACGTTTTAATTTAGCTCCTAGCTCCTTAAATTCGTCTCGTAGGACCTCATCCCATCTGCATCGATACCGGGCCACACACATGGGATCTGGCTATCGCTTTCATCATTACAATGCCTGGGTGGGTGCTGTGGAGATCACTAATGAAAGTGTCCCTGCCCTTTTTGGCACCACTACCCAATTACCCCATAGGAGGCAGTCTGCCTGTATAGACATTTCATCTCTGCGCTGCTGGTACGGCTTTATTTCTTCCTGCATCTCCAACGGGACACTAGACCAACTCCCGTGGAGCACACAGTTTTTTACTAAGGACAGTAAGGGGTCCTGGCTCGTCCAGGTTCTAATCTGTCGGGAGGTAACAGGTGATTGCTCACTCTCGAATGCTTCCATAACCAAATCTGCAGGCTGTGCCATCTCCACCCCGGTGGTAGGCAATGGTAGCCTACTGAGAGCATCGGCACAGTTTTCTGTGCCTGGCCTGTGGTGGATGGCGTAGTTGTATGCGGACAACATGAGTGCCCATCTCTGGATGCGGGCAGATGCATTCATATTTATCCCCTTATTTTCAGAAAAGAGGGATATAAGTGGCTTATGGTCAGTTTCCAATTCAAATTTGAGCCCAAACAGATATTGATGCATTTTCTTTACCCCGTAAATGCACGCTAACGCTTCTTTTTCGATCATACTGTAGGCTCTCTCGGCCTTAGACAGACTTCTGGATGCATAAGCAACTAGTTGCAATTTCCCAAATTCATTAGCTTGTTGCAATACACACCCGCCCCCGTACGACGACGCATCACATGCTAGTACCAAATGTTTACGTGGATCGTACAACACAAGCAATTTGTTTGAACATAACAGCTTCCTAACTTTCTCAAAGGCATTTTCTTGGCTTTTATCCGATACCCATTCATCTCCTTTACGCAGTAAGGAGTGCAGGGGTTCGAACAATGTGCTAAGAACCGGTAAGAAGTTACCAAAATAGTTCAGGAATCCTAGAAACGACCGCTGCTCCATCACATTATGTGGTCTTGGTGCATTTTTGATTGCCTCCGTCTTCTAATCGGTGGGTCTGATGCTGTCCGCCTGATTCTTCTCCCCAGGAACTCCACTTCAGGCACCAGGAAAACGCACTTCGAGCGTTTTAGCCTGAGCCCCACACTATTAAGCCGACTAAGAACCTCCTCCAGGTTCTGCAGGTGCTCTATGGTGTCTTGATCTGTAACCAAGATGTCGTCCTGGAAGACTACGGTGCGCGGGACCGACATCAGCAAGCTTTCCATGTTCCTCTGGAATGTCGCCGCGGCCGATCGAATCCCAAACGGGCATTTTTGTAAATGAAGAGACCTTTGTGCGTGTTGATGCAGGTGAGGCCTTTCGAAGATTCCTCCAGCTCCTGCGTCATGTAGGCCGAGGTCAAGTCCAGCTTCGTGCACGTTTTCCTTCCGCCAGCGTCGCAAATAGATCGTCTATCTTTGGTAATAGGTACTGATCCTGCAGTGAGAAACGATTGATAGTTACTTTGTAATCACCACAGATTCTGACAGAGCCGTCTCCTTTGAGGACTGGAACAATCGGACTGGCCCACTCATTGAATTCGATCGGCGAAATGATGCCCTCTAGTTGCAGCCTGTCCAGCTCGATCTCCACCCTCTCTCATCATGTAAGGTACCGCTCTCGCCTTGTGATGGATGGGTCGCGCCCCCGGAATCAAATGGATCTGCACTTTTGCTCCTTGGAACTTCCCGATGCCCGGTTCGAACAGCGAGGGGAACTTGCTTAAGACCTGAGCAAATGAGGTGTCATCGACAGACAAAAGCACTCGGACGTCGTCCCAGTTCCAACTTATCTTTCCCAGCCAGCTCCTACCGAACAGCGTGGGGCCATCGCCCGGTACCACCCAGAGTGGTAAATTGTGCACCGCTCCATCGTAGGAGTCCTTTACGGTAGCACTGTCGATTACGGGAATCAGTTCCTTTGTGTAGGTTCTGAGTTTGGTACGAATGGGAGTCAGGACTGGCCTTGAAGCCTTGTTGCACCACAACTTATCAAAAGTCTTTTTACTCATTCTGGACTGGCTTGCACCCGTGTCAAGCTCCATGGACACCAGGAGTCCATTTAATTCAACCTTCAGCATTATCGGCGGACACTTTGTGGTAAATGTGTGCATATACCTCTGCCTCTTTGGCCTGAAGCTCTGGTTCGTCATGAACCACCATGGATCTGTCCTCCTCTGCCACACGGTGGTTTGCAGGATTATCAAAGTTTGCAGCTCGCCTGCACATACGTTAGAGGTGTCCCATTGTTCCACAGCCCTTGCAAACGTATCCTTTGAAGCGGCATAAATAGAATCAATGATCACCCCCGCAGCGCCAACAAGGTGTTAATTGCCTTGTATTCACCACCCTTGATGGCGGACTCGGAGTCATCTGCGGACGTGCAGCTACAGGTGTGTGAGTCCTGCCATGTACATTTCGATTCGAAAACAATGTTACGTTGTTCACAGCACTTGCAGCAGCACTAGTGTGCTGGAAAATTTGTTTGGTATTGTCACTGGTGGAGATAAATGCCTGGGCTATCGCTATGGCTTTACTCAAGATTGGGGTCTCTACAGTCAGAAGTTTGCGAACTATTACTTCATGGCCAATGCCAACTACAAAGAAGTCTCTGAGCATATGCTCCAAGTGTCCTTCAAATTCGCAATGTCCTGCAAGGTGCCTTAGCTCGGCGATGTAGCTCGCCACTTCCTCGCCTTCAGACCTCTTGTACGTGTAGATACGCGTCGGCGAGAGGTGCGTGGAGAGGTATCGGGAGTGCATTGGTGAGGCCTATAAAAGGCACAGCAGGGAGTCCGGGGCCCAGCGTCAGCGCGAGGTGTCGGGAGTTCATTGGTGAGGCCTATAAAAGGTACAGCAGGGAGTCCGGGGCCCAGCGTCGGCGAGAGGTGCGTGGAGAGGTGTCGGGAGTTCGTTGGTGAGGCCTATAAAAGGCACAGCAGGGAGTCCGGGGCCCAGCGTCAGCGAGAGGTGTCGGGAGTTCATTGGTGAGGCCTATAAAAGGTACAGCAGGGAGTCCGGGGCCCAGCGTCGGCGAGAGGTGCGTGGAGAGGTGTCGGGAGTTCGTTGGTGAGGCCTATAAAAGGCACAGCAGGGAGTCCGGGGCCCAGCGTCAGCGAGAGGTGCGTGGAGAGGTGTCGGGAGTTCGTTGGTGAGGCCTATAAAAGGCACAGCAGGGAGTCCGGGGCCCATCGTCGGCGAGAGGTGCGTGGAGAGGCGTATTTGTGCAGCTACAGGGAGAGGGCAAAAAAGAAGTAGAAAGAAACAGAAAGGTGACGTCACAGCCAAGGGGGTAAGTGATTGGCTGGTGATTGGCGAGTAGTTTTTCTTTTTTCTCTTCTATAACAGTGAGTAAACTTTAACATTGTTGTTGCCTATCTAAGGGTTAAGTCATGGCAGGACAGCTCGGTCACGTGTTATGCTCCTCCTGTACCATGTGGGAACTCGGGGACGACTCCAGTGTCCCTGATGACTACGTGTGCGGGAAGTGTATCCACCTCCAGCTCCTGATGGACTGCGTTGCGGAGTTGGAGCTGAGGGTGGATTCACTCTGGAGCATCCACGATGCTGAGAATGACGTGAGTAGCACGTGTAGCGAGTTGGTCGTACCGCAGGTGAAGGGTCCACAGCCAGATAGGGAATGGAAGACCAGCAGGAAGAGCAGTGCAAGGAAGGTAGTGCAGGGGTCCCCTGTGGTCATCCCCCTGCAAAACAGATACACTGCTTTGAGTAATGTTGAGGGGGATGACTCATCAGGGGAGGGCAGCAGCAGCCAAGTTCATGGCACCGTGACTGGCTCTGTTGCACAGGAGGGCAGGAAAAAGAGTGGGAGAGCGATAGTGATAGGTGATTCAATTCTAAGGGGAATAGATAGGCGTTTCTGCGGCCGCAACCGAGACTCCAGGATGGTATGTTGCCTCCCTGGTGCAAGGGTCAAGGATGTCTCGGAGCGGGTGCAGGACATTCTAAAAAGGGAGGGAGAACTGCCAGTTGTCGTGGTGCACATTGGTTCCAACGACATAGGTAAAAAAAGGGATGAGGTCCTACGAAACGAATTTAAGGAGCTAGGAGCTAAATTAAAAAGTAGGACCTCAAAAGTAGTAATCTCGGGATTGCTACCAGTGCCACGTGCTAGTCAGAGTAGGAATCACAGGATAGCGCAGATGAATACGTGGCTTGAGCAGTGGTGCAGCAGCGAGGGATTCAAATTCCTGGGGCATTGGAACCGGTTCTGGGGGAGGTGGGACCAGTACAAACCGGACGGCCTGCACCTGGGCAGGACCGGAACTAATGTCCTGGGGGGAGTGTTTGCTAGTGCTGTTGGGGAGGAGTTAAACTAATATGGCAGGGGGATGGGAACCAATGCAGGGAGACAGAGGGAAACAAAAAGGAGACAAAAGCAAAAGACAGAAAGGATATGAGGAAAAGTGGAGGGCAGAGAAACCCAAGGCAAAGAACAAAAAGGGCCACTGTACAGAAAAATTCTAAAAGGACAAAGGGTGTTAAAAAAACAAGCCTGAAGGCTTTGTGTCTTAATGCAAGGAGTATCCGTAATAAGGTGGATGAATTAACTGTGCAAATAGATGTTAACAAATATGATGTGATTGGGATTACGGAGACGTGGCTCCAGGAAGATCAGGGCTGGGAACTCAACATCCAGGGGTATTCAACATTCAGGAAGGATATAATAAAAGGAAAAGGAGGTAGGGTAGCATTGCTGGTTAAAGAGGAGATTCATGCAATAGTTAGGAAGGACATTAGCTTGGATGATGTGGAATCTATATGGGTAGAGCTGCAGAACACCAAAGGGCAAAAAACGTTAGTGGGAGTTGTGTACAGACCTCCAAACAGTAGTAGTGATGATGGGGAGGGTATCAAACAGGAAATTAGGGGTGCATGCAATAAGGGTGCAGCAGTTATAATGGGTGACTTTAATATGCACATAGATTGGGCTAACCAAACTGGAAGCAATACGGTGGAGGAGGATTTCCTGGAGTGCATAAGGGATGGTTTTCTGGACCAACATGTCGAGGAACCAACTAGGGGGGAGGCCATCTTAGACTGGGTGTTGTGTAATGAGAGAGGATTAATTAGCAATCTTGTTGTGCGAGGCCCCTTGGGGAAGAGTGACCATAATATGGTGGAATTCTGCATTAGGATGGAGAATGAAACAGTTAATTCAGTGACCATGGTCCAGAACTTAAAGAAGGGTAACTTTGACGGTATGAGGCGTGAATTGGCTAGGATAGATTGGCGAATGATACTTAAGGGGTTGACTGTGGATGGGCAATGGCAGACATTTAGAGACCGCATGGATGAACTACAACAATTGTACATTCCTGTCTGGCGTAAAAATAAAAAAGGGAAGGTGGCTCAACCGTGGCTATCAAGGGAAATCAGGGATAGTATTAAAGCCAAGGAAGTGGCATACAAATTGGCCAGAAATAGCAGCGAACCCGGGGACTGGGAGAAATTTAGAACTCAGCAGAGGAGGACAAAGGGTTTGATTAGGGCAGGGAAAATGGAGTATGAGAAGAAGCTTGCAGGGAACATTAAGACAGATTGCAAAACTTTCTATAGATATGTAAAGAGAAAAAGGTTAGTAAAGACAAACGTAGGTCCCCTGCAGTCAGAATCAGGGGACGTCATAATGGGGAACAAAGAAATGGCGGACCAATTGAACAAGTACTTTGGTTCGGTATTCACTAAGGAGGACACAAACAACCTTCCGGATATAAAAGGGGTCAGAGGAGGAGGAACTGAGGAAAATCCTTATTAGTCGGGAAATTGTGTTGGGGAAATTGATGGGATTGAAGGCCGATAAATCCCCAGGGCCTGATGGACTGCATCCCAGAGTACTTAAGGAGGTAGCCTTGGAAATAGCGGATGCATTGACAGTCATTTTCCAACATTCCATTGACTCTGGATCAGTTCCTGTCGAGTGGAGGGTAGCCAATTTAACCCCACTTTTTAAAAAAGGAGGGAGAGAGAAAACACGGAATTATAGACCGGTCAGCCTGACCTCGGTAGTGGGTAAGATGATGGAATCAATTATTAAGGATGTCATAGCAGCGCATTTGGAAAGAGGTGACATGATAGGTCCAAGTCAGCATGGATTTGTGAAAGGGAAATCATGCTTGACAAATCTTCTGGAATTTTTTGAGGATGTTTCCAGTAGAGTGGACAAGGGAGAACCAGTTGATGTGGTATATTTGGACTTTCAGAAGGCTTTCGACAAGGTCCCACACAAGAGGTTAATGTTCAAAGTTAAAGCACATGGGATTGGGGGTAGTGTGCTGACATGGATTGAGAACTGGTTGTCAGACAGGAAGCAAAGAGTAGGAGTAAATGGGTACTTTTCAGAATGGCAGGCAGTGACTAGTGGGATACCGCAAGGTTCTGTGCTGGGGCCCCAGTTGTTTACATTGTACATTAATGATTTAGACGCAGGGATTAAATGTAGTATCTCCAAATTTGCGGACGACACTAAGTTGGGTGGCAGTGTGAGCTGCGAGGAGGATGCTATGAGGCTGCAGAGTGACTTGGATAGGTTAGGTGAGTGGGCAAATGCATGGCAGATGAAGTATAATGTGGATAAATGTGAGGTTATCCACTTTGGTGGTAAAAACAGAGAGACAGACTATTATCTGAATGGTGACAGATTAGGAAAAGGGGAGGTGCAACGAGACCTGGGTGTCATGGTACATCAGTCATTGAAGGTTGGCATGCAGGTACAGCAGGCGGTTAAGAAAGCAAATGGCATGTTGGCCTTCATAGCGAGGGGATTTGAGTACAGGGGCAGGGAGGTGTTGCTACAGTTGTACAGGGCCTTGGTGAGGCCACACCTAGAGTATTGTGTACAGTTTTGATCTCCTAACCTGAGGAAGGACATTCTTGCTATTGAGGGAGTGCAGCGAAGGTTCACCAGACTGATTCCCGGGATGGCAGGACTGACCTATCAAGAAAGACTGGATCAACTGGGCTTGTATTCACTGGAGTTCAGAAGAATGAGAGGGGACCTCATAGAAACGTTTAAAATTCTGATGGGTTCAGACAGGTTAGATGCAGGAAGAATGTTCCCAATGTTGGGGAAGTCCAGAACCAGGGGTCACAGTCTAAGGATAAGGGGTAAGCTATTTAGGACCGAGATGAGGAGAAACTTCTTCACCCAGAGAGTGGTGAACCTGTGGAATTCTCTACCACAGAAAGTTGTTGATGCCAATTCACTAAATATATTCAAAAAGGAGTTAGATGTAGTCCTTACTACTAGGGGGATCAAGGGGTATGGCGAGAAAGCAAGAATGGGGTACTGAAGTTCAGCCATGAACTCATTGAATGGCGGTGCAGGCTAGAAGGCCGAAAAGCCTACTCCTGCACCTATTTTCTATGTTTCTATACCTCGCCATCAGAACGCTTTCCTTCTGGTTTACATGCTCACAGACCAGTGTGTACAACTCATCGTACGACCTGTCTGTGGGTTTTGCTGGAGCGAGCAGGTTTTTCATGAGGCCATACGTTGGTGCCCCGCAAACGGTGAGGAGGATCGCCTTTCGTTTGGCAGCGTTCCCTTCTCCTTCCAGTTCGTTGGCCATGAAGTATTGGTTAAGTCGCTCCACGAAGGTTTCCCAATCACCTCCCTCCAAAAATGTCTCCAGGATGCCCACAGTTCTCTGCATTGTTGCATTGGGGTTCACCATCTGTATCTCGTCGCCAGTTGTTATGTCTTGGATAAGGAATCAGACGAGATACTGCAAGCTCAAAGTAAGTGTGACCGTGGTCCATTATTACAGATCTCAGAGTGCTTCTCCAGCCTCAAAGGCCTCCTTATATACAGGTGCTCCCAAGGGACTGTGAGATCCCTTGGGACTCCAAGGGATAAGCCCTCTGGTGGTTAGACATGGTAATTACAGGTTTACATACATAACACTATCCTTTTGTGTTTCGTGCACAAGTACCCCCAGGTCCCGCTGTACTGCGGCACTTTGCAATCTTTCTCCATTTAAATAATAACTTGCTCTTTAATTTTTTCTGTCAATAGTGCAAGACCTCACATTTTCCAACATTATACTCCATCTGCCAAATTTTTGCCCACTCACCTTAGCCTGTCTCTGTCCTTTTGCAGATTTCTTGTGTCCTCCTCACACATTGCTTTCCCTCCATCTTTGCATCGTCAGCAAACTTGGCTACATTACACTCAGTCCCTTCTTCCAAGTCGTACAGCATAATTTTTCTAATTCCCTCTGTGTGTTAGGAAACTGCCATTGTCGAACTCATGAAACCTCTGCCCTTTTGTTACGCTGCATTTATATTGGGTTTCGTGAGATCAACAGCATGGCACAGCGAGCGGAAACCTCAGTAAATGTAAGGGGGGAAAAAGTACGCTTGAGTAAGAAGCATAAGGGAATTATGAGGTTCTGAGGAGTCAGGAGTTCTTCTGTCCTTTATATGGATTGTAATTGACCAGTTATATATAACCCGCTTATTTATGTAAAGCATGCTTATACACTCGCTTACATTGGGCTAGTAAGAAGGGAGTAGCGAAGCCTGATGGGTAATGAACCATCTGAAATAGCCAACACTGCATAAAACCGGTGAACCGAAGTTTTTGTCTGAGTGAATCCGTGGTCACTATGCAGAGGGCAGGGAGTCCACCTCGAGGAAGAGAAGTCTTCCTTTTACCCCAACAGTAAATTAGCCGCTTCATTGAGCCCGGCCCCCAGAAGACCCTGATTGGAAATTTTTTGGAGTTGCCACACAAATGTGAAGTTTCTAAAGCTGTAAGGGAAATATTTCTCATGGGTCTGATTCGGGCATGTCATCCTGTACATCTGTCCCATTAGATTTCCTTTCCTCTGTTAAGTGTATTTTTTGATTGTTAAAATACTTGCAGCAAACCCTCTCTCTCTCTCACTGGAGCTGCCAGTGACTTCAGATCAGTCAAAGTGCTTCAATGTGAATCTGTCTTTTCTTTCCTCAGGTACTTCTCGTGTTTGCCAAGGAAGATAGCCAAAGTACCGGATTCTGGTGGGCGTGTGACAGGGCAGGGTATAAGTGCAATGTGGCACAGACGCCAGAGGCTGCACTGGAATGTTTCTTAGACAAGAATCACGAGATCATTGTCATAGATCATAGACATTCCACATACTTTGATGCAGAAGCACTATGTCGGTGAGTTGCTGCCCTTAACTGCAGTGTACAGACCAATGCTGATTCTGGTCAGTTTCATGAATACAGATCTTGGTGCCAGCTGTCAGATTCTGTTTCTAACACTTGTATTAGGTTTCCGACTAAATACTTTCCTTTTGAGTATTCATATTTAGTCTAAATGTGGTGCTTGTGGCCACTAAGTACCCTTTACTTCATTCTGCTCCCTTTACTTCACTCTGACTCTGAATATTTCATTGAGTTCCTGACATTGGAGCTTTACAGCTTGAAAGTACTTTTAATTTGAAATCTCAATTTGTCTCTCATATTACTTCATCTATTGGCTGTTTGAACATACAAGGTTGTGATTTAACAGAACCTGTTGCTTTTTAGCACATTTTGCACTTTTGGTTGAATGAAATGATGTTCCCCAATTGGCTAAAACTTTACCTCCTGGAATACAGCACAACATCCAAATCACACCTGGTGCAGGATGTTACAGTTAATTTCCCCTTAACCTTTTTAGTTGATGTATAATGGTCTCTTGTTAGGTGTGTGTGTGTGGGGTGGGGGGGAGGGGGGGTGGCATAAGGGGAGGTTGGGGTGCTCAATGTAGAACATTTTCAAGCTCTGTGCCTTGTATAAGTTTCCCTAGAATCAAGTTATCAAGCTGTTGCTTCCATTGACGACGGGTGTCCCGTTCCATGGCTCAGTGTAACTGTGATTATTGATATTGATCTGCACACTGTCTGCATTGTATGTGATGGTAAAGTAACTGTGGTCATTACTTGTAGATCCATCAGAGCGACAAAGTCGTCAGAAAATGCTGTCATTGTTGCTGTTGCAAAACGACCGTAAGTACCTTACTTTTTGAATGGGTGATGAATGAAAGGCATGTTTAATTAAAGTAGCTGGTTCAGACTTGGTAAGCCTAGGAGGTTGTGTAGTGCTTTAATGCCTCATTAGATCATAGAATGATACAGCACTGAAGGAGACCTTTCCACCCATTGTGCCACTGCCGGCTGTTTCAAAGAGCTATCCGATTAGTTCCACTCCCGTGCTCTTTCCCCATAACCCTGAAAATTTTCCGAGTATTTATCCAATTCCCTTTTGAAAGTTATTATTGAATGTGCTTGCACCCTTTCAAGTTATGCATTCTGGACCATCATAATTAGCTGTGTAAAAAAAAAAAGTTAGATTCCTCATGTCACCTCTGGTTCTTTTTCCAATTATCTTAAATCTGTGTCTGCTAGTTACTGACCATTCTGCCACTGGAAACAGTTTTTCCTTATAACTATCAAAATCCTTCATGACATTGAACATCTCTATCAAATCTCACCTTATTAGTTTACAATTCCCCAAGTAGTAATCATAGTTTTGGACAGTGTATAAATCAGTAATTTAGAGGAGCATGTAACAAAGGTAATGCAATAATCCAGGAGTCTTTAATCTTCATATGGACTGGGCAAACCAAATTGGCAAAAGTAGTTTGAAGGATGAGTTCATGGAATGCATTCGAGACAGTTTTCTAGAACAATATGTCAAGGAACCAACTAGGGAACAGGCGACTTTAGATATAGTATTGTGTAATGAGACAGGGTTAATTAGTAATCTTATAGTAAAGGATCCTCTGGTGAAGAGTGATCATAATATGATAGAAGTTCATATTACGTTTGAGAGTGAAGTGGTTATGTCCGAAACTAGGGTCTTGAATTAAAATAATCCAATTACAGAAGTATGATGGGTGAGTTGGCTGAGGTAGGTTGAGAAACCAGATTAAAAGATATGACGGTAGATAAGCAATTGTAAATATTTAAAGAAATAATTCATAATTCTCAACGAATCTACATTCCTTTGAGGAATTAAAACTCCACTGGGAAAGTGGTACAACCATGGCTAACTAGAGAAGTGAATAGTATCAGATTAAAAGTAGAGGCTTACAGTATTGCCAAAACAAGAGCAGTAAGCCTAAGGAAAGTTTTAAAGACCAGCAAAGGATGACCAAGAAATCACATCGGATATATGGCACAGAAACAGGCCTTCCAACCAGTCCATGCTGGCGGTTATGCTCCACTCGAGCCTCCTCCCGTCTTTCCTCACCTAAATATATCAGCGCATCCCCCTATTCCCTTCTCCCTCATATGCTCGTCCAGCCTCCCCATGATCTTGTTCAATGACCGAGCAGGCTTGAGAGAAACATAGAAAATAGGTGCAGGAGTAGGCCATTCAGCCCTTCGAGCCTGCACCACCATTCAAGAAGATCATGGCTGATCATTCACCTCAGTACCCCTTTCCTGCTTTCTCTCCATACCCCTTGATCCCTTTAGCCATAAGGGCCATATCTAACTCCCTCTTGAATATATCCAACGAACTGGCATCAACAACTCTGCGGTAGGGAATTCCACAGGTTAACAACTCTCTGAGTGAAGAAGTTTCTCCTAATCTCAGTCCTAAATGGCTTACCCCTTATCCTTAGACTGTGTCCCCTGGTTCTGGACTTCCCCAACATCGGGAACATTCTTCCTGCATCTAACTTGTCCAGTCCCGTCAGAATTTTATATGTTTCTATGAGATCCCCTCTCATCCTTCTAAACTCCAGTGAATAAAGACCCAGTCGATCCAGTCTTTCCTTATATGTCAGTCCAGCCATCCCGGGAATCAGTCTGGTGAACCTTCGCTGCACTCCCTCAATAGCAAGAACGTCCTTCCTCAGATTAGGAGACTAAAACTGAACACAATATTCCAGGTGAGGCCTCACCAAGGCCCTGTACAACTGCAGTAAGACCTCCCTGCTCCTATACTCAAATCACCTAGCTATGAAGGCCAACATTCACTGCCTGCTGTACCTGCATGCCAACTTTCAACGACTGATGTACCATGGCACCCAGGTCTCGTTGCACCTCCCCTTTTCCTAATCTGCCGCCATTCAGATAATATTCTGCCTTTGTGTTTTTGCCCCCATAGCGGATAACCTCACATTTATCCACATTATACTGCATCTGCCATGCATTTGCCCACTCATCTAGCCTGTCCAAGTCACCCTGCAACCTCTTAGCGTCCTCCTCACAGCTCACACCGTCACCCAGTTTAGTGTCATCTGCAAACTTGGAGATATTACACTCAATTCCTTCATTCAAATCATTAATGTATATTGTAAATAGCCGGGGTCCCAGCACTGAGCCCTGCGGACCCCACTAGTCACTGCCTGCCATTCTGAAAAGGACCCGTTTATCCCGACTCTGCTTCTTGTCTGCCAACCAGTTCTCTATCCACGTCAGTACATTACCCCCAATACCATGTGCTTTAATTTTGCACACCAATCTCTTGTGTGGGACCTTGCCAAAAAGCCTTTTGAAAGTCCAAATACACCACATCCACTGGTTCTCCCTTGTCCATTCTACTAGTTACATCCTCAAAAAATTCCAGAAGATTTGTCGAGCATGATTTTCCTTTCATAAATCTATGTTGACTTGGACCGATCCTGTCACTGCTTTCCAAATGCGCTGTTATTTCATCTTTAATAATTGATTCCAACATTTTCCTCACTACTGATGTCAGACTAACCGGTCTATAATTACCCGTTTTCTCTCTCCCTCCTTTTTTAAACAGTGGTGTTACATTAGCTACCCTCCAGTCCATTGGACTGATCCAGAGTCGATAGACTGTTGGAAAATGATCACCAATGTATCCACTATTTCTAGGGCCACTTCCTTAAGTACTCTGTGATGCAGACTATCAGGCCCCGGGGATTTATTGGCCTTCAATCCCATCAATTTCCCTAACACAATTTCCCGCCTAATAAGGATATCCTTCAGTTCCTCCTCCTCACTAGACCCACTGTCCCCTAGTACTTCCGGAAGGTTATTTGTGTCTTCCTTCGTGAAGACAGAATCAAAGTATTTGTTCAACTGGTCTGCCATTTCTTTGTTCCCCATTATAAATTCACCTGAATCTAACTGCAAGGGACCTACGTTTGTGTTCACTAATCTTTTTCTCTTCGCATATCTATAGAAGTTTTTGTAGTCAGTTTTTATGTTCCCGGCAAGCTTCCTCTCATACTCTATTTTCCCCCTCCTAATTAAACTCTTTGTCCTCCTCTGCTGAATTCTAAATTTCTCCCAGTCCTCAGGTTTGCTGCTTTTTCTGGCCAATTTATATGCCTCTTCCTTGGATTTAACACTATCCTTAATTTCCCCTTTTAGCTACGGTTGAGCCATCTTCCCCGTTTTATTTTTACTGCAGACAGGGCTGTGCAATTGTTGAAGTTCATCCATGTGATATTTAAATGTTTGCCATTGCCTATCCACCATCAACTCTTTAAGTATCATTTGCCAGTCTATTCTAGCCAATTCACGTCTCATACCATCGAAGTTACCTTTCCTTAAGTTCAGGACCCTAGTCTCTGAATTAACTGTGTCACTCTCCATCTTAATAAAGAATTCTACCATATTATGGTCATTCTTCCCCAAGGGACCTCGCACAAGATTGCTAATTAATCCTTTCTCATTACACATCACCTAGTCTGGGATGGCCAGCCCTCTAGTTGGTTCCCCGACATATTGGTCCAGAAAACCATCCCTAATACACTCCAGGAAATCTTCCTCCACCGTATTGCTGCCAGTTTGGTTAGCCCAATCTATATGTAGATTAAAGTCGCCCATGATAACTGCTGTACCTTTATTGCACGCATCCCTAATTTCTTGTTTGATGCCATCCCCGACCTCACTACTACTGTTTGGTAGTTTGTACACAACTCCCACTAGCGTTTTCTGCCCTTTGGTATTCCGCAGCTCCAGCCATACAGATTCCACATCATCCAAGCTAATGTCCTTCCTTACTATTGCGTTAATTTCCTCTTTAACCAGCAGCGCTACCCCACCTCCTTTTCCTTTCTGTCTATCCTTCCTGAATGTTGAATACCCCTGGATGTTGAGTTCCCAGCCTTGGTCACCCTGGAGCCATGTCTCCGTGATGCCAATTATATCATATTCATTAATTGCTGCCTGTGCAGTTAATTCGTCCACTTTATTACGAATACTCCTCGCTTTGAGGCACAGAGCCTTCAGGCTTGTCTTTTTAACACACTTTGCCCTTTTAGAATTTTGCTGCAATATGGCCCTTTTTGATTTTTGCCTTGGGTTTCTCTGCCCTCCACTTTTACTTTTCTTCTTTCTATCTTTTGCTTCAGCCCCTATATGACCTACTCCTGGTCCTACTTCTTACGTTCTTATGTTAACCTTCTCTGCTCTAAGGAAAACAACCCCGTTTCTCTAGTCTCTCCATGTAAGTGAAGTCTTTCATCCCTAGTACCATTCTGGTAAATCCCTTCTTCACCCTCTCCAAGGCCTTGACATCCTTTCTAAATTGTGATGCTCAGAAGGGGCCACAATACTCCAACTGGGGCCTAACCAGAGTGCTGTTGTGCCTACTATTATTTGTGCAGTAAAGCTCTAATCTCAATCTTCTGTCAGAGGGTGATTCTGAGTACAGGAAGGGGCAAAGAGAATTGGAGGGAAAGGTACCCAGGACTCCATTTGCACACCACAACCAACCATGTCAGGGGCCTGATGGGTATTCTGCCTATTCTCTCGACTTGGGCACAGAAGCCATGAAAAGGGAGAAGAAATGTAATGTCATTCTGTCGGTGCCAATGTGACTGTTTCTGAGGCTCTTTTGGAGGTGATGTCATTAAATGGCAAAGCTGAGTCAAACTGAGAAGCTGAGAGACCGGTCAATTCCTTCTCAGTGCCAGCTTCGTTCAGTGGGTAGTGCTCTTGCCTCTGAGTCAGAAGGTTGTGGATTCAAGCCCTACTCCAGAGACTTGAGTCCATAAACCAGTTTGGCACTTCAGTGCTGTACTGAATTATCAGAGCTGCCATCTTTCAACTGAAACATTAAATGGTGGCTTCTATCTACCTGTTCCGGTGGATATACAAGGTCCCGTGGCATTGTTCGTAGAAGAGCAGTTCTGTCCCACTATCTAGGTCAACATTCCTCCCTCAACTAATCCCATCGACCTAAAAACATTAACCGGTCCTTTATCTCAAAGCTGCTTGTGGGCAAATTGGCTGCATCATTTGCCTGTACAACAATAATAGGTACACCTCAAAAGTAATTAATTGCTGCTGAAATGCTTTGGGATGACCTGAAGACGTGAAAGGATCTAAGTGTTGAATGTAACTATTGTGACTAAGTCGAGGCTTAATGTGTTATAAGAGAAGTCCATTTGTCTTTTAACAGATTTTTATAACTCTGAATCCTCCAATCCACATGGCTTTTTATTTTTTAAACTGATTATATATATTGACATTTTCAAAACTATTATTAACCTCACAATTGCATTGTTGCATTTTAGACAAGAGAATCAGGAGGAGAGCTCCGTGATGCCAATGATTGTTGCAGGCTTCACACGGGTAGGTTGCTGATTTGCTGTTTCTGTACTTCAGCCTTTGGCTACTGATTGTGAACAGAAAATCAAGTTACAAAAGCAAAATACTGTGGATGCTGGAATGTGAAATAAAAACAGAAAATGCTGGAACTACTCAGTGGGTCAGGCTGCCTCTGTGGAGAGAGAAACAGAGTTAACGTTTCAGGTCGAAGACCCTTCGTCAGAACTGGCAATAGTTCGAAATGAAACAGATTCTTAAGGAAGAGCTGGGGTCCTGAAAGGGGGCGGGCAGGGGCAAGGTGGTGGGGGGAGGGGTGTAAAAAAGAACAAAAGGCAAGATCTGTGATAAGGTGGTAGGCAGAAGAGATTTGAGAGACAAAGGGGATGATGGGTCGAATTGAGATGGTAATAGCACAAGTTCGGAAACTAAAGGTGAGTCTAGATAGGGTATGACTGGCGGAATAATTGCCAGCTGCCATGGAAAACAGAGAGAAACAAAATAAAAATTAAAAATATGAAGTATTTGTAAAAAAAAAAAGTGAGGAAAGGGGACAAAATATGGGCAACGGTTACGCTCTGAAATTGTTGAACTCGATGTTGAGTCCAGAAGGCTGTAAAGTGTCTAAACGAAAGATCAGGTGCTGTTCCTCGAGCTTGCGTTGAGCTTCATTGGAACAATGTAGGACGGAGAGGTCAGAGTGGTAATGAAGCGGGGAATTAAAGTGACAGGCGACCAGAAGCTCGGGGTCACCCTTGCAGACTGAATGGAGGTGTTCTGCAAAACTGTCACCCAATCTGCGCTTGGTCTCCCCAATTGTGAGCAGCGAATACAGTATACTAAATTGAAAGAAATACAAGTAAATCGCTGTTTCACCTGGAAGGAATGTTTGGGGCCCTGGACAGTGGGAGGGGAGGAGGTAAAAGTTCCTCTGGAGAAATCAAGTTCCTCTGTTACAGTGGGATGGGTGGAGTAACCCCAGCTGTGGGGATTGTGATTGCTTTAAACAGGACTCGTGCTTCTGATCTGTAAATGACAATTTTCAATCGCTGAAATCCCAGATGGAATACAAATGGTATTAATGTTGCTTATAGTGTATTAGGTGGAGAGTGGGAATTCCTTTTGAAATTCATTCTTCAAAGAGCTCTGTGCTGTGCGATAGCTGTCCAATAGCTGCACAGATGGGGATTTTTTCATTCAGGAAACCGATTATTTGTTTAAAACGTGGGAATGCAATAGTTGGGATCTAGGCTCATGTGTCAAAACTTAATTTCTAAGCCTTTCAGTTGGATGTAATATATATAAACGTGATCACTATGTATATGTTTAGAATGTTGCATGTTCTTGTTTTGTTCTGTACAAGTTGTATTTCCTTTGTACTTTTGGCTCCCTGTTCAATCTTTTGCTGTGTTTGATGTACCTCATTTCCAACCGCCTTCTCCACATCCAGTTTGCTCCACTCCCAGCCTCAGTATTGTGCCAAAAGATGTTTCTATTGTAGTGAAGAACTGAGGTTCCTGTATCAGTTTGTTTCTGCCGTCAGTGTAAATATTACCAAAGTCTAAGCCAAATGAAAGAGAAGTGAGGTTCCTGGTGATAGTCAGATGACTTTGAACATCTCAATGGCTGACACTGGTTTGCTTCATGGAATTAGACTTTCTTAAAATTCTTTTAATTCTGGTTTAGATATTCTTATCCAGAACTTGAAAGCAGATTACCGTCTTTTCATGTTCAATTTATATTTGACAAATTAATCATAGAATGATACAGCACAGAAGGTGGTCACTTGTCCCATCGTGCCTGTGTCAGCTGTTTACAATTTCCTTTTAATATCAAGACGTTTTCTAATTTTGAACCTCTATTAGATCTCCTCTTAGCTGATCACTAATGAAGTGAGCCCTAGTTTTTCCTCATAACTGAAGCGTCTCTTCTCTGGCAGCATGGATAGTGATCAGGGTGCTGAGGGCGCCTGGTGAGCTAATTTAACTTACCTTCACATCGTAAAACAGCTGGAGTTTGTTTCTGTGGTTTCACTCTTGTTGTATGATGTGTTTGTCTCCACAGTGGTACCTTGAAAATCCCAGTATCGTTGCCTGTTACAATGAACTCATCCAGTTGGAGTTTGGAGAAGTACGTGCACAGTTCAAACTGAGGTACTTCAGTCTGCTTCATTAGGTTATAATGTTGACGGATCGGGGTGGATGTTATGTACAACAAGTATTATCCAAATAATTCAGCACCGGTTTCACAGTGTACAGATTAGTGATTCAGATCACAGCAGCCTTCTGTCCTCTCCTGGGGACAGCTCTGCAATTCCCATCAGCCCATCTCATTCAAATCTTCAGATCCATAATTGGTCATCAAACCTCTACTGAAGATGATGCCTGGGTGGATGACTGGGGCATGTTCTTGAAATCAGAAGATGCATGCCGTCCATCTGTGACATTGGAAAGATCTTTAAAAGAAAATATTTATTTGTCCCTTTATTTTGGAAATTCTGTACAATCTGTGGGTTCAACTGGTTTCATGCACAAATTTCACAAACATGAAGTGTCTGCTTGCTTACTGTGCAGTTTAATAGAATCATTCTCATTCTCTCTCTCTCTCCCTCTCAGAGCATGTAATGCAATCTTCACAGCTTTGGAGCAAAGTCAAGAATCAATAGAAATTACAAGTGAAGATAATATTATTCAGGTTTGTTGCTGATAAAAAATGTTTTCAGCCTCCTCACCCCTGTACTTGGTAACAACCAGCAAATGTCTTCATATTTTCAATCACTATCGCATCAATTTGCTCTATTTTCAAGCTTTAAATGCAAACTACATGAGTATAAATGGCAAATAATTAACCCATCAAGATACTGATTTAAAAACAAAGGCAGGATGCTGAAAATCTGAAAATATTCAGCATCTGTGGAGAGAGAAACAGAGGTAATGTTTGAGGTTGATGACCCTTCGTCAAAACTGGATACTGATTAAACCACTTTCACAGGCTAGGGGAGGGAGAGTGTGTGTGAGAGGGGGAGAGGCAATGTGTAAGGGGAGGGCTGAATTAGAACATAACATAAGAAATAGGAGCAGGTGTCGGCCATTTGGCCCCTCGAGCCTGCTCCGCCATTCAATAAGATCATGGCTGATCTGATCTTGGCCTCAACTCCACTTCCCTGCCTGCTCCCCATAACCCTTGACTCCCTATAGTGCTATGCCAAAGACTCTGCCTCTCTCATCCTGTGCCTGCAGTATAAATCGAGGGGGCTGAATGATTCCTTGTGAAATAACATTTTCAGAAATTAAGCTGACCGATGTAAGCCTGTCTAACTTGGCAGCCTTCTTCCCTTTGAATCAGAAAATTGTACTGTTAAGTGACAGTCCAGGATCTTCAAAATCAATCTAGCAGACGTTCCAGTGCAGCGTTGAGGGAGAGCTGCCTCATAGTAGCTGGCAATTTTTGGATCAGCTGTTGACAGAGATGTGACTAACTATTCCAATGGTTTAGGTGGATGCTAAAGATCCCTCGGCACTGTTCTAAAAGGAGTTCATAATTCTTCATTTCATGTGCAACATTCCTCCCTCAACGACCAAAAACAAACTTTATTGGTCATTCATCTCAGTGCTGTTTGTGTGATCCCACTGTGCAAAATGGCAGCTGCCTTTGCCTACATAACAGCAGTCACTTCAGAATAATTAATTGTGTGTGAAGTGCTTCCAGTGGTTTGCAAGAGATTTGATAGGGTGCTATATAAATGCAAACCTTAGTTACCCTTGATTTTGTTTCTAGAGGAAAGCACAGACTGGATGCGTGACAAGGCCGTGATATGTTACAGGGTTTTGAAGTCGCCTAAGCTGTGTGATTGATTTATTACTGTTGCCTGATTCCAAGCTGCAATGCTACTGGGACGTTGCTCCAAACTGCTGTACCAGTAGGGTCATTTGGGGCTTTTATATCCATGGATGTTGTGGGGAGAAATTCTTGCAATCAAATCCTGTAATTGTGACCAGCTCTTGCATTGCATCATTCAAACCAGGTTTTATTAATTCCATGTTACAGGGCAGTATCACACCCCACATGTACTATAACCCAGTGTAGTGTTTAGTGCCAGTAAATGGAGACCAGATTGTAGCTTCTTGTGCTGTAATCACAATCAATAGGATCCTTACCTACAGGTGGAGGTCAGTCTGGGCTGAATTCAGATATTGATCTTAGAAGTGAAGCCCACACTGCTACCCCGCTTATAGTCTCCTAGATATGCATGCACTCAATTTATTATTACTAAACACTAAGGGGGCGAAATTGAGCCCTATCCCAAACAGGGTGCACCTACCGTTTTTTAAAAAGTTTTTCTCCGCCCTAATCCACGGGGCGGGGAATCCAGAGAAATTCAGGACTTCGAATTTATTTTCGGTCAGGGCGGATGTCATGTCGTCAGCAAAGTGGAAGTGTGGGCGGGTTGGAACAGCCATCGCTTCGAGTCGCCAGCACAATTTTGGCCTCTAGGTGATCTCCCTGACAGTGCGCACAGACAATCAAAATCAAGTGTGAAATGAGGTTAGAGGTCAAAGGATAATTATTACTTGCCTCCAGGCAAAAGAGCTGAATTCCAGAGGTGAGGTGAGAGTGACTGCCCTTGACATCACGGCAGCATTTGACCGTGTGTGACATCAAAGAGCCCTAGTAAAACTGGGCAATGGGAATTGAGGAAAATTCTCCACTGGCTGGAGTCATACCTAGCACAAAGGAAGATGGTTGTTGGAGGTCAATCATCTCAGCCCCTGGACAATGCTGCAGGAGTTCCTCGGGGCAGTGTCCTAGGCCCAACCATCGCTTCATCAATGACCGTCACTCATCCATAAGGTCAGAAGTGGTATGTTCACCGATGGCTGCACAGTGTTCAGTTCCATTCGCAACTCCTCAGATAATGAAGCAGACCATGTCCGCATGCAGCAAGACCTGGATGACATTCAGGCATGGTTTGAGAAGTGGCAAGTTACATTTGTGCAAGGCTATGACTATCTCCAACAAGCAAGAGTCTAAACACGTACCCTTGACATTCAACGGCATAGCCATCTGCGAATTCCCCACCATCAACATCCTGGGGGTCACCATTGACCAGAAACTCAACTGGACCAGCCACACAAATACTGTGACGACAAGAGCAGGTCAGAGGCTGGGTATTCTGCGGCGAGTGTCTCACCTCTCGACTCCCCAAAGCCTTTCCACCATCTACAAGGCACAAGTCAGGAGTGTGTGGAATATTCTCCACTTGTCTGGATGAGTGCAGCTCCGATAACACTCAAGAGGTTTGGTACCATCCAGGACAAAGCAGCCGCTTTATTGGCACCCCATCCACCATCATCCACCATCTTAACCATTCATTCCCTGCGCACCGTGGCTGCAGTGTGTACCATCTACAAGATGCACTGTAATAACTCGCTAAGGCTTCTTCGACATCACCTCTTAAACCCACAACCTCTACCCCCTAGAAGGGCAAGGGCAGCAGGCGCATGGGAACACCATCACCTCTGCATTCCCCTCCAAATCATACACCATCCGACTTGGAAATATATCGCTATTCTTTCATCATCGCTGGGTTAAATACCTGGCACTCCCTCCCTAACAACAATATGGGAGCACCTTCAACACACGGACTGCTGCAGTTCAAGGCAGCGGCTCCCCACCATCTTCTCAAGGGGCAATTAGGGATGGGCGATAAATGCCGGCCTTGCCACCGACACCACTTCCCAGGAACAAATTTTTTTTAGACATAATTCATACATAAAACCATACATTCTGTCCATCCTTTTATATTTTCATCATAAATTCCTATGTCTACATTTACAATGGAACTTACCTATGTAAAGTGGTCAGTCTGTAATGCACCTTCCCAGCAGTGGTGATGCTGCTATGGTGGGAGGGTGAGGGTTTAAATACAGCAGGTCGGTTTCCATTCTAAATGTGGACATAGGAATTTATAATGGGAAAAGTTGATGTGTGTGCATATTAGACTTTTAATATAAAGGGGCCTACAAGTTATGGTTCAAAAATGTTTAATTTCAGAGGAAATCTTGTGGAATTTATTGATTCTGAATTTGAAGACTGTCAGTGAATGAAATCCTTTCAACTGTGAATTAAACCTTAACTGTAGACAAGTAATGTTTGCATTTTTCAAGTTTTAAAATTCCTAAGTATTTCAGTGGTTTCACGCCAGCCTGTACTGAGGCCTGTCGCTATGGCTGTATCCTATTAGGTTATGTATCTTCAGTAAGCTGTGGATTGCAGACAGCTCTCTCACTTTGCCTGCTTAGCTGAAAAAACACAAGAAGGCAGCTGCAGGGAGTCGAAGCTGTTGTGTGAATGCTCGATATGAAGCGTTAGTCTTTGTAGGAAGGGTCGCTGAGCTCCTGGGAGTAAGAAATGGGTGGTGAGCATGTCGTTGGTAAAGCTGAACATTGCCTCAGGATTGAAGAGTAGTTGCACAGAACTATCAAATCGTGTTTTTCTGAAGAAATCCTATTGCTGAGGCGTGAGTCCGGGGATCAGCAGAGGCCTATAAAAGGCCGCGAGAGGCAGCGGGAGTTCGTGGTCACTGAGGCGTGAGTCCGGGGATCAGCAGAGGCCTATAAAAGGCCGCGAGAGGCAGCGGGAGTTCGTGGTCGCTGAGGCGTGAGTCCGGGGATCAGCAGAGGCCTATAAAAGGCCGTGAGAGGCAGCGGGAGTTCGTGGTCGCTGAGGCGTGAGTCCGGGGATCAGCAGAGGCCTATAAAAGGCTGCGAGAGGCAGCGGGAGTTCGTGGTCGCTGAGGCGTGAGTCCGGGGATCAGCAGAGGCCTATAAAAGGCCGCGAGAGGCAGCGGGAGTTCGTGGTCGCTGAGGCGTGAGTCCGGGGATCAGCAGAGGCCTATAAAAGGTTGCGAGAGGCAGCGGGAGTTCGTGGTCGCTGAGGCGTGAGTCCGGGGATCAGCAGAGGCCTATAAAAGGCCGTGAGAGGCAGCGGGAGTTCGTGGTCGCTGAGGCGTGAGTCCGGGGATCAGCAGAGGCCTATAAAAGGCATACTTGTGCAGCTACAGGGAGAAGGCAAAAAAGAAGTAGAAAGAAACAGAAAGGTGACGTCACAGCCTCGGGGGTAAGTGATTGGCTGGTGATTGGTGAGTAGTTTTTCTTTTTCTTTTTTATATTAGTCAGTAACTTTTAACATTGTGTTGCCAATTTAAGTGTATCTAAGGGTTAAGTCATGGCAGGAGAGCTCGGTTGGGTGTTATGCTCCACCTGTACCATGTGGGAACTCGGGGACACTTCCGGTGTCCCTGACGACTACGTGTGCGGGAAGTGTATCCGCCTCGAGCTCCTGACGGTCCGCGTTGCGGAGTTGGAGCTGAGGGTGGATTCACTCTGAAGCATCCACGATGCTGAGAATGACGTGAGTAGCACGTGTAGCGAGTTGGTCTTACCGCAGGAGAAGGGTCCACAGCCAGATAGGGAATGGAAGACCAGCAGGAAGAGTAGTGCAAGGAAGGTAGTGCAGGGGTCCCCTGTGGTCATCCCCCTGCAAAACAGATACACTGCTTTGAGTACTGTTGGGGGGGATGACTCATCAGGGGAGAGCAGCAGCAGCCAAGTTCATGCACCGTGGCTGGCTCTGTTGCACAGGAGGGCAGGAACAAGAGTGGGAGAGCGATAGTGATAGGGGATTCAATGGTGAGGGGAATAGATAGGCGTTTCTGCGGACGCAACCGAGACTCCAGGATGGTATGTTGCCTCTCTGGTGCAAGGGTCAAGGAAGACTCGGAGCGGGTGCAGGACATTCTGAAAAGGGAGGGAGAACAGTCAGTTGTCGTGGTGCACATTGGTACCAACGACATAGGTAAAAAAAGGGATGAGGTTCTACGAAACAAATTTAAGGAGCTAGGAGCTAAATTAAAAAGTAGGACCTCAAAAGTAGTAATCTCGGGATTGCTACCAGTGCCACGTGCTAGTGAGAGTAGGAATCGCAGGATAGCGCAGATGAATACGTGGCTTGAGCAGTGGTGCAGCAGGGAGGGATTCAAATTCCTGGGGCATTGGAACCGGTTCTGGGGGAGGTGGGACCAATACAAACTGGACGGTCTGCACCTGGGCAGGACCGGAACCAATGTCCTGGGGGGATTGTTTGCTAGTGCTGTTGGGGAGGAGTTAAACTAATATGGCAGGGGGATGGGAACCAATGCAGGGAGACAGAGGGAGACAAAAAGGAGGCAAAAGCAAAAGACAGAAAGGAGGTGAGGAAAAGTGGAGGGCAGAGAAACCCAAGGCAAAGAACAAAAAGGGTCACTGTACAGCAAAATTCTAAAAGGACAAAGGGTGTTTAAAAAAACAAGCCTGAAGGCTTTGTGTCTTAATGTAAGGAGTATCCGCAATAAGGTGGATGAATTAACTGTGCAAATAGATGTTAACAAATATGATGTGATTGGGATTACGGAGACGTGGCTCCAGGATGATCAGGGCTGGGAACTCAACATCCAGGGGTATTCAACATTCAGGAAAGATAGAATAAAAGGAAAAGGAGGTGGGTAGCATTGCTGGTTAAAGAGGAGATTAATGCAATAGTTAGGAAAGACATTAGCTTGGATGATGTGGAATCTATATGGGTAGAGCTGCAGAACACCAAAGGGCAAAAAACGTTAGTGGGAGTTGTGTACAGACCTCCAAACAGTAGTAGTGATGTTGGGGAGGGCATCAAACAGGAAATTAGGGGTGCATGCAATAAAGGTGCAGCAGTTATAATGGGTGACTTTAATATGCACATAGATTGGGCTAGCCAAACTGGAAGCAATACGGTGGAGGAGGATTTCCTGGAGTGCATAAGGGATGGTTTTCTAGACCAATATGTCGAGGAACCAACTAGGGGGGGGAGGCCATCTTAGACTGGGTGTTGTGTAATGAGAGAGGATTAATTAGCAATCTCATTGTGCGTGGCCCCTTGGGGAAGAGTGACCATAATATGGTGGAATTCTGCATTAGGATGGAGAATGAAACAGTTAATTCAGAGACCATGGTCCAGAACTTAAAGAAGGGTAACTTTGAAGGTATGAGGCGTGAATTGGCTATGATAGATTGGCGAATGATACTTAAGGGGTTGACTGTGGATGGGCAATGGCAGACATTTAGGGACCGCATGGATGAACTACAACAATTGTACATTCCTGTCTGGCGTAAAAATAAAAAAGGGAAGGTGGCTCAACCGTGGCTATCAAGGGAAATCAGGGAATAGTATTAAAGCCAAGGAAGTGGCATACAAATTGGCCAGAAATAGCAGCGAACCCGGGGACTGGGAGAAATTTAGAACTCAGCAGAGGAGGACAAAGGGTTTGATTAGGGCAGGGAAAATGGAGTACGAGAAGAAGCTTGCAGGGAACATTAAGGCAGATTGCAAAAGTTTCTATAGGTATGTAAAGAGAAAAAGGTTAGTAAAGACAAACGTAGGTCCCCTGCAGTCAGAATCAGGGGAAGTCATAACGGGGAACAAAGAAATGGCAGACCAATTGAACAAGTACTTTGGTTCGGTATTCACTAAGGAGGACACAAACAACCTTCCGGATATAAAAGGGGTCAGAGGGTCTAGTAAGGAGGAGGAACTGAGGGAAATCTTTATTAGTCGGGAAATTGTGTTGGGGAAATTGATGGGATTGAAGGCCAATAAATCCCCAGGGCCTGATGGACTGCATCCCAGAGTACTTAAGGAGGTGGCCTTGGAAATAGCGGATGCATTGACAGTCATTTTCCAACATTCCATTGACTCTGGATCAGTTCCTATCGAGTGGAGGGTAGCCAATGTAACCCCACTTTTTAAAAAAGGAGGGAGAGAGAAAACAGGGAATTATAGACCGGTCAGCCTGACCTCAGTAGTGGGTAAAATGATGGAATCAATTATTAAGGATGTCATAGCAACGCATTTGGAAAATGGTGACATGATAGGTCCAAGTCAGCATGGATTTGTGAAAGGAAAATCATGCTTGACAAATCTTCTGGAATTTTTTGAGGATGTTTCCAGTAAAGTGGACAAAGGAGAACCAGTTGATGTGGTATATTTGGACTTTCAGAAGGCTTTCGACAAGGTCCCACACAAGAGATTAATGTGAAAAGTTAAAGCACATGGGATTGGGGGTAGTGTGCTGACATGGATTGAGAACTGGTTGTCAGACAGGAAGCAAAGAGTAGGAGTAAATGGGTACTTTTCAGAATGGCAGGCAGTGACTAGTGGGATACCGCAAGGTTCTGTGCTGGGGCCCCAGCTGTTTACATTGTACATTAATGATTTAGACGAGGGGATTAAATGTAGTATCTCCAAATTTGCGGATGACACTAAGTTGGGTGGCAGTGTGAGCTGCGAGGAGGGTGCTATGAGGCTGCAGAGCGACTTGGATAGGTTAGGTGAGTGGGCAAATGCATGGCAGATGAAGTATAATGTGGATAAATGTGAGGTTATCCACTTTGGTGGTAAAAACAGAGAGACAGACTATTATCTGAATGGTGACAGATTAGGAAAAGGGGAGGTGCAACGAGACCTGGGTGTCATGGTACATCAGTCATTGAAGGTTGGCATGCAGGTACAACAGGCGGTTAAGAAAGCAAATGGCATGTTGGCCTTCATAGCGAGGGGATTTGAGTACAGGGGCAGGGAGGTGTTGCTGCAGTTGTACAGGGCCTTGGTGAGGCCACACCTGGAGTATTGTGTACAGTTTTGGTCTCCTAACTTGAGGAAGGACATTCTTGCTATTGAGGGAGTGCAGCGAAGATTCACCAGACTGATTCCCGGGATGGTGGGACTGACCTATCAAGAAAGACTGGATCAACTGGGCTTGTATTCACTGGAGTTCAGAAGAATGAGAGGGGACCTCTTAGAAACGTTTAAAATTCTGACGGGTTTAGACAGGTTAGATGCAGGAAGAATGTTCCCAATGTTGGGGAAGTCCAGAACCAGGGGTCACAGTCTAAGGATAAGGGGTAAGCCATTTAGGACCGAGATGAGGAGAAACTTCTTCACCCAGAGAGTGGTGAACCTGTGGAATTCTCTACCACAGAAAGTTGTTGAGGCCAATTCACTAAATATATTCAAAAGGGAGTTAGATGAAGTCCTTACTACTCGGGGGATCAAGAGGTATGGCGAGAAAGCAGGAAGGGGGTACTGAAGTTGCATGTTCATCCATGAACTCATTGAATGGCGGTGCAGGCTAGAAGGGCTGAATGGCCTACTCCTGCACCTATTTTCTATGTTTCTATGTTTCTAAAAGCATTAGCTGGGCAGCATCGGGTATTTTTTAACCCAACAGTTCAACACCTGTGTGTACAATAGATTGTTGAGCAATAGCATTTCTTAAAAAGAAAATATGTGCACATTTCATTTCCTCAAAGACACAGCCAATAAATGACATTTGAAGTGCAGTCACTGTTATATAGGTAAACGCTAGAGAGCCAGGTCCCACAAAAGCAATGAAATAAATGGCCAGTCAATCTGTTTTGATGTTGGTTGAAGGATGAATGCTGGTCAGGACGCTGGGAGAACTTCCTTCTCTACTTTGAACAGGCGGATGGGGCCTTGGGTTAACATCTCATCCGAAAGACAATGCGTACAACAATACAGCACTTCCTCAGCCTAGATTTGCCAGTTCAAATCCCGCATTGGAACGTCAACCCATGACCTTGTGACTTAAGACGCAGGAGTGCTATCAACTGAGCCAAGCTAATGCTTAAATCATTCCCCTCGCTCCCCAGTAAAATGTTGGTCTGTAGGTTGATACTGTTGCTGATGGAGGGAATCTGCTTGTCTGTGTTTCGAGTGAGACTTTCTCCTATCTGGGAGGATGAGGGTACATCTAAAAACATAAGAAATAAGAGCAGGAGTAGGCCCATCGCTATTCAATAAGATCATGGCTGATCATTGACCTCAACTTCACTTTCCTGCCCGATCTCCATATCCCTTGATTCCCATAGACTCCACAAATCTATCTATCTCAGCCTTGAATATATTCAGAGACTCAGCATCCACAGCCCTCCGGGGGAGAGAATTCCAAAAATTCACGATCCTCTGAGTGAAGAAATTCCTCCTCATCTCAATCCTAACTGGCCAACCCCTTATCCTGAGATTGTGCCCCCTAGTTCTAGACACCCCAGCCCGGGGGAAACCGTCTCTCAGCATCTACCCTGTCAATCCTCTTCAGAATCTTGTATGTTTCAATGAGATCACCTCTCATTTTTCTCAACTCCAGAGAGCACAGGCCCATTCTACACAATCTCTCATCATAAGACAGGAATCTCATCCCAGGAATCAATCTAGTGAACCTCTGTTGTACTGGCTCCAAGGCAAGTATATCCTTCCTTAGATAAGGAGACCAAATCTGTGCAAAGTACTCCAGGTGTGGTCTCACCAGGGCCCTGTACAATTGTGGCAAGACTTCCTTACTCTTATACTCCAACCCCCTCACAATAAAGGACAACATGCCATTTGTCTTCCTTATTGCTTGCTGTACCTGCATGCTCGCTTTCTGTGTTTCTTGCACAAGGGACCCCCAAATCTCTCTGAACACCAACATTTAAAAGTTTTTCACCATTTTAAAAATATTCTGTTTTTCTATTCATTCTACCAAAGTGAATAACCTCACATTTCCATACATTATACTCCATCTACCAACTTACTGCCTACTCACTTAGTCTATCTATATCCCTTTGCAGACTGTGTTCTCCTCACAGCGTACTGTCCCACCTAGCATTGTATCGTCAGCAAACTTAGATACATTACACTCGCTCCCTTCATCTAGGTCATTAATATAGATTGTAAATAGCTGAGGCCCCAGCACTGATCGTTGCGGCACCCTACTAGTTACAGCTTGCCAACTTGAAAAAGACCCGTTTATCCCTACTTTTTGTTTTCTGTCCGTTAACCAATCCTCTATCCATGCTAATACATTTCCTCCAATCCCATGAGCCCTTATCTTGTGTAATAACCTTTTATGTGGCACCTTATTGAATGCCTTTTGGAAATCCAAAAATACTACATCCACTGGTTCCCCTTTATCTACCCTGCTAGTTACATCCTCAAAAAAACCCTTAATAAATTTGTCAAACACAATTTCCCTTTCATAAAACCATGTTGACTCTGTCTAATCATATGATTGTCTAAGTGCCCTGATACCACTTCCTTAACAATGGATTCCAGCATTTTCCCGACAACTGATATCAGACTAACTGGCCTGTAGTTCCCTGTTTTCTCTCTTCCTCCTTTCTTGAATAGTGGTGTTACATTTGCTACCTTCCAATCCGCTAGGACCGTTCTAGAATCTAGGGAACTTTGAAAAATCAAAACCAATGTATCCACTATATATGCAGCCACCTTTTAGAACCCGAGGATGTAGGCCGTCGGGTCCAGGGGACTTGTCAGCTTTTAGTCCCATTAGTTTCTCTAGTCCTTTTTCTCTACTTATATTAATTACATTAAGTTCCTCACCCTCATTAGACCCTTGGTTCCCCACTATTTTAGGTATGCTTTTTGCATCTTCTGTGAAGACAGATACAAAATATTTGTTTAACGTTTCTACCATTTCTTTATTCCCCATAATAATTTCTCCTGCCTCAGTTTCTAAGGGACCAATATTTACATTTGCTACTCTCTTTTTATATACTTTTTACATTTCTTGCTGGTTTTCTCTCACTCTATTTTTTTCCCTTTTTATCAATTTTTTGGTCATCCTTTGCTGGTTTCTGAAACTCTCCCAATCCTCAGGCTTACTACCATTCTTTGTAACATTATAAGTTTCTGCTTTCAATCTAATGCTATCCTTAACTTAAATGAAAGCGAAATACTGCAGATGCTGGAATATGAAATAAAAACAGAACTTCCTTAGCTATTGTTAACTTCTAGTTAGCCATGTATGGATCACTTTCCTTGTGGAGTTTTTGTTTCTCAATGGAATGTATTTTTGTTGAGAATTATGAAATATTTCTTTAACTGCTAGGCATTGCTTATCTATTGCCATACCTTTTAATCTATTTTTCCAATCTACCTTAGCCAACTCGCCTTTCATACCATTTATAATACTGTAAGGCGATTTTTGCTTCCTGGAGATATAGTAGTGAAGAGGATGGAAAAGGCTATCTTGCATCAATTGGAAATAACACCACATGTAGAACAGTTCTGTAAATGTAGCTGGATGCTGAGGCCAATGTCTCCAATGCAAAACAATGGCAATACTTCTCTTTAAAGATCTAACCTTGCCCGGCCTGTTTCATAATTACCGGTTGGAGACATTGTTGGCTAGTGAGGACAGGATGTTTCTCTGTGTAGATTGTACTCGTTCCTAGAATTGGGCAGGAGCAGTGTAGAGGTTATTCCCTCATCTGACTGGGCTGTTGAGTGCCATTTTGTTCACTTCCTATCACAGTTCTCACTGAGTCTTGAAGTTAGCATCAGTATAGAATCTGAACCACCACTAAAGAACTTTAAACTTCCAATCATGTCACTGTGAAAGAAAGTTCCTCTGGGCAACAGAGACCATAACTAATAGTCGTTGAACTGTAAATAACAATCTTCTGTTTGGAATATGCATATCAGGCCTTAATATCTGATTGATAACAAATTTTGCTTGCGTTATGCAGTACGTGAATCCTACATTTGAAGGGATGATGGGCTATCGGCGAGAGGAATTGATAGGGAAGGAGCTAACTGAAGTGCCCAAGAGTGATAAAAATAAAGCTGATCTTCTAGATACGATCAACTCCTGTATTAAAAAAGGAAAGGTAAGCGGTTGGCGATGTAGCCCCGGGGGGGGGGAGGGTGGGGAGGCGGTTGCGGTTATTTCTCCCATTCCCTCCCCCCTCCTCCTCTTTCTGTCTCACCCCCTCCCCTCACACCTCTCATTCACTTTTGTGCAGGGTGTTTAAATTAAACAATCTGTCATAATAAAGAACTCACTCTGACTGGATTATATTACATCGGATATACAATACAGAAACAGGCCATTCGACCCAACCAGTCCTTGCCAGTGTTTATGTTCCACTCGAGCCTCCTTCCGCCTTTCCTCATCTAAATCTATCTGCATAACCCTCTAATCCCTTCTCCCACATATGTTTGTCTAGCCTCCCCGTAAATGTATCTATACTAGACATGACTGAAAGATCATCATCATAGGCAGTGTCTCTGAATCGAGGAAGACTTGCTTCCACTCCTGAAGTGAGTTCTTTGGTGGCTGAACCGTCCAATACAAGAGCCACAGACTCTGTCACAGGTGGGACAGATAGTCGTTGAGGGAAGGGGTGGGTGGGACTGGTTTGCCGCTCTTTCAGCTGTCTGCGCTTGATTTTTGCATGCTCTCGGCGTTGAGACTCGAGGTGCTCAGCGCCCTCCTGGATGCGCTTCCTCCACTTAGGGCGGTCTTTGGCCAGGGACTCCCAGGTGTCAGTGGGGATGTCACAATTTATCTGGGAGGCTTTGAGGGTGTCCTTGTAACGGTTCCGCTGCCCACCTTTGGCACGTTTGCCGTGAAGGAGTTCCGAGTAGAGCACTTGCTTTGGGAATCTCGTGTCTGGCATGCAAATTATGTAGCCTGTCCAGCGGAGCTGATCGAATGTGGTCAGTGCTTCAATACTGGGGATGTTAGCCTGGACAAGGATGCTGATGTTAGTGCGTCTGTCCTCCCAGGGGATTTGTAGGATCTTGCGGAGACATCGTTGGTGATATTTTTCCAGCTGTCTATTGTACATGGTCCATGTCTCTGAGCCATACAGCCCTGTAGACTATGAGCTTGGTGGCAGTTTTAAGAGCCTGGTCTTCAAACACTCTTTTCCTCAGGCGGCCTAAGGCTGCACTGGCACACTGGTGATGGTGTTGGATCTCGTCGTCAATGCCTGCTCTCGTTGATAGGAGGCTCCCACGCCGTTGATCTTGATGACTGGGGGGCAATGCTGTGCGGCAAGGACAGGCTGGTGGAGGACCTTTATCTTACGGATGTTTAGCGTAAGGCCCATGCTTTCGTACGCCTCAGTAAATTCGCCGACTATGTCCTGGAGTTCAGCCTCTATATGTACGCAGACGCAGGCATTGTCCGCGTACTGTAGCTCGACGACAGAGGTCGGGGTGGTCTTGGACCTGGCCCGGAGACAGTGCAGGTTGAACAGGTTCCCACTGGTTCTGTAGTTTAGTTCCATTCCAGTGGGGAGCTTGTTGACTGAGGTGGAGCATGGCAGCGAGAAAGATTGAGAAGAGGGTTGGGGCGATGACACAGCCCTGTTTGACCCCGGTCCGGATGTGGATTGGGTCTGTGATGGATCCACTGGTAAGGATCACGGCCTACATGTTGACATGGAGCAGGCGGAAGATGGTGACGAACTTTTGGGGGCATCCGAAACAGAGGAGGACGTTCCATAGATCCTCGCGGTTGACAGTGTCAAAGGCCTTTGTAAGGTCAAAGAAGGCCATGAATAAGGGCTGACACTTTTCCCTGCATTTTTCCTGTAGCTGTCGCACTGCAAAGATCATGTCCATTGTGCCCCGCAGGGGACGAAATCCGCACTGTGACTCCGGGAGGAGTTCCTCGGCCACAGGGAAGAAGACGGTTGAGGAGGACTCTAGCGACGACTTTTCCAGTGGCTGATAGCAGGGAGATTCCTCTGTAGTTGCCGCAGTCGGACTTGTCCCCTTTTTTAAAGATGGTCATGATTACTGCATCTCTGAGATCCCCCAGCATGCTCTCCTCCCTCCAGATGAGAGAGATGAGGTCGTGTATTCGTGCCAGCAGTGCCTCTCCATCATACTTCAGTGCCTCAGCAGGGATTCCATCCGCACCCGTAGCCTTGTTGTTTTTAAGCTGTCTTATGGCTTTTTCTACCTCGTGCAGTGTTGGGGTCTTACTGAGGCGGTGGCGGGTAGCATGCTGTGGGATGGAGTCGAGAACACTCGAGTCGAAGGCAGAGTCTCGATTGAGATCTTCGAAGTGCTCCTTCCAGTGGGCCCTGACTGCCTCGGTGTCCTTGATGAGTGCTTCCCCATTCTTGGCCAGCAGTGGGGTGGGGCCTTGGGTGTTTGCCCCGTAGGTGGCCTTGACTGCGATGAAGAATCCTCACACATAATGGCTGTCAGCCAGCTGCTGTATCTCCTGTGCTTTCTCCATCCACCACCTGTTCTTTAGGTCCCGGGTTTTTTGTTGGACCTCAACCTTGAGCCGTCTGTAATGCTGCTTTGCTGCTCCCGCATTGGGTGGTTGTTTTAGGTTCAGAAATGCCCTGTGCTTGCCGCCGATTAGCTCTTGAATTTCCTGATCATTCTCATCAAACCAGTCCTGGTGTTTCCTGGTTGAGTGACCGAGCGTCTCTTTACAGGCATTGGTTATGGAGGCCTGGAGGGCAGACCAAGCGCTGTGGGCATTCTGCTTCTCGGGGTCATCAAGGCACGCCAGGTTAGCCGTGAGACACTGGCTGTATAGAGCTCTTTTAGCTGGGTCCTTAAGTGCTCCGGCATTGACTTTTTTGCGGCACTGCTTCTGCTGCCCCCTCCGCTTTGGGGCTATGTTGATGTCAATGATGGATCGGATTAGGCGGTGGTTTATCCAGCAGTCGTCGGCTCCTGTCATGGCGCGGGTGATGCGCCCATCCTTGCGATCCATGGCTTGGACGATGACATAGTCGAGCAGGTGCCAGTGCTTGGAGTGAGGGTGTTGCCACGATGTCTTGTATTTGTCCCTCTGGTGGAACAAGGTGTTGGTGATGACAAGTTCGTGCTCTAGACATTTTGTCAGGAGTAGGGTACCGATGGAGTTGGCTGTCCCTACTCCCTCTCTGCCTATCACGCCACCCCAGAGGTCTGTGTCCTTGCCAACCCTGGCGTTGAAGTCACCGAGGAGGATCAGTTTGTCGCCCGCGGGGATGCAGGACAGGGAATTTTCGAGGGTTGGAGTAAAAATCCTCTTTGTCCTCCTCAGTTGCATCGAGTGTTGGGGCGTACGCACTGATGGCTGTGGCGCACTGGTTCTGGGATAGGGTGAGTCTAAGAGTCATGAGGCGTTCATTAGCCCGCAGCGGGAATCTTTGAGGCAGTCGACCAGCTCGTTTTTAATGGCGAAGCCGACTCCATGGAGGTGGCGTTTTTCCTCTGGTTTCCCTTTCCAGAAGAAGATGTAACCTCCACCTTGTACCTTGAGCTGGCCTTCTCCTGCCTGCCGGATCTCGCTTAGTTCCTGGGCACCTATGGCGGTGCGGCGTTTCGGTCTGTCGATGTTGGGGTTGTTCATGAGGGTCCTGACGTTCCAGGTCCCGAACTTCAGGTTAACGGAGTGGAAGATGATCCCTTAGAAGATGGTCCCTTAGAAGATGAGAAGAGGGATTTAATAATGGGAAATGTGGAAATGGCTGAGACCTTAAACAATTATTTTGCTTCGGGTCTTCACGGTGGAAGACACAAAAATCATGCCAAAAATTGCTGGTCACGGGAATGTGGGAAGGGAGGACCTTGAGATAATCACTATCACTAAGGGGGTAGTGCTGGACAGGCTAATGGGACTCAAGGTAGACAAGTCCCCTGGTCCAGATGAAATGCATCCCAGGGTATTAAAAGAGATGGCGGAAGTTATAGCAGATGCATTTTTTACAATCTACCAAAATTCTCTGGACTCTGGGGATGTGCCAGCGGATTGGAAAGCAGCTAATGTAACGCCTCTGTTTAAAAAAAGGGGGCAGACAAAAGGCAGGTAACTATAGGCCGGTTAGTTTAACATCTGTAGTGGGGAAAATGCTTGAAACTATCATGAAGGAAGGAATAGCGGGACATCTAGATAGGAATAGTGCAATCAAGCAGACGCAACATGGATTCATGAAGGGGAAATCATGTTTAACTAATTTACTAGAATTCTTTGAAGATATAACGAGCATGGTGGATAGAGGTGCACTGATGGATGGGGTGTATTTAGATTTCCAAAAGGTATTCGATAAGGTGCCACACAAAAGGTTACTGCAGAAGATAAAGGTACGCGGAGTCAGAGGAAATGTATTAGCATGGATCGAGAATTGGCTGGCTAACAGAAAGCAGAGAGTCGGAATAAATGGGTCCTTTTCGGGTTGGAAATCGGTGGTGAGTGGTGTGCCACAGGGATCGGTGCTGGGACCACAACTGCTTACACTATACATAGATGACCTGGAAGAGGGGACAGAGTGTAGTGTAATAAAATTTGCAGATGACACAAAGATTAGTGGGAAAGCGGGTTGTGTAGAGGACACAGGGAAGCTGCAAAGAGATTTAAATAGGTTCAGCGAATGGGCTAAGGTTTGGCAGATGGAATACAATGTCGGAAAATGTGAGGTCATCCACCTTGGATAAAAAAACAGTAAAAGGGAATATTATTTGAATGGGGAGAAATTGCAACATGCTGCGGTGCAGAGGTACCTGGGTGTCCTTGTGCATGAATCCCAAAAAGTTAGTTTGCAGGTGCAGCAGGTAATCAGGAAGTCGAATGGAATGTTGGCCTTCATTGCGAGAGGGATGGAGTACAAAAGCAGGGAGGTCCTGCTGCAACTGTACAGGGTATTGGCGAGGCCGCACCTGGAGTACTGCATGCAGTTTTGGTCACCTTACTTAAGGAAGGATATACTTGCTTTGGAGGGGGTACAGAGACGATTCAGTCGGCTGATTCCGGAGATGAGAGGGTTACCTTATAATGATAGATTTAGTAGATTGGGTCTTTACTCGTCGGAGTTCAGAAGGATGAGGGGTGATCTTCTCGAAACATTTAAAATAATGAAAGGGATAGACAAGATAGAGGCAGAGAGGTTATTTCCACTGGTCGGGGAGACTAGAACTAGGGGGCACAGCCTCAAAATACGGGGGAGCCAATTTAAAACCGAGTTGAGAAGGAATTTCTTCTCCCAGAGGGTTGTGAATCTGTGGAATTCTCTGCCCAAGGAAGCAGTTGAGGCTAGCTCATTGAATGTATTCAAGTCACAGATAGATAGATTTTTAACCAATAAGGGAATTAAGGGTTACGGGGAGCGGGCGGGTAAGTGGAGCTGAGTCCACGGCCAGATCAGCCATGATCTTGTTGAATGGCGGAGCAGGCTCGAGGGGCTAGATGGCCTACTCCTGTTCCTAATTCTTATGTTCTTATGTAAGATACCTGTGCGTGAGTTCTTTTAACGTGAGGTGGTCGTTGCACACCGGCTATCACACGGGCTTAGCTGAGCAAGGTCTTGATCCAGTGGCAAGGGGGTCCAAGACGACTGGAGACCAGGCTCTGCTATATGGGCCTAGTTGCCTACGGCGAGATGTTGGCCGCAGGTTCGGCGCTGGGTCACGCCCTTGGTGGTAAGTGGTCCAAGGCCTGGTTGGGGCAGGCATTGGGAGGGTCAGTGGCCGCCGGGGTTCATGGTGGGAGGACAGGGGGGTCACAGCCATGGAACTCACCACGTGCTGGATGAGGAGAAGAGGCCAGGTCACCAGTGGGGATGGAGAGTTCCAGTCGTCGCTGAAGGAGGAGGGGGGGGACCTGGTCATCGTTGAGGAGGAGGTCGTCTGTCACCACGGGTGGTCCAGCCGTCGTCGGGGAGGTCCAGACTGCCATCACTGGATGTGTTCCGATCGCCGCTGGAGGGGTGGGGGGGCGGTGGAGGCCCGATAGTCAGGGCCAGGTCGAGGACGCCACCTCCGAGGGTCGTCGGAGGTCACCGGAGGTCGTCCAGATACAGCAAGAGCCCCAACCACCGTCACCGATGGGTGATGTGGTGGGAAGCCTGATGTAGGCCTGAATGGCCCAAACTCATGGGACTCACAGGGATGGGACTAGGGTAAGGAACAAGGGTTTGGGTTTATGTGCTTAGGACCCCCTATTAGGGTCTATTTGGCTAGAGGAGGTTTAGACAGCGAGACGGGGGGAGGCTGGGGGGGGTGGAAAGTTGCCGATAACTGCTGAGAGTTGTTTGGAACGAGGGAGCTCCCTAGGAAACTACTACCCTGGCGGCCATCTTGCTGAAAGAAGGGCAGGAGTGGCAGCTCAACATTCCTGGTTACAGCATTTTCAGACGAGATGGAAAAGGGGATAAAAATGGGGTTGCAGTATTGATTAAAGAAACAATTACAGCTATGAGGAGAGATGATATGTGAGATGCATCATCAAATGAGACCATAGGGGTTGAACTGAAGAATAAGAAAGGGGCGATCACACTGCTGGGAGTGTACTACAGACCGCCAAACAGTCAGGGAGATAGAAGAGCAAATATGTGGGCAAATTTCTGAGACGTGCAGAAACTAAAGGGCAGTAATAGTAGGGGATTTCAACTACCCTAATATTAACTGAGATAAAATTAATGTGACATGTATAGTGGTTGCAGAATACCTAAAATACATTCAGGAGAGCTTTTTTTACCCAGTACGTGGCAAGCCCAACACAGGAGGAGGCGGTTCTGGATTTAGTTTTAGGGAATGAAGCTGGGCAGGTGGAAGGGGTATCAGTGGGAGAGCATTTTGGTGCTAGTGATCATAATTCAGTTAGATTTAGGGTAGTTATGGAAAAGGACAAAGATAGACCAGGAATAAAAGTTCTCAATTGGGGACAACCTAATTTCACTAAGCTGAGATGTGATTTAGTCAAAGTGGACTGGAAACAGCTACTTGAAGGTAAATCCATGTCGGAGCAGTGGGAGGCATTCAGGGAGGAGATCCTGAGGGTTCAGAGCAAGTATGTTTCCTTAAAGAAAAAGGGGGTGGGACTAACAAATCTAGAGCCTCCTAGATGTCAAGGGGCACACAGGGTAGGGTAAAGAAAAAAAGGGAAGCTAATGACAGATACCGAGGGCTCAATACTGCAGAAACCCTAGAGGAGTATAGAAAGTGCAGGAGTGAAATTCAAAATGAAATTAGGCAAGCAGAGAGAGAACGTGAAAAGGTCCCACATGGCAGACTGGTCACGAAAGTAAAAGCCCATAGGATCCAGGGCAAAGTGGCAAATTGGATCCAAAATTGGCTCAGAGGCAGGAAGCAAAGGGTAATGGTTGATGGGTGTTTTGTGACTGGAAGGATGTTTCCAGTGGGGTTCCACAGGGTTCAGAAGACTGCAGACTGTAGGAAGATATCAATGAACTGGTCAGATGGGTAGAACAGTGGCAAATGGAATTCCATCCGGAGAAGTGTGAGGTTCTACCTGTACCTGGATATGCACTTGAAATGCCATATCCTATAAGGCTACGGACCAAGAGCTGGAAAGTGAAATTAGGCTGGATAGCTCTTTGATGGCCGGCATGGACACGATGGGCCGAAATGGCCTCATTCCGTGCTGTAAATTTCTATGACTTCTATGATTCTATTCGCTTCAACCACTCCCTGTGGTAGCGAGTTCCACATTCTCACCACCCTTTGGCTAAAGAAGTTTATTCTAAATTCCCTATTGGATTTCTTGGTGACTATCTTATATTGATGGCCTCTAGTTATGCTCTTCCCCACAAGTGGAAACATTGTCTCTGTATTGAACAAAAAAAAGCCAACAAACAAGGGGCACTTGTTTGAAAGTGTTTGGTGTGTCACCGTCCCCCCCCCCCCCCCCTTTTAATCAGGGGGCATTTGATTTAATTGTTTTCTACAAAAATAGTTGTATCCACTCTATCAAAACCTTTCATAATTTTAAAGACCTCTATTCGGTCACCCTTCAGCCTTCTTTTTTCAAGAGAAAAAATACCCAGCCGGTTCATCCTTTCCTGATATGTATTACCTCGCATTTCTAGCAACATTCTTGTAAATCTTCTCTGCACCCTCTCCAGTGCCTCAATATCCTTTTTATAATATGGTGATCAAAACTGCACAGTGTGGTCTAACCAAGGTTCGATACAGGTTTTGTTCCTCTACCCCACCTAGACTCTCACCTTTCAAGTAATGTGACCTCCCTATTCTTCCTACCAAAATGTAATACCTCACATTTATCTGTGTTGAACTTCATTTGCCAATTCTATGCCCATTCTGCAAGTTTATTAATGTCCCCCTGTAATTTGTTGCAGTCCTCCTCAGTATTGACTATCCCCCAATTTGGTGTCAAATGCAAATTTAGAAATTGTGTTTTTGATTCCAAAGTCTAAATCATTAATATAAATTGTGACCAACAGTGTCCCAGCACTGATCCTTGTGGAACATCACTACCCACCTTCTGCCACTGTGAATAGCTGCCCTTTACCCCTACTCTCTGCTTTCTGTCTTGAAGCCAGCTAGCGATCCATTCTGCTACTTGTCTGACTCCGCATTCTCTGACCTTGTTCATCAGTCTATTATGGGGTACCTTATCGAAGGCCTTTTGAAAATCTAAATAAATTACATCTTCTGCATTACCACTGTCTACTCTCTCTGTTACCTCTTCAAAAAATTCAGTTACGTTGGTCAAGCAAGACTTTCCCTTTTGAAATCCATGCTGACTATTCGTTATTATATTTTTGGTTTCTAGATTTCTTCTTTAGTAGGGATTCCATTATTTTTCTTACCACCGATAATATTAAGCTGACTGGCTTATAATTCCCTTGACATGTTCTATCCCCTTTCTTAACTATAGGTATTACATTAGCTATTCACCATTATTATTAATTATGTGTAGTCAAGCCTCTGTTCTCTCTTCCCTCGATTCTTTCAAAATGTGTGGATACAATCCATCCGGACCAGGGGTTTTATCCTCTTTGAGTTTGATTAGTTTATTTCATATATCCCCTCTTTTTATTTTAAATGCACTTATCTCATTACTAATCTCATCATCCAATGTCATGACCACCTGTTCTATCTCCCTGGTAAATACTGAAACAAAATAATATTTCTGCCACCTCTTTATCGTTACCTGTGCTCATTTTTGGTGAATACTTATTCATCATTATTCCGACCACATATCTGCACCGTCATTAAGACCACCTATTTCCACCTCTGGAACATCGCCCATCTCTGCCTTTGCCTCAGCTCATCTGCTGCTGAAACCATTATCCATGCCTTTGTTACCTCTAGACTTGACTATTCCAATGCACTCCTGGTCGGCCTCCCACGTTCTACTCTCCATAAACTTGAAGTCATCCAAAACTTTGCTGCCTGTGTCATAATTCGCACCAAGTCCCATTCACCCATCGACACTGTGCTCACTGACCTACATTGGTTCCTGGTTAAGCAATGCCTTGATTAACAAATCTCATCCTTGTATTCAAATCCCTTCATGGCCTCACCCCTCCCCATCTCTGTAATCTCCTCCAGCCCCACAACTCCCCCCGAGATATCTGCACGCCTCTAATTCTGGCCTCTTGCGCATCCCTGATTTCAATCGCTCCACCATTGGTGGACGTGCCTTCAGTTGCTTAGGCCCTAAGCTCTGGAATTCCTTCCCTAAACCTCTTCGCCTCTCTACTTCTCTCTCCTCCTTTAAGACGTTCCTTAAAACCTACCTATTTGACTAAGCTTTTGATCATATACCCTATACATCTCCTTATGTGGCTCTGTATCAAATTTTGTTTTATAACGCTCCTGTGAAGCGTTTTGGGGCATTTTACTACATTAAAGGTATAAATAGAAGTTGTTGTGGCAAACTAAAGGCACCTAGATAAATAATTATTGCTCAAATCCAGGATTGACCAAGGGAATCCAGTTAACGAATCAGTGAAATTCCACACACACCCATGGGAGAAAAATAAACAATTATATTTCAATTTGATGAATTCTTATTTTAAAGTATTTATTTTTCAGGAGTGGCAAGGAATGTATTACGGCAAAAAGAGAAATGGAGACAGCGTACAGCAAAATGTGAAGATAACTCCTGTTGTAGGGCAGGGAGGGTGAGTGTAGTGCCGTCGATATCTGTCCAAAAGAGCAGATTACTGAAATCTAAGCCTTGCACACGAGCTGCAACATTACTCTCTGCATCCTGTGTTTCTGTTCCCTATTATAATTCTTGTGATTTTTCTTTTAACTCATTAATTATACTCCCTTATTTCCTGTACTCCAAGTCTCTAAAAATTTCAGTGCAAAGTGAATCACTTTCTGCCTCCTTTCCCAGTCTACATTTTTGGTCATTGTTTTACAGTGGTCTCCTTATTCAAGTTTCTAACCTCTTTGGCCCGCTCGCTTCTCTCCCCTTCCCGCCCCCCAAAAAACTAGAAGAATACACGATTTATTGGAGGGAGTGCTCCAAGTCTCTGCCAATGCTGATTGGTGAAGGTCGAGCTGGAAGGAGGGAAGGAACGCAGCCCAACCTCTTATATTTGGTTCCTTGTCCCCTGCTCCGACTTGCAGAGCTATACTTCGTCGAAACCTGAACCTAGTAATTCGGAAGGCACAGGGAATGTTGGCCTATATTGCAAGGGGGGTGGAGTATAAAAGAAGGAAAGTCTTGCTACAACTGCATAGGGTATTGGTGAGGCCACACCTGGAGTACTGCGTACAGTTTTGGTCTCCTTATTTAAGGAGGGATATACTTACATTGGAGGCAGTTCAGAGAAGGTTCACGAGGTTGATTCCTGAGATGAAGGGGTTGTCTTATGCGGAAAAGTTGAGTCTATACAAATTGGAGTTTAGAAGAATGAGAGGTGATCTTATTGAAACGTATAAGATTCTGAGGGGGCTTGACCGGGTAGACGCTGAGAGGATGTTTTCGCTCGTGGGAGAATCTAGAACTAGGGGACATAGTTTCAGAATAAAGGGTCGCCCATTTAAAATGGAGATGAGGAGGAATTTCTTCTCTCAGAGGGTCGTGAATCTTTGGAATTCTCTACTCCAGAGAGCTGCGGAGGCTGGGTCATTGAATATATTTAAGGCTGAGATAGACAGATTTTTGAACTACAGGGGAGTCAAAGGTTATGGGGAATGGGCGGGAAAGTGGAATTGAGTCCAAAAATCAGATCAGCCATGATCTTATAGAATGACGGAGTAGGCTCGAGGGGCCGAATGGCCGACTCCTGCTCCTATTTCCTATGTTCTTATGTACTTCTGGCTGGAGTCTCTGTGTATTTTGCAAGACTTGGGGTGTAGTAGAGAAGGTAGTGTGTTTATGTACATCAGCTGATTGGAAGCAAAAGCAATGAACAAAAATTCCAATTTTTGCTTCCCTTTAAGGATTCATATCTCCATTTTCATTGACCTGCTTTTATGCTGCATTTTTGTGTAAAAAGAGTAAAACTGATATTTGTTGAGAACAAAGTTAAAGGCAAATGAGGATTTGAATTTTGGCCCACAGCAGCTGATTAGTCAGACAATGAACAGGGCCCGTGGCTTTATTGCAGAATGAGGGTCTTAGTGGTGGGGTGGGGACCTGAACCTCTTTGTGCACAGGCCTCTAACCAAGGTCAGAGTTGGGTCTGCACCACATGTAATTTGTACAGTTGAATTTTTTTTTGAATGGTTTCTGTTGTATATCTGTAAAGCATGCACTCCCATGTTCCGCCACCAGGGAGCGCATTCCCTGAAGTCCCAAGGGATCCCAGCATCCCTTGGGAGCACTGTATATAAGCCGACCCCTGAGGCTTGTTCCTCACTCTGGAGTGTCTTATTAAAGACTGAGGTCACTGTTACTTTAACCTTCCTGTGTGCAGTCTCATCTGTATTAGTAACACAATAACTGGCGACGAGTATACGAATCCAACGCAAACATGCAGCAAACTGTGGGCATCCTGGAGAAGTTCTCGGAGGGTGAGGACTGGGAAGCCTATGTCGAACGGCTAGACCAGTACTTTGTAGCCAACGAGCTGGATGGAGAAGGAAGCGCTGCAAAAAGGAGAGCGGTCCTCCTCACGGTCTGCGGCGCACCGACCTACAGCCTCATGAAGAATCTTCTGGCTCCGGTGAAACCCACAGATAAGTCGTATGAGGAGCTGTGTACACTGGTTTGGGAGCATCTTAACCCGAGGGAGAGCGTGCTGATGGCGAGGTATCGGTTCTGCATGTGCCAGCGATCTGAAGCTCAGGAAGTGGCGAGCTACGTTGCCGAGCTAAGGCGACTTGCAGGACAATGTGAATTTGATGGCTACCTGGAGCAAATGCTCAGAGACTTTTTTGTACTGGGCATTGGCCACGAGACCATCCTACGAAACTTTTGACTGTAAAGACACCGACCCTCAGTAAGGCCATTGCGATAGCACAGGCGTTTAGGTCCACCAGTGATAACACCAAACAAATCTCTCAGCACACAAGTGCTAGCAATGTTCATAAATTAACTGGAACTGTGTTTGCGAGCAGAAATATACGGAGCAGAACCCACGAGTCTGCAACTGCCAGCAGGCCTCAGGTGACCCAGATGACTGAGTCCGCAACAAAGGATGAATGCAAGGCAATTCACACCTTGTTGGCGTTGTGGAGACTTCCATTCAGCCTATTCATGTCGCTTCAAAGGGTATGTTTGCAAGAGCCGTGGAACAATGGGGCACCTCCAACGAGCTTGCAGACGAGCTGCAAGCTCTGCAAAACCTGATAACCACTACGTGGCAGAGGAAGATCGGTCCATGGTGGATCAAAGCAATTTCGAGCCTCGGAGAGGAGGCAGATGCTGAACAAGGGGTGCACACATTTTCGACGAAATATCCACCTATAATGCTAAATGTAAAATTGAATGGCTTACCCGTAGCCATGGAACTGGACACTGGCGCAAGCCAATCCATCATGAGTAAAAAGATGTTTGAGAGACTGTGGTGCAACAAGACACTCGGATCAGCCCTGAGCCCCATCCACACGAAACTGAGTACATACACGAAAGAGCTCATCACTGTCCTGGGCAGCACCATGGTCAAGGTCACCTTCAAGGGCATGATGCACGAACTGCCACTCTGCATTGTCCCAGGCGATAACCCCACACTGCTTGGAAGGAGCTGGCTGGGCAAAATCCGCTGGAATTGGGATGACATCCGAGCGCTATCACATGTCGATGAGGCCTCATGTACCCAGGTTCTTAACAAATTTCCTTCCCTTTTTGAACCAGGCATTGGAAACTTTTCTGGGGCGAAGGTGCAGATCCACTTGGTCCCAGAGGCACAACCCATTCACCACAAGGCGCGAGCGGTACCTCACATGATGAGGGAGAGAGTGGAAATCGAGTTGGACAGGCTGCAACACGAGGGCATCATCTCCCCAGTGGAATTCAGCGAGTGGGCCAGCCCGATTGTTCCAGTACTCAAAAGTGATGGCACGGTCAGGATTTGCGGCGATTATCAAGTAATAATCGTTTCTCGCTACAGGACCAATACCCGATACCTTAGGCAGACGACCTATTTGCAACGCTGGCAGGAGGTAAGACGTTCACCAAGCTCGACCTGACTTCGGCCTACATGACGCAGGAGCTGGAGGAGTCTTCGAAGGGCCTGCATCAACACGCACAAGGGACTGTTCATTTACAACAGATGCCTGTTTAGAATTCGGTTGGCTGCAACGATCTTCCAGAGAAACATGGAGAGCCTACTCAAGTTGGTACCACGCATGGTGGTTTTTTAGGACGACATATTGGTCATGGGTCGGGACACAGTCGAGCACCTACAAAACCTGGAGGAGGTCCTCCAGCGACTGGATCGCATAGGGCTGCGGCTGAAGAGGTCGAAATGCGTCTTCATGGCAACAGAAGTTGAGTTTTTGGGGAGAAAGATCGCGGCGGATGGCATTCGGCACACAGATGCCAAGACAGAGGCTATCAGGAACGCGTCCAGGCCACAGAACGTCACGGAGCTGCGGTCGTTCCTGGGACTCCTCAACTATTTCGGTAACTTCCGACCGTGGTTAAGCACCTCTTAGAGCCCCTACATGTGTTATTGCGTAAAGGTGAGAACTGGGTGTGGGGAAACAACCAAGTAATTGCCTTTGAGAAAGCCAGAAACATTTTATGCTCCAACAAGCTGCTTGTATTGTATAACCCGTGTAAAAGACTTGTGCTAGCATGTGATGCATCGTCGTACGGAGTCGGGTGTGTATTACAACAAGCTAACGTTGCGGGGAAGTTGCAACCTGTCGCCTATGCCACCAGGAGCTTGTCTAAGGCCGAGAGGGCCTACTGCATGATTGAGAAAGAGGCATTAGCGTATGTGTTCGGGGTAAAGAAAATGCATCAGTACCTGTTTGGCCTCAAATTTGAGCTGGAAACCGATCACAAGCCCCTCATATCCCTGTTCACTGAAAACAAGGAGATAAATACTAATGCCTCAGCCCGCATACAAAGGTGGGCACTCGCTCTATTAGCGTATAACTATACCATCCGCCACAGGCCAGGCACAGAGAACTATGCGGATGCTCTCAGTCGGCTATCATTGCCCACCACGGGTTGGAAATGGCGCAGCCTGCAAACTTGTTGATGGTGGCGCAGTCCGCAGACTTGTTGATGGTCATGGAAGCACTTGAAAATGATAAATCACCTGTCGCGGCCCGCCAGATTAGGACTTGGACCAGCCAAGATCCTCTGCTGTCCCTAGTAAAAAACTGTGTACTGCATGGGAGCTGGGCCAGCATCCCCGTTGAAATGCAAGAGCTAATCAAGCCGTTCCAGCAGCGAAAGGACAAGCTGTCCATTCAGGCAGACTGCCTGTTGTGGGGTAACCGCGTAGTGCTACTCTGATCTCCACAGCACACACCCGGGTATAGTAATGATGAAAGCGATAGTCAGATCCCACGTGTGGTGGCCCTGTATCGACTCTGACTTAGAGTCCTGTGTACGGCAATGCAGAGTGTGTGCTCATTTGAGCAACGCGCCCAGAGAGGCACCACTAAGTTTGTGGTCCTGGCCCTCCAGACCATGGTCGAGGATCCATGTCGACTATGCGGGCCCGTTTCTCGGTAAAATGTTCCTGGTGGTGGTGGATGCTTTTTCAAAATGGATTGAATGTGAAATAATGTTGGGAAGCACAGCCACCGCCACCATTGAAAGCCTGAGGGCCATGCTTGCCACCCACGGGCCTACCTGACATACTGGTCAGTGACAACGGGCCATGTTTCACCAGTGCCGAATTTAAAGAATTCATGACCCGCAATGGGATCAAACATGTCACCTCGGCCCTGTTTAAACCAGCCACCGATGGGTAGGCAGAGCAGGCAGTACAAACAATCAAACAGAGCCTTAAACGAGTCACAGAAGTCTCACTCCAAACCCGCCTGCCCCGAGTACTGCTCAGCTACCGCACAAGACCCCACTCACTCACAGGGGTGTCCCCGGCTGAGCTATTCATGAAAAGGACACTTAAAACCAGACTCTCGCTGGTTCACCCCAACCTGCATGATCAGGTCGAGAGCAGGCGGCAGCAACAAAATGTAAACGATGGTCGCGCCACTGTGTCACGGGAAATTAATCTGAATGACCCTGTGTATGTGCTAAACTATGGACATAGTCCCAAGTGGATCGTGGGCATGGTGATAGCTAAAGAAGGGAGTAGGGTGTTTGTAGTCAAACTAGACAATGGACAAATTTGCAGAAAGCACCTGGACCAAACGAGGCTGCGGTTCACAAACTGCCCTGAACAACCCACAGCAGACACCACCTTTTTCGACCCCCAACACACACCCAAAGGATCAACGACACCACGTCGGACCAGGAAATCAAACCCATCACGCCCAACAGCCCAGCAAGGCCAGGCTCACCCAGCAGCCCTGCAGGGCCAACAACACGCCAGCCCAGCGAGGGCACAGCCAATACAACACAACCGAGACGGTCCACCAGGGAAAGAAAGGCTCCCGACCGCCTCATCTTGTAAATAGTTTTCACTTTGACTTTGGGGGAGGGAGTGATATTGTGTATCTGTAAAGCATGCACTCCCATGTTCCGCCACCAGGGAGCGCATCCCCTGAAGTCCCAAGGGATCCCAGCATCCCTTGGGAGCACTGTATATAAGCTGGCCCCTAAGGCCTGTTCCTCACTCTGGAATGTCTTTATAAAGACTGTGGTCACTGTTACTTTAACCTCCCTTTGTGCAGTCTCATCTGTGTTAGGAACACAATAGTTTCCTAAAACGATCTCCTGTTTCAGGTGGGTTTAATTTTGGTTAATTGCAGGGGCAAAAACTTTCCAAAGGGCTGTAACTGCATGCTCTCTATTCTTACTCAGTTATCTGCTCAGTTCTCCCAGGTTTTTAACTCTATGGTACATCATTTGTGGTCAGCGGTGAAGTAAAGGCATTTGCCGCTGGTCCCAAAGAAAGCTGCCCACAGAGATCTCGCGATCTCTGTTGTGAGAAGTTTGCCTTTATCGACATGTAATTTATTGCAGCGCTCTGTCACGGAGATTTCCATCGAAGAGCAGCAGTGATGTCAACAAGCTGTCTAAGCAGCCAATCACATTGAAGAATTCTCAGACAGCAAACCAGGAATGAGGACCTGCTTTTATCAGAACTTTAAAAAAATGTTATAAAGAGCTTAATAAAGATCGGGACTTTCACATGGGTATAAGATAGAAGTTGAAAAATGAACATACTTGAAAAATGTTTTGAAAAGTTTTTTTTATTGTAATTTTTATCATAATATAGAAATTTGACAATCCACAAAAATAATTTTTTTTGCAGGGCCAGAACATTTGTTTAGCAGTCAATACACTGTTACAACCTCACTTACACCTATTCCAACAAGGCTTAGCATTTAATGGGGTATTTAACAGTGATATTAGCATGGAAGAGCCCATGTTTTGGTCAGTTTCACTGATTGTCAGCTATGCCGGGGGGGCAGTGGGCAACAGACCCACAGTGCCTCAATTGTCGGAGCAGGGAATCACAGACCACAACTTCAAGACGTCCACATTTAGATGTGCATGTGCTACATCTTGAAGTTTCAGTCAGTTTCAAAGGGGTAATGACAGCGAATGCTGACAGTTTGCCATCTTTACCCATTGCAAATTCCTGGCCTATCACAAATTCGGGCCTATGTTATCATTAGAGATCTGTGCTGCAGGAATTTATAAATATTCTAATTAGAGCTTCTTTTCTCAATAGGAAAATTCGACACTATGTTTGTATTAAGAGGCCATGTAATGAAAACAAGGTAGGTGTGTGGATATGTGCTTACTTCCTCTTCTCTCCTTCTCACTTATCTGGAGCAGTTTTCTTTCATACGATCCTCTTGTGTTTCTACAGGCTGACAAATCTCAGTTATGCGATCGGGTTCAGGCCGAGTCTCAAACAGGTAATGTATTATTTCATGTGTTTCTTATGCATTTCCCTTCAGAGCAGCAAACTGAGTATCAGCCTTTGTGTTTCCAAAAATAAGTGAATAATATGTATTGGTGTGAGGGTCATTCCTCGATTGGAATCTGGTGAGAGGGTCATTTCCAATTAGTCTATAGACTGCAGGAAGATATCAATGGACTGGTCAGTTTTGGGTGATCGAAAAATGACAAATGGAATTCAATCCGGATAAGTGTGAGGTAATGCATTTGGGAAGGGCTAACAAGGCAAGGAATACACAATAAATGGTAGGATACTGAAGTGTGGAGGAACAGAGGGACCTTGGAGTGCAAGTCCACAGATCCCTGAAGGTAGCAGGCCAGGTAGATAAGGTGGTTCAGAAGGCATACGGAATATTTTCCTTTATTAGCCAAGGCATAGAATATAAGAGCAGGGAGGTTATGCTTGAACTAATTAAACAATAGTTAGGCCACAGCGAGAGTACCTCGTACAGTTCTGGTTACCACATTACAGGAAAGATATGATTGCACTAGAGACGGTACAGAGGAGATTTACAAGGATGTTGCCAGGACTGGAATATTTTAGCTATGAGGACAGATTGGATAGGCTGTGGTTGTTTTCTTTGGAACAGAGGAGGCTGATGGGAGACTTAATTGAGGTGTATAAAATTATGAGGGGCCTAGATAGAGTGGACAGGAAGGACCTATTGCCCTTATCAGAGAGGTCAATAACCAGGGGCCATAGATTTAAAGTAATTGATAGAAGTATTAGAGGGGAGTTGAGGAGAAATTACTTCACCCAGAGGGTGGTGGGGGTCTGGAACTCACTGCCTGAAAGGGTGGTAGAGGCAGAAACCCTCATTGTACTTGAAATGCTGCAACCTACAAGGCTATGGACCAAGAGCTGGAAATTGGGATTAAGCTGGATATCTCTTTTTTGACCGGCACAGAAACGATGCGTGAATGGCCTCCTTCCATGCCATAAATTTCCATGATTCTATGATAACGCTGCAAAATTTTTACCTTCACATTTTTATCCAATTGAATCTGCTTCCACCACCCTTTCAGGCAGTGCATTGCAGATCACAACAACTCGCTGTGTAAAAAAAAAAATTCCCCTCATCTGCCCCCTGATTCTTTTGGCAATGACCTTAAATCTGTGCCCTCTGGTTACCAACCCTTCTGCCACTGGAAACAGTGTCTCCTTATTTACTCTATCAAAACCATCCAAGTTTGTTCACTAATGTAAGTGAGCAAGCAACAAATTGGTCACGATGGAGGAGCTCCAACAGACTGTTAGGATGGGGTTCACAACCACCGTTCTGCCTTAAGTAAAGTTAACAATCCTGCCTATTGATGTCAACTGAAGCCTCCAATACTGAGCTCCAATGCCTGTCTGAAACCCGGTCTCCACTCTGATCCTTTCCCTGGCGATAGGTTTTCAATCTTTTGTTCGGGCCATGTGGATGGGAGGGAAGAATGACTGATTGGTCAAGGATTCGTATTGATGGTATCCATGGAGAAATGTGTGCTAGACTGCAGCATTCTGTTGTGAGGAAGAGGGTGAGAGTATTGGCAGGTGAAGAAGAGAGACGCGTTTATTCTATCTGGTTTAATGGTTCATTGCTTCCTTTACAGACATCCATACTTGCAAACACAAAGGCAGGAGGAAAAGTTCCGATGTTAGGTCCAACACATCACGGGGGAGTGATGGTATGTTAACTGCTCCAAGGCCACAATAACCTCTGTTGTTGATTTATCTCTCGCAATGTGAAATGGTGACCTTGAAAAGCATCAATCAAAACTACAGTATGTTCTAGGAGTTGAAGTATGACACTTGGTTAAAAAGGGCATAAACACTTTTTAAAGGCCTTACTAAAAGTAATAGTTAACCTAACATTCTGGATTCATTGTGCAACATTACCTGTGACTACAGTTGTATTTTAGCACCGAATTTGATGCTTTTTGGTACATTTCAATACTTTGAGATAAATATTTTCTAGTTCTGTGCATCTCAACTTATAACATAGAAGGAAGGATAAGCAGAGGGCAAGGGACCCTAAGCCATGCTTTGCCACTTCCTGGTGGCTGGTTATTTACTGGCATTTGCCAAGCAGTCAGAGGGAGATAAAAGAACAAATATGTGGAAAAATTGCTGCGAAGTGCAAAAACTATAGAGCTGTAATAGTGGGGGATTTCAACTACACTAATATTAACTGGGAAAAAGTTCCACCTCCACACACAGATTTCCTTTATGGTCTCTAATAGACCCCACTCTTTCTCTAGTTATCCTCTTGCTCAATGTATTTATAAAACATCTTTGGGTTTTCCCTGATTTTACTTGCCAACATTTTTTCATGCTCTCTCTTTGCTTTCCTGATATCTTTTTTAATTGCACCCCTGCCCTTCTTATACTCCACTAGAGTTTCTGCAGTGTTGAGTTCTCGGTGAATGGTACAGAGGGTGAGGAATTCCTAAAATGCATTCAGGAGAACTTCTTTAGCCAGTATGTAATAAGCCCAACAAGGGAGGGGGAGGTTCTGGACTTGTTTTTGGGAATGAAGAGAGGCAGGAGGAAGGGGTATCAGTGGGAGAGCATTTTGGGGCTAGTGACCATAATTCAGTAAGATGTAGGGAAGTTATGGAAAAGGACAAAGGGGGACCAGGAATTAAAGCTCTCAATTGGAGTAAAGCCAATTTTGCTGACCTGAGATGGGATTTGGCCAAAGTGGACTGGAAATGGCTACTTGAAGGTAAATCAATGTCAGAGCAGTGGGAGGCCTTCAGGGAGGAGATCCTGAGGGTACAGAGCAAGTATGTTCTCTTTATATAAAAAAGGGTGGGACTAACAAATTTAGAGTCCCCTGGATGTCAAGGGACATACAGGGTAAGATAAAGAAAAAAAGGGAAGCTTATGACACATACCGAGAACTCAACACTGCAGAAACTCTAGAGGAGTATAAAAAGTGCAGGAGTGCAATTAAAAAAGATATCAGGAAAGCAAAGAGAGAGCATGAAAGAATGTTGGCAAGTAAAATCAGGGAAAACCCAAAGATGTTTTATAAATACATTAAGAGCAAGAGGATAACTAGAGAAAGAGTGGGGTCTATTAGAGACCATAAAGGAAATCTGTGTGTGGAGGTGGAAGACGTGGGTAGGATTCTTAATGAATACTAATGCAGACTTTGCAATGAGAGAGGAGTGTGAAATATTAGACGAGATAAACATAGTGAGAGAGGAAGTATGGGGCTTAGCAGCTTTGAAAGTATATAATTCCCCAGGCCCGGATGAAATGTATCCCAGGCTGTTAAGCGAAGCAAAAGAGGAAATAGCAGAGGCTCTGGCCATCATTTTCCAATCCTCTCTGGCTACAGGTGTGGTGCCAGAGGACTGGAGAACTGCTAATGTTGTAATTTTGTTTAAAAAGGGATAGACTGAGTAATTACAGGCCAGTCAGTCTAACCTCAGTGGTGGGAAAATTATTGGAAAAAATCCTGAGGGACAGAATAAATCTTCATTTGGAAAGACATGGATTTATCAAGGACAGTCAGCATGGATTTGTCAAGGGAAGGTCATGTCTGACTAACTTGATTGAATTTTTTGAAGAGGTAACCAGGAGGGTCGATGAGGACAGTGTGTATGATGTAGTGTATATGGATTTTAGCAAAGCTTTTGATAAGGTCCCACATGGCAGACTGGTCATGAAAGTAATAGCCCATGGAATCCAGGGCAAAGTGGCAAGTTGGATCGAAAATTGGCTCAGAGGCAGGAAGCAAAGGGTAATGATTGATGGGTGTTTTTGTGACTGGAAGGTTGTATCCAGTAGGGTTTCACAGGGCTCCGTGCTGGGTCCCTTGCTTTTTGTGGTTTATATCAATGACGGACTTAAATGTTGAGAGTCTGATTAAGAAGTTTGCAGATGATACTAAAATCGACTGTGTGGTTGATACGAAGAAGAAAGCTGCGGATTGCAGGAAGATATCAATGTACTGGTCAGGTGGGCAGAACCGTGGCAATGGAATTCAATCCGGATAAGTGTGAGGTAATGCATTTGGGGAGACCTAACAAGGCAAGGAAATACATATTAAATGGTAGGACACTGAAAAGTGTAGAGGAGCAAAGGGAGCTTGAAGTGCATGTCCACAGATCCCTGAAGGTAGCAAACCAGGTAGATAAGGTGGTTAAGAAGGCATTTGGCATACTTGCGTTTATAAGTCGAGGCATGGAATACAAGAGCAGGGAGGTTATGCTTGAACTGTATAAAACACTGGTTAGGCCGCAGTTGGAGTACTGTGTGCAGTTCTGGTCACCACATTATAGGAAAGATGTAATTGCACTGAAAAGGGTGCAGAGGAGATTTACAAAAATGTTGCCTGGACTGGAGAATTTTGGCTATGAGGACAGATTGGAGATGCTGGGTCTGTTTTCTTTGGAACAGAGGAGGCTAAGGGGAGAAATGATTGAGGTTTATAAAATTATGAGGGGCCTGGATAGAGTGGATAGGAAGGACCTGTTTCCCTTGGCAGAGTGATCAACAACTAGGGGGCATAGATTTAAAGTAATTGGGGGGAGGTTTAGAGGAGCTGTGAGGGTAAGCTTCTTCACTCAGAGGATGGTGGGGGTCAGGAACTCACTGCCTGAAAGTGTGGTAGAGGCAGGAACTCTCACCACATTTAAAAGATACTTGGATGTGCACTTGAAGTGCCGTAACCTACAGGGCTACGGACCTAGAGCTGGAAAGTGGGAGCTGGATAGCTCTTGGACCAACGGATCCATTGCAGACCCAATCCGCGTCTGCACCGGGGTCAAGCAGGGCTGTATCATCGCCCCAATCCTCTTCTCAGTCTTCCTCACTGCCATGCTCCACCTCACAGTCAACAAGCTCCCCGCTGGAGTGGAACTAAACTACAGAACCAGTGGGAACCTGTCCAACCTCTGTTGTCGAGCTACAGTACGCGGACGACGTCTGCGTTTGCGCATATACAGAGGCTGAACTCCAAGTCATAGTTGTTATATATGTAAACTTGTATATACTTTGTACAGCCACCAGAGGACTCATCCCCTGGGTACTTAAGGAGGCCTCACAGGCTGGAGAGGCACTCTGGAGACCTGCAATAAAAGACTACGGTCACACTTTACTTTGAGCTCACAGTATCCAGTCAGACTCTTTATTCATACATAACAACTGGCGACGAGATACAGATAACGAACCCAACGATGCAGAGAACAGTGGGCATCCTAGAGAAATTCTCTGAGGGAGATGATTGGGAGACTTTTGTGGAGCGACTCGACCAATACTTCATGGCCAACGAGCTGGAAGGAGAAGCGAACGCTGCCAAACGAAGGGCGATTCTCCTCACCGTCTGTGGGCACCAACGTATGGCCTCATGAAAAATCTGCTTGCTCCAGCGAAACTCAGAGTTCGTACAATGATTTGTGCATACTGGTCCGGGAGCACTTGAACCCGAAGGAAAGCGTTCTGATGGCGAGGTACCGGTTCTACATCTACAAAAGGTCTGAAGGCCAGGAAGTGGCGAGTTATGTCGCCGAGCGAAGACTCCTTGCAGGATATTGCGAATTTGAAGGACATTTGGAACTCATGCTCAGAGACTTTTTCGTACTTGGCATTGGCCATGAAATGATATTTCACAAACTTTTGACTGTAGCGACCCCAACCTTGAGTAAAGCCATAGCGATAGCCCAGGGGTTCATTACCACCAGTGACAATACTAAGCAAATCTCTCAGCTCACGAGTGCTGCTACAAGTACTGTCAATAAAGTGATGTTGTTTTCAAATCGCAACGTACAGGGCAGGCCCCACATGCCAGCAGCTGCATGTCCGCAGATGTCTCAGAGTCCACTATCAAGGGTGATGAATGCAAGGCCATTAACACCTTGTTGGCGCAGCAGAGGTGCTCGTCGTTTCCATTCGTGCCGCTTCAAAGGGTACGTTTGCAAGGGTGTGGAACAATGGGTCACCTCCAATGTATGTGCAGGCGAGCTGCAAATCCTGTTAATCCTGCAAACCACTATGTTGCAGAGGAGGACAGATCCACGGCGGATCATGACGAACCAGAACCTCAGATCGAGGAGGCAGAGGTATATGGGGTGCACACATTCACCACAAAGTGTCCCCCGATAATGCTGAAGGTTGAACTAAATGGACTCCTGGTGTCAATGGAGCTGGACACGGGCGCGAGCCAGTCCATTATGAGCAAAAAGACTTTCGAAAAATTGTGATGCGACAAGGCTTCAAGGCCAGTCTTAACTCCAATTCGCACAAAACTGAGTACTTACACAAAGGAATTGATTCCCGTAATCGGCAGTGCTACTGTAAAAGTCTCCGACAATGGAGCGGTGCACAAGCTACCACTCTGGGTAGCGATGGTCCCACGCTGCTCGGCAGGAGCTGGCTGGGAAAGATACGCTGGAATCGGGACGACACTTCGTGTGCCCAGGTCTTAAACAAGTTCCCTTCGCTGTTCGATCCAGGCATCGGGAAGTTCCAAGGAGCAAAAGTGCGATCCACCTAATTCCGGGGGCGGGACCCATCCATCACAAGGCGAGAGCAATACCGTACATGATGAGAGAAAGGGTAGAGATCGAGCTAGACCGGCTGCAAAGAGTGGGCATCATTTCGCCGATCGAATTTAACGAGTGGGCCAGTCCGATCATTCCTGTCCTCAAGGGAGACGGCACCGTCAGAATCTATGGTGATTATAAAGTAACGATCAATCGTTTCTCCCTGCAGGACCAATACCCACTACCAAAGACCGATGACCTTTTTGCTACGCTGGCGGGAGGAAAGACGTTTATGAAGCGGGACTTGACCTCGGAATACATGACACAGGAGCTGGAGGAATCATCGAAGGCCCTCACCTGCATCAACACGCACAAAGGTCTCTTCATTTATAACAGATGCCCGTTTGGAATTTGATCAGCGGCGGCGATATTCCAGAGAAACATGGCAAGCTTACTGAAGTCGGTCCTGCACACAGTGGTCTTCCAGGACGACATCTTGGTTACAGGTCGGGACACAAGTGAGCATCTGCAGAACCTGGAGGAGGTTCTTAGTCGACTCAACCGCGTGGGGCTCAGGTTAAAACGCTCGAAGTGCGTTTCCTGGCGCCTGAAGTGGAGTTCCTGGAGAGAAGAATCACGGCGGACGGCATCAGGTCGAAGACTGAGGCAATCGAGAACGCACCGAAGCCACAGAATGTGACAGAACTGCGGTCGTTTCTAGGACTCCTGAGCTATTTTGGTAACTTCTTACCGGGTCTCAGCACACTGTTAGAACCACTGCACGCCTTACTGCGTAAAGGAGACGAATGGGTATGGGGTAAAAGCCAAGAAAATGCCTTTGTAAAAGCTAGAAAATTGTTATGCTCAAACAAATTGCTTGTGTTGTATGATCCATGTAAGCGTTTGGTACTAGCATGTGATGCGTCGTCATACGGCGTCGGGTGTGTATTGCAACAAGCTAATGATTTTGGGAAATTGCAACCGGTTGCTTATGCATCCAGGAGTCTGTCCAAGGCTGAGAGAGCCTACAGCATGATTGAAAAAGAAGCGTTAGCGTGTGTCGATGGGGTAAAGAAAATGCATCAATATCTGTTTGGGCTAAAATTTGAATTGCAAACTGACCATAAGCCTCTGATATCCCTGTTTTCCGAGAGTAAGGGGATAAATACTAATGCATCGGCCCGCATCCAGAGATGGGCGCTCACATTGTCCGCATACAACTACGCCATCTGCCACAGGCCAGGCACAGAAAACTGTGCCGATGCTCTCAGTAGGCTGCCATTGCCCACCACAGGGGTGGAAATGGCGCAGCCCGCAGATTTAGTCATGTTTATGGAAGCATTTGAGAGTGAGCAATCACTCGTCACAGCCCGACAGATTAGAACCTGGACGAGCCAGGACCTTTCCTGTCCCTAGTTAAAAACTGTGTGTTTCACGGGAGCTGGTCCAGTGTCCCAGTGGAAATGCAGGAAGAGATAAAGCCGTTCCAGCGGCGCAAAGCTGAAATGTCTATACAGGCAGACTGCCTTCTGTGGGGAAATCGGGTAGTGGTTCCCAAGAAGGGCAGGACACCTTCATCAGTGACCTCCACAGTACCCACCCAGGCATCGTAATGATGAAAGTGATAGCCAGATCCCATGTATGGTGGCCCGGTATCGATACGGACTTCGAGTCCTGCGTGCACAGATGTAACACATGCTCACAGTTAAGTAATGCACCCAGGGAGACGCTACTAAGTTTATTGTCTTGGCCCTCCAAACCGTGATCTAGGGTCCATGTCGACTATGCATGCCCGTTCTTGGGTAAAATGTTTGGGAAATCTTGGGAAATCATGCTTGACAAATCTGGAATTTTTTGAGGATGTTTCCAGTGGAGTGTACAAGGGAGAACCAGTTGATGTGGTGTATTTGGACTTTCAGAAGGCTTTCGACAAGGTCCCACACAAGAGATTAATGTGCAAAGTTAAAGCACATGGGATTGGGGGTAGTGTGCTGACGTGGATTGAGAACTGGTTGGCAGACAGGAAGCAAAGAGTAGGAGTAAATGGGTACTTTTCAGAATAGCAGACAGTGACTAGTGTGGGGGGCCGCAAGGTTCTGTGCTGGGGCCCCAGCTGTTTACACTGTACATTAATGATTTAGGCGAGGGGATTAAATGTAGTATCTCCAAATTTGCGGATGACACTAAGTTGGGTGGCAGTGTGAGCTGCGAGGAGGATGCTATGAGGCTGCAGAGCGACTTGGATAGGTTAGGTGAGTGGGCAAATGCATGGCAGATGAAGTATAATGTGGATAAATGTGAGGTTATCCACTTTGGTGGTAAAAACAGAGAGACAGACTATTATCTGAATGGTGACAGATTAGGAAAAGGGGAGGTGCAACGAGACCTGGGTGTCATGGTACATCAGTCATTGAAGGTTGGCATGCAGGTACAGCAGGCGGTTAAGAAAGCAAATGACATGTTGGCCTTCATAGCAAAGGGATTTGAGTACAGGGGCAGAGGGGTTTTACTACAGTTGTCCAGGGCCTTGGTGAGGCCACACCTGGAGTATTGTGTACAGTTTTGGTCTCCTAACTTGAGGAAGGACATTCTTGCTATTGAGGGAGTGCAGCGAAGGTTCACTCGACTGATTCCCGGGATGGCGGGACTGACCTATCAAGAAAGACTGGATCACCTGGGCTTGTATTCACTGGAGTTCAGAAGAATGAAAGGGGATCTCATAGAAACATTTAAAATTCTGACGGGTTTAGACAGGTTAGATGCAGGAAGAATGTTCCCAATGTTGGGGAAGTCCAGAACCAGAGGTCACAGTCTTAGGATAAGGGGTAAGCCATTTAGGACCGAGATGAGGAGAAACTTCTTCACCCAGAGAGTGGTGAACCTGTGGAATTCTCTACCACAGAAAGTTGTTGAGGCCAATTCACTAAATATATTCAAAAAGGAGTTAGATGAAGTCCTTACTACTAGGGGGATCAAGGGGTATGGCAAGAAAGCAGGAATGGGGTACTGAAGTTGCATGTTCAGCCATGAACTCATTGAATGGTGGTGCAGGCTCGAAGGGCCGAATGGCCTACTCCTGCACCTATTTTCTATGTTTCCATGTTTCTTGTGGTTGTAGATGTGTACTCCAAATGGATTGAATGTGAGATAATGTTGGCAAGCACGTTCACTGCCACCACTGAACGCCTGCGGGCCATGTTTGCCACGCACGGACTACCCAATGTCCTTGTGAGTGACAACGGGCCATGTTTTACCAGTGCCGAGTTCAAAGAATTCATGACCCGTAATGGGATCAAACATGTCACATCTGCCCCGTTCAAACCAGAATCCAATGGTCAGGCAGAAAGAGCAGTGCAAACTATCAAGCAAGGCTTGACGAAGGTAACTGAAGGCTCACTGCAGATTCGCCTATCCCGAGTCCTGCTTAGTTACCGCACAAGACCCCACTCGCTCACTGGGATTCCACCTGCTGAACTGCTCATGAAAAGGGAACTTAAGACAAGGCTCTCGTTAGTTCACCCTGATCTACATGAACAGGTAGAGAGCAGACGGCTTCAACAAAGTACATATCATGATAGCACAAATGTGTCACGCGAAATTTGAAATCGATGATCCTGTATTTATATTGAATTATGGACAAGGTCCCAAGTGGCTTCCTGGCATCGTTGTGGCCAAAGAGGGGAGCAGGGTGTTTCGGGTCAAACTTTCAAATGGACTCATTCGCCGGAAACGCTTGGACCAAATCAAACTCGGATTCACGGACTATTCTGAGCAACCCACTTTGAATCCTACCTTCTTTGAACCCCCAACATATACACCAGTGGCAAACGACACAGCGGTTGGCCATGTTACAGAACCCATCATCCGCACCACACCAGGCAGCCCAGCAAGGCCAGCTGCACAGCAGCCCAGCGAGGGCCCAACAGACGGTTCACCAATACCAGCGAGATGATCAACCAGGGAAAGAAGGGCCCCAGATCGTCTCACCTTGTAAATAGTTACACTGTTGACTTTGGGAGGGATTGTTGTTATATATGTAAACTTGTGTATATACTTTGTACAGCCACCAGGGGACTCATCCCCTGGAGTCCCAAGGGGTCCCATAATCCCTTGGGAGCACAGGTAGATAAGGAGGCCTCACAGGCTGGAGAAGCACTCTGGAGACCTGCAATAAAAGACTAAGGTCACACTTTACTTTGAGCTCACAGTCTCCAGTCAGACTCTTTATTCATACATAACAATAGTCAACGTATTTACTGAGGCGTACGAAAGCATGGGCCTTACGCTAAACATCCGTAAGACAAAGGTCCTCTACCAACCTGACCCCGCTGCACAGCACTGCCCCCCACTCATCAAGATCCATAGCGCGGCCCTGGACAACGTGGACCATTTCCCATACCTCGGGAGCCTCTTATCAACAAGAGCAGACATTGACGACACGATTCAACACCAGCTCCAGTGCAGCCTGAGGAACAGAGTGTTCGAAGACCAGGCCCTCAAATCTGCCATCAAGCTCATGGTCTACAGGGCTGTAGTAATACCCGCCCTCCTGTATGGCTCAGAGACATGGACCATGTACAATAGACCCCTCAAGTCGCTGGAGAAATACCACCAACGTTGTCTCCGCAAGATCCTGCAAATCCCCTGGGAGGACAGACGCACCAATGTTAGCCTCCTCGACCAGGCCAATACCCCCAGCATCGAAGCACTGACCACACTTGATCAGCTCCGTTGGGCAGGCCACATTATTCGCATGCCAGACACGAGACTCCCAAAGCATCGCTCTACTCAGAACTCCTTCACGGCAAACGAGCCAAAGGTGGGCAGAGGAAACGTTACAAGGACACCTTCAAAGCCTCCCTGATAAAGTGCAGCATCCCCACTGACACCTGGGAGACCCTGGCCAAAGACTGCCCTAAGTGAAGGAAGTGCATCTGAGAGGGCGCTGAGCACCTCGAGTCTCGTTGCCTAGAGCATGCAGAAACCAAGCGCAGGCAGCGGAAGGAGCGTGCGGCAAACCAGTCCCACCCTCCCTTACCCTCAACGACTATCTGTCCCACCTGTGATAGGGACTGTGGTTCTCGTATTGGACTGTTCAGCCATCTATGGACTCATTTTTAGAGTGGAAGCAAGTCTTCCTCGATTCCGAGGGCCTGCCTATGATGATGATGATCTTGGTCGGCCGGTGTGGACACGATTGGCCGAAATGACCTCCTGCCATCCTGTAAATTTCTATGATTCTATGATTTGCAGTGTCAAACCAGCCAATGCTCTTGATTGGGTTGCACTGCAGGGAGGCCGCTCAAGAGCTGGAATACAATAGCATTGCAGTCTACCTGGCTGGCTAATTAGTGTGATTAATGTGTTGCATGTAATGCCCAATTTATTGCTAATGTTGCTTTACGAATGTTCTGAGATCTTTAAATCCTGTTCAGCTGCTATATAGGTAGTCAACACGCTTCGTTTAGATATATAACCAGAGTACAGATCAAAACCAGTAATGCAAGATTGTGAAAGATTCAATCTCCGCGACTTCTGGCCTCTTTAGTAACTTTATTAATATGTCTATCATATTTTGTTCAATCCACAGGTGGCTCCCAGCCCAGGAGATCCTCTATTGCTAGGATACATTCCATGACCATTGAAGCTCCCATTACCAAGGTAGAACTGAATTGGAAATCAATCCTGAAATAATGCAATGTAACCTAGTGTATTTTTAAAGTAAAGAAAGACTTGCATTTATATAGCGCCTTTCACGACCACCAAACGTCTCAAAGTGCTTTACAACCAATGAAAGACATTTGGAGTGTAGTCACTGTTGTAATGTAGTAGCTCCATTATATTAAACTTTACAATTTTTATGGTAGTTTATGAACTAACTGCAAAGCAGTGATATCAAGTGCCTGAATATGTGCGCTATGTCGCCAGCCTTAGCTCAGTGAGTTGGAAGGACACGGGTTCAAATCCCACTCAAGTCTAATGAAGTGCAAATTGTTTCTGGGGTGCTGATTGTAAATAGCTCAGACATGAAACACTTATTGTACGGTGTTAATCAGTTCCTTTTGTTAAACTTTATTTTTAAGGTAATAAATATCATAAATGTTGCACAAGAGAGCAGCTCGGAACTAGTGGCTGAAGCTTTGGATCATGTACTAGAAATTCTCCGAACCACAGAGCTGTATTCTCCACAGCTCGGGAACAAGGATGATGACCCACACACCAGCGATCTGGTCGACGGGCTGATGTCAGTAAGTTCAGTTTGAACTACATCCTTCAGAAGCATTTTACAAAGCCCTGTGAAACGTTAGTAACTTTTCAGCGCTTTTGTTAGTCTGAGTTTACGCACATAGGGGATATGCGTGTGTAAAAGTGTGTAATGTATGGGAGAGGCACCTTGGTAGGAGATGTAGGAATCAGAAGAAGCCATTCAAACCTTTCTGTTCCCTGTCCCCTGTTTGATTTCCTCTCCTCTTCACTCTAACACCAGCTCTTATTCATCAACTCCCAAATCCACAATCTTTCAGTTTCCATTTTGCTTTAACCAAGTCTGGGTTCAGTAGTTTTTAAACGGCCCGACGCAGCGCAGAGTCCCAGACTGCCATCTTCTGCCATTTCCCAGAAAGCGTCCCTGCAAGCTGCTCAGCAATGAGTGTCCCCCTCGGGGAGTCAACCCCCAAATGTGAGGTTGGTACTGCTAAGGTGTGCTGTCAATGTTTTTGTGGACCCTCAGCGGGGGTCTGGACAGAGTAGGTAGAGAGAAACTGTTCCCATTGGCAGAAGGGTCACGAACCAGAGGATATCGATTTAAGGTGATTGGCAAAAGAACATAAGGTGACATAAGAAAAAAAAATTTTTACACAGTGAGTGGTGAGAATCTAGAATGCACTGCCTGAAAGGATGGTGGAGGCAGACTCCATCACTGCTTTCAATAGGGAATTGGAAAAGTACCTGAAAGAAAAATATTTGCAGGGCTATGAGGAAAGGGCAGGGGAGTGGGACTAGCTGAGGTGCTCTTGCAGAGAGCCGGCATGGGCCGAATGGCCGCCTTCCATGCTGTAACCATTCTGTGATTCTATTTCTGGAGCATGACTTGCCCTCTGAATGCTGCGCACTAACTGCACTGCTGGTCATAAGCAGGAGTTGTATGTTGTGGGAGGGAAAGGAAGAAAAGCGGTCAGGCTTCTTGATCCTGACTGCTGTCTGGTGACCCCTGCTGCACATGTCCAGACACCAGCTGAGAAGAGCATTGGCCCTCTGCAATTGAATAGTTTGCTGACACTCATTGTCCAGGCTGAAATGTGAAGAATGACTTCAGTAAGGTATCAGAGGGCTGGAGGCGGCAAGGGCCATTTCCCAGCAATTACCAGTGCTTCAGCCGAGGTGGAGTGGGGAATAAGGGGGAAGAGATGAAACTCCATAGGTACTACCTCAGTGCATAAGTTTACAATCACTGATGATCTAGGTGCTAATGTGCAGTGTCCCTGGGGCAGATGGCAGCTCTCATTGATCAATTGCTATTTAGATTTGATTATCATAAAGGACCAGCAGTGTGTCAAACCCAAAATCTAACACCGGAGCATTTCCTTCAAATGCTGAGGATGTACTGATTTGTATCAGCCATTCTTTTGAGAAGACTAACTTGAGATGAAAGTGGTCTAGACAGGCCTTTAGTGGCCTTGAGTTCCCAGATGTTGAAGTCTCTGTTAAAAGGGCAGTCCTCACTCAGGACTACCCGAGACATTACTGAATGGGTGGGGAGGTATTCCACTGTTGCATATTGTATAACCCCTATTCTGCTGAATAAGCAGCTACTGCTGTGACTAACATGCTCAGGAATGGAATGTTGAACCTGTCGCTTAAGATCCCGTTAATTGAGCTCCCAAACTGACCCACTGATTGGTACGTGTCTAATGCAGAAAACAAACTCGACAGGAATGGAGTTTTATCAGAGGCTCTTGTAATTTATTGATAACAGAGTGACCACTCTAACTCTCCTCTCTCGCTGCCTGCAGGATGGCTTGCGGAGGCTGTCTGGAAATGAATATATCTTCACCAAAAGTAAGTTGGTCTTGTTTCCAGCACAGTTTCTCATAAGTAGGGTTTATTGCCATGACCCTTCAATTACTAATTTGTGTGGGTTTGTTGCGATGTAAGAACATAGGAACTGGAGGAAGGCATTCAGCCCCTCTAGCCTCATTCTGCCATTCAATTAGATCGTGGCTGATCTGTATCTTAACTCCATTTATCCCCCTTTGCTCCAAATTCCTTGATATCCTTACCTAATTTATTAATCTCAGTCTTCAAAATTTCAATTGACCCACCATCCACAGCCTTTCAGGAGAAAGTTCAAGATCTCCATTACCCTTTGTGTGGAAAAAGTGCTCACTCCTAAATGGCCTAGCTCTAATTTTAAGATTAAGCCCATTGTTCTGAATTTTCCAGCCAAAGGAAATAGATTCTCTGCATCTACCTTATCGAATCCCTTAAACACCTTGACTAGATCATCTATCAATCTTCCAAATTCAATCAACGTTATGCAAGCTGTCTTCATATTTTAATCCTTTAAGCCCCGGTATCATTCTAGTGAATCTACACTATGACCCCTCAAAGTACTCTCAAATATATTCTTCTTGATGCCAAAAACTGAACACAGTACTCCAGATGTGATCAATTTTATACAACTGAATCATCACTTCCTCAGTTTTGTATTGTAGCCCCCTTGAGATAATGGGCAACATTCCATTCGTCTTTTTGATTACTTTTTATACCTGTCCATTAGCTTTTAATGATTTGTTATCTGGACACCTAAATCCCTTTGCTTACCCACAGCTTCTAGTCTCTAACATAGGAACAGGAGTAGGCGATTTAGCCCCTTGAGCTTTTTCCGCCATTCAATTAGATCATGGCTGATCTGTATGTTTACCTTCATCTACCCGCCTTGGTTCCATAATCCTAAAACCCTTGCCTAACAAAAATCTATCAATCTCAATTTTGAAATTTTCAACTGATCAAACCTTATATAGCATTTTAGGGGAGAGTGTTCCAGATTTTACCTCCCTTATGCCCCATTGTTCTGGATTCTCCCACCAGAGGAAATAGTTTCTCTCTATCTACCCTATCAAATCCTTTGATCATCCTAAACACCTCTTATTAGATCATCTCTTAATCATCTATATACAAAGGAATACAAGCCTAGTCTATGCAACCTCGCCTCATAATTTAACCCTTTAAGCCCCGGTATCATTCTGATGAATCTGCGCTGCTCCCCTCCAAGCCCAAAAAGTCCTTCCTGAGTTGCCCAGACTGAACGCAGTTACTCCAAATGGGGTCTAACCAGAGCTCTGTACAATTGTAAGATAGCTTCCACCCCTCTGTATTCCAGCCCTCGAGATAAAGACCATTCCATTAGCCTTTAATTATTTTGTGTACCTCTGCACTAGCTTTTAGTGATTTCTGTACTTGCACCCCTAAATCTCTCTACTCACCCACAGTTCCAAGCTTCTCACCATTTAGAAAATACTCTGATCGACCCAAAGTGGATGACCTCATACTTTCCTACATTTTTGCCCACTCACTTAATCTGTCAATGTCCCTTTGTAACCATCTACTCCCATCTACATTATTTACTGTGCCACCTAACTTTAGGGTCATCAAAAAACTTAGATATATGGCTCTCTATTCCTTCATCCAAATCATGTATAAATATAGTGAAAAGCTGAGGCTCCAGTATAGATCCCTGAGGGACACCACTAGTCACATCCTGCCAATTTGAGTAGATACCCATTGTTCCTACCTCCTAACCAATTCCCTATCCAAGCCATAGGTTGCCTCCAATTCTATGCCCTCTCATTTTTGTGAACAGTCTCTTACGTGGAACCTTGTTGAATGCCTCTGGAAATCCATATAAATAACATCCATAGACACTCCCTTATCTACCACATTTGTTACCTTTTCAAAAAATTCAATTAGGTTCGCTGGACATTACTTATCCTTTACAAATTCATGCTGGCGCGCTCATTAGCTTATATTTGCCCAAATGCTCAGTTTCTCTGTCCCTAATAGCAGATACCAGTTCCTGCCCCACAACTGACCAGATGGTCTTTACCTGTCCTTCATTGTTAGACTAATAGACCTATAATTGCCTAGTTTATGGCTCCTATCCTGAAATAATGGAGTGACATTATTCACCATTATTAAAATATTCAGAATTCTATTTCTCAGATCCAAGTGATCAGTAGGGAGGGAAGAAAAATTGGAATTGGAAAACAAAACCGTAGAAAGTAAATTAGGACAGAGGAAACAAGGGCTAGATAGTAGTCAACAAGGAAGTTTGCCTGTACTAAATAGTATATACTTCAATGCAAGGAGTATAGCGAATAAGGCAGATGAGCTGAGAACACAGGTAGTCACTTGGGAGTACAATATTATAGCTATTACAGAGACATGGCTAAAAGAGGGGCAGGTATGGCAGCTCAATATTCCTGGTTACAGGATTTTGAGACGTAATAGAGTAGGGGGTAAAAAGGGAGGGGGGTCGCGGTATTGATGAAATAAACTATTACAGCTGTGAGGAGGGATGATATGTTAGAGGGGTCATCAAACGAGGCCATATGAGTCGAACTGAAAAACATAAAAGGGGTGATCATACTGCTGGGAGTGCACTATAGACCCCCAAACAGTGAGTGGGAAATAGAAGAGCAAATATGTAGGCAAATTTCTGAGAAGTGCAAAAACTATAGGGCAGTAACAGGGAGATTTCAACTATCCTAATATTAACTGGGATAAAATTAATGTGAAGGGTACACAGGGTCTGGAATTCCTAAAATGCATTCAGGAGAACTTTTTTAGCCAGTATGTAGCAAGCCCAACACAGGAGGGGGCGGTTCTGGATTCAGTTTTAGGGAATGAAGCTGGGCAGGTGGAAGGGGTATCAGTGGGAGAGCATCATCATTATAGGCATTCCCTAGAAATCGAGGAAGACTTGCTTCCACTCCAAAAGTGAGTTCTTAGGTGACTGAACAGGCCAATACGGGAATTACAGTCTCTGTCACAGGTGGGACAGACAGTGGTTGAAAGAAAGGGTGGGTGGGACTTGTTTGCCGCACGCTCCTTCCGCTGCCTGTGCTTGTTTCTGCATGCTCTCGGCGATGAGACTCGAGGTGCTCAGTGCCCTCCCGGATGCACTTCCTCCGCTTAGGGCGGTCTTTGGCCAGGGACTCCCAGGTGGCGGTGGGGATGTTGCATTTTATCGAGGAGTCTTTGAGGGTGTCCTTGAAATGTTTCCTCTGCCCACCTTGGGCTCGCTTGCCGTGTAGGAGTTTCGAGTAGAGCGCTTGCTTTGGGAGTCTGTTCGCATGACTGACAGTGCTTTGATGCTGGGGATGTTGGCCTGATCGAGGACGCTAACGTTGGAGCGTCTGTCCTCCCAGGGGATTTGCAGGATCTTACGGAAACATCGTTGTTGGTATTTCTCCAGCAATTTGAGATGTTTACTGTATATGGTCCACATCTCCAAGCCATACAGGATTGCGGGTATCACTACAGCCCTATCGACCATGAGCTTGGTGGCAGATTTGAGGGCCTGATCTTCAAACACTCTTTTCCTGAGGTGGCCGAAGGCTGCACTGATGCACTGGAGGCGGTGTTGAATCTTGTCGTCAATGCCTGCCCTTGCTGATAATAGGCTCCCGAGGAATGGAAAGTGGTCCACGTTGTCCAGGGCCGCGCTGTGGATCTTGATGACTGGGGGGTAGTGCTGTGTGGCGGGGTCAGGTTGGTGGAGGACCTTTGTCTTACGGATGTTTAGTGTAAGGTCCATGCTTTCGTTTGCCTCAGTGAAGATGTTGACTATGACTTGGAGTTCAGTCTGTGAATGTGCGCAGATGCAAGCATCGTCTGCGTACTGCAGTTCAATGACAGAGGTTGGGACGGTCTTGGATCTGGCCCGGAGACGACGGAGGTTGAACAGGTTCCCATTGGTTCTGTAGTTTAATTCCACTCCAGCGGGGAGCTTGTTGAGTGTGAGGTGGAGCATTGCAGCGAGGAAGATTGAGAAGAGGGTTGGCGCGATGATGCAGCCCTGCTTGACCCCAGTCCGGACGTGGATTGGGTCTGTAATAATCCGTTGGTCAGGATCACGGCTTGCATGACATCGTGGAGCAGGCGGAGGATGGTGACAAACTTTTGGGGGCAGCCGAAACCGAGGAGGACGCTTCATAGTCCCTCACGGTTGACAGTGCCAAAGGCCTTTGTAAGGTCAAAGAAGGCCATGTACAAGGGTTGGTGCTGTTCCCTGCATTTTTCTTGCAGCTGTCACGCCGTAAAAATCATGTCCGTTGTATCCCGTTGTGAACGAAATCCGCACTGAGACTCCGGAAGGAGCTTCCTAGCCACAGGGAGAAGACGGTTGAGGAAGATTCTAGCGACGACTTTCCCAGTGGCTGATAACAGGGAGATTCCTCTGTAGTTGCCGCAGTCGGACTTGTCCCCTTTTTTAAAGATGGTCACAATTACTGCATCTCTGAGATCTCCCGGCATGCTCTCCTCCTTCCAGATGAGAGAGATGAGGTCATGCATTCGTGCCAATAGTGCCTCTCCGCCATACTTTAGTGCCTCAGTGGGGATTCCATCCGCTCCCGTTGCCTTGTTCTTGAGCTGGCGGATGGCCTTTTCTACCTCGTGCAGGGCTAGGGTTTTGCTGAGATGGTGGCGGGTAGCATGCTGCGGGATGGAGTCGAGGACACTCAAGTCAAAGGCAGAGTCTCGGTTAAGAAGATCTTCGAAGTCCTTCTTCCAGCGGGTCCTGACTGCCTCGGTGTCCTTGATGAGTGTTTCCCCGTTCTTGGCCAGCAGTGGGGTGGGGCCTTGGGTGCTTGGGCCGTGGGTGGCCTTGCCTGCGGTGAAGAATCCTCGCACATCATGGCTGTCAGCCAGCTGCTGAATCTCCTGTGCTTTCTCCACCCATCATCTATTCTTTAGGTCCCGGGTTTTTTGTTGGACCACGGTCTTAAGCCGTCTATAATGCTGCTTTGCCGCTCCCGAGTTGGGTTGTTTTAGGTTCAGAAATGCCCTGCGCTTGTGATTTATTAGCTCTTGGATCTCCTAGTCATTCTCATCAAACCAGTCCTGGTGTTTCCTGGTTGAGTGACCAAGCGTCTCTTCGCGGGCATTGGTTATGGAGGCCTGAAGGGCAGACCAAGCGCTGTGGGCACTCTGCGTCTCGGGATCATCAAGGGTCGCCAGGTTAGCAGTGAGGCGTTGGTTGTATAAGGCTCTCTTAGTTGGGTCTTTGAGTGCCCGGCATTAACTTTTTTGCGGTATTGCTTCTGCTGCTGTCGCCGCTTTGGGGCTATGTTGATGATGGAACAGATTAGGCGATGGTCTGTCCAGCAGTTGTCAGCTCCTGTCATGGCACGGATGATGCGCACATCCTTGTGATCCCTGGCTCGGATGATGACATAGTCGAGCAGGTGCCAGTGTTTGGAGCAAGGGTGTTGCCACGATGACTTGTACTTGACCCTCTGGCGGAACAAGCTATTGGTGATGACAAGGTCGTGCTCTATGCATTTTGTCAGGAGCAGGGTACCGCTGGAATTGGTTTTCCCCACCCCCTCTCTGCCGATCACGCCTCCCCAGAGGGCTGTGTCCTTGCTGACCCTGTCATTGAAGTCGCCGAAGAGGATCAGTTTGTCGTCCGTCGGGACGTGGGACAGGGATTTTTCGAGGCTGGAGTAAAAACCCTCTTTGGTCTCATCTGTTGCATCGATTGTTGGGGCGTAAGCACTGATGACTGTGGCGCACTGGTTCCGGGATAGGGTGAGTCGGAGAGTCATGAAGCGTTTGCTAATCCCGCAGGGGGAGTCTCTGAGGCGGTCGACCAGCTTGTTCTTGATAGCGAAACCGACTCCATGGAGGCGGTGTTCTTCCTCTGGTTTCCCTTTCCAGAAGAAGGTGTAACCTCCATCTTGTTCTTTGAGCTGGCCTTCCCCTGCTCGCCGGGTCTTGCTTAGGACAGCGATGTCGACATTGAAGCGTCTTAGTTCCTGGGCAACTATGGCACTGCGGCGTTCCAGCTTGTCGCTGTTGGAGTTGTCCATGATGGTCCTGACGTTCCAGATCCCGAACTTCATATTGAACAGTGGAAGATGCTGAGCAAGGTGTTGGTTCAGAGACAAGGGGGTCCAAGAAGACGGGAGATTGTTGTATGAACCTGATTGCCTACGGCGAGATGCGGGCCATAAACTCGGCGCTGAGCAGCGCCCTTTGGTGAGATGGTAAATGATCCGAGGCCTGGCTGTCCTACCCTGTACATCCAGGGGGCTCTAGATTTGTTAGTCCCACCCTTTTTCTTTAAGGGCACATATTTGGAGAGCACACAGTGGGAGAGCATTTAGGTGCCAGTGACCATAATCAAGTTAGATTTAAGGTAGTTATGGAAAAGGACAAGGATAGACCAGGAATAAAAGTTCTAAATTGGGGAAAAGCCAACTTTGCTAAGCTGAGAGGTGATTTGGCCAAAGTGGACTGGAAACAGCTACTTGAAGGTAAATATAAATGTCAGAGCAGTGGGATGCATTCAAGGAGGAGATCTGGAGGGTTCAAGCCAAACATGTCCCCTTAAAGCAAAAGAGTGGGACTAACAAATCTAGAGCCCCCTGGATGTCTCGTGATACACAGGGGAAGATAAAGAAAAAAAGGGAGGCTCATGACAGATACCGAGGGCTCAATACTGCAGGATCTCTGGAGGAGTACAGAAAGTGCAGGGGTGAAATTAAAAAGGATATTCAAAAAGCAAAGAGAGAATAAAAAATTCTTGGCAAGTAAAATCAAGGAAAATCCAAAGATTTTATAAATATGTTAAGAGCAAGAGGATAACGAAAGAAAGGGTAGGGCCTATTAGAGACCATGATGGTAATCTGTGTATGGAGACGGGAGATGTGGGTATGGTTCTTAATGAATACTTTGCGTCTGTTTTCACAAAGGAGAGGGTAGATGCAGACATTGCTATCGCGGAGGAGGTGTGTGAAATATTAGATGAAGTAAACATAGTGAGAGAGGGGGTATTAAGGGGTTTGGCAGCTTTGAAAGTGGATAAGTCCCAAGGCCCAGATGAAATGTATCCTAGGCTACTCAGCGAAGCAAAAGAGGAAATAGCAGAGGCTCTGACCATCATTTTCCAATCCTCTCTGGCGACAGGTGAGGTGCCGCAGGACTGGAGGACTGCTAATGTGGTATCTTTGTTTAAGAAGGGAGAAAGGGATAGACTGAGTAATTATAGGCCAGTCAGCCTAACCTCGGTGGTGGGAAAATTATTGGAAAAAATTCTGAAGGACAGGATAAATCTTCATTTAGAAAGACACAGATTAATAAAGGACAGTCAGCACGGATTTGTTATGGGAAGATCGTGCTTGACTGACTTGATTGAATTTTTTGAGGAGGTGACAAGGAGGGTCGATGAGGGTAGTAGTGCATTTGATGTAGTTTATATGGATTTCAGCAAGGCTTTTGATGACAGACTGATCACGAAAGTAAAAGCCCATGGGATCCAGGGCAAAGTGGCAAGTTGGATCCAAAATTGGCTCAAAGGAAGCAGAGGGTAATTGTTGATGGGTGTTTTTGTGATTGGAAGGCTGTTTCCAGTGGGGTTCCGCAGGGCTCAGTGCTGGGTCCCTTGCTTTTTGTGGTATACATCAATGATCTAGACTAAAAAGAGCAGCGAGCGGCGGCCATGGTCAGCGTGGTGGCGTACAGCGCTGGTACAGGAGGGCGACGGCAGGTCCAGGTCGCTGATTGGAGCACGGCAGGTACAGCAGGAGCAGCGAGGTCGGGGTGAAGGAGCAGCGAGAGTTCGTAGAGGGATGTGATCAGGGCCCAGGAGAGGCGCGAGTTCAGGGCCAGAAGAGCCGAGGGCCCAGGGACAGCATGGGCCAGCCCACGCTGCAATATGTGTGCGCACAAGATCCGTGCAGCAGAGCTGGTCTCCAGTCATCTTGATTGACCCTTGCCACTGGACCAAGATCTAGCTCTGTCAAGCTTGTGTGGTGGCTGGTGTGCAACGGCCACCACATGTTAAAAATTCCATGCACAGGCATCTTCCACCTTACACTATGTAGTTCAGGAATTGGAATATTAGGCCCTTCATTGAAACACCTGTGAACTCATCCTTTTTTGGCATGGAAGCAAGTCATCCTCGGGAAATTGTGTTAGGGAAATTGATGGGATTGAAGGCCGATAAATCCCCAGGAACAGATAGTCTGCATCCCAGAGTACTTAAGGAAGTGGCTCTAAAAATAGTGGATGCATTGGTGATCAATTTCCAACAGTCTTATCGACTCTGGATCAGTTCATATGGACTGGAGGGTAGCTAATGTAACACCACTTTTTAAGAAAGGAGGGAGAGAGAAAACGGATAATTATAGACCGGTTAGCCTCACATCAGTAGTGGGGAAAATGTTGGAATCAATTATTAACTATGAAATAGCAGCGCATTTGGAAAGCAGTGACAGATTCGGTCCAAGTCAGCATGGATTTATGAAAGGGAAATCATGCTTGACAAATCTTCTCGAATTTTTTGAGGATGTAACTGGTAGAGTGGACAAGGGAGAACCAGTGGATGTGGTGTTTTTGGACTTTCAATAGGCTTTTGACAAGGTCCCACATAAGAGATTGTTGTGCAAAGTTAAAGCACATGGTATTGGAGGTAATGTACTGACGTGGATAGAGAACTGGCTGACAGACAGGAAGCAGAGAGTCGGGATAAACGGGTCCTTTTCAGAATGGCAGGCAGTGACTAGTGAGGTGCCGCAGGGCTCAGTACTGGGACCCCAGCTATTTACAATATACATAAATGATTTAGATGAAGGAATTGAGTGTAATATCTCCAAGTTTGCAGATGACACTAAGCTGGGTGGCGGTGTGAGCTGTGAGGAGGCCGCTAAGAGGCTGCAGAGTGACTTGGACAGGTTAGGTGAGTGGACAAATGCATGGCAGATGCAGTATAATATGGATAAATGTGAGGTTATGCACTTTGGGGGCAAAAACACGAAGGCAGAATATTATCTGAATGGCGGCAGATTAGGAAAAGGGGAGGTGCAACGAGACCTGGGTATCATGGTTCATCAGCCATTGAAAGTTGGCATGCAGGTACAGCAGGCGGTGAAGAAGGCAAATGGTATGTTGGCCTTCATAGCTAGGGGATTTGAGTGTAGGAGCAGGGAGGTCTTACTGCAGTTGTACAGGGCCTTAGTGAGGCTTCACCTGGAATATTGTGTTCAGTTTTGGTCTCCTAATCTGGGGAAAGACATTCTTGCTATTGAGGGAGTGCAGCGAAGGTTCAGCAGACTGATTCCCGGGATGGCAGGACTGACATGAGGAGAGACTGGATCGACTGGGCCTGTAATCACTGGAGTTTAGAAGGATGAGAGGGGATCTCATAGAAACATATAAAATTCTGACGGGACTGGACAGGTTAGATGCAGGAAGAATGTTCCCGATGTTGGGGAAGTCCAGAACCAGGGGACATAGTCTAAGGATAAGGGGTAAGCCATTTAGGACTGAGATGAGGAGAAACCTCTTCACTCAGAGTTGTTAACCTGTGGAGTTCCCTACCGCAGAGAGTTGTTGATGCCAGTTCATTGGATATATTCAAGAGGGAGTTAGATATGGCCCTTACGGCTAAAGGGATCAAGGGGTATGTAGAGAAAGCAGGAAAGGGGTACTGAGGTAAATGATCAGCCATGATCTTATTGAATGGTGGTGCAGGCTCGAAGGGCCGAATGGCCTACTTCTGCACCTATTTTCTATGTTTCGAGGGACTGCCGATGATGAGACGTGAATATAGGGGGTATGATTAAGAAGTTTGCGGATGATACTAAAATCGGCCGTGTGGTTGATAATGAAGAAGAAAGCTGTAGACGGCAGGAAGAAATCAAATCAACTGGTCGGGTGGACAGAACAGTGGCAGATGGAATTTAATCCGGAGAAGTGTGAAGTAATGCATTTGGGGAGGATTAACAAGGAAAGGGAATACACATTAAATGGTAGGACACTGAGAAGTGTAGAGGAACAAAGGGACCTTGGAGTGCCTGTCCACTGATCCCTGAAGGTAGCAGACCAGGTAGCTAAGGTGGTTAAGAAGGCAAATGGAATACTTGCCTTTATTAGCCGAGGCATAGAATACAAGAGCAGGGAGGTTATGCTTGAACTGTATAAAACACTGGTTAGGCCACAGCTAGAGTACTGCGTGTAGTTCTGGTCACCGCATTACAGGAAGGATGTGATTGCGCTGGAGAGGGTACAGAGGAGATTAACGAGGACATTGCCGGGACTGGAGAGCTATAAGGACAGATTGGATAGGCTGGGTTTGTTTTCCTTGGAACAGAGGAGGCTGAGGGGTGACCTCATTGAGGTGTATAAAATTACGAGGGGCCTAGATATAGTGGATAGAAAGGGCCTATTTCCCTTAGCAGAGGGGTCAACAATCAGGGGGCATAAATTTAAAGTAATTGGTAGAAGGTTTAGAGGGAATATGAGGGTAAATTTCTTCACCCAGAGGATTGTGGAGGTCTGGAACTCACTGCCTGAAACCCTCACCGCATTTAAAAAATACTTGCATGTGCACCTGAAGTGCTGTAACCTGCAAGGCTACGAACGGAGAGCTGGAAAATGGGATTAGGCTGGATAGCTGCTTGTTGGCCGGCACGGACACGATGGGTCGAAATGGCATCCTTCCGTGCTGTAAATTTCTATGATTCTGTGGCCTCACACATCCCCACATTGAACTCCCATCTGCCATAGTTTTACCCCCTCACTTTGTCTGTCAGTGTCGCTTTGTACCTTCCTGCTCCCATCTACACATCTTATTGTGCCTCCTAACTTAGTGTTATCTGCAAACCTGGATATATAACTATTGATTTGGCTACTGATCACAATATTCCTTTGATTACTGATTTTCTTTGTGGGTCTTTTCCTCTCAGATGTCCACCCTATTCACACTCACTTGCATGTTCCTGTCATGCGCCATGATATCCCAACACGAATAACTGAAACGATGGAAAATGAAGATTCCTGGGACTTTGATGTATTTAAATTGGAGGCTGCAACACACAAAAGGTACTTTTGAATTATGGGAGCAATAAGCAGATTTGGAGGGGACAAGGGATAGATGACAAGTGGATGTCAAACACATGCTCAAAGTTACCTGACGACTGCAACTGCCCAGGGTAAGATTCTTCGAAGAATTGGAATGTCACAGTTCAGCTAATTTTTGGAAAGATTTGGAAAAAAGTGTTCCCGTGTGATTGGTTAAGGAATTAATGTCTCATTGCAAGACTTGTATACTGGGAAGTATATATGGAAATAAGGGTGAGTGATACTATCCTGGAGATCAGCTACGTGCCAGATTGCTGTAATAAAAGACACCTGTCAGAAACTGGTTTAATAAAATGCGTCTCAGTCAAAATCAGTTCAATTTCTGCCCTCCCATTGGGAAACAAACACTGGGTATTTCACGGCACGGGCAGGTAGATGATTGCACAGATATTGTTTCATTGGGAGAATAAAACTCTTACAGAAGTTTATCTATGTGACCTAGTCATTTTGTGACAGGATTCCTACTAAATACTTCCACATGTCGTTTTGCTGTCACCAGTGGAACCGTTCCTGATTCAATGTTTTAACATCTCAAATGGGCAGCTCCATCGCCTGTCCCCACCCCCACCTCATCTTCATCCCCCGTCCCCACCCCCGCCTCATCTTCATCCCCCGTCCCCACCCCCACCTCATCTTCATCCCCCGTCCCCACCCCCACCTCATCTTCATCGCCCGTCCCCACCCCCACCTCATCTTCATCGCCCGTCCCCACCCCCGCCTCATCTTCATCGCCCGTCCCCACCCCCGCCTCATCTTCATCCCCCGTCCCCACCCCCACCTCATCTTCATCGCCCGTCCCCACCCCCACCTCATCTTCATCCCCCGTCCCCACCCCCACCTCATCTTCATCGCCCATCCCCGCCCCCACCTCATCTTCATCGCCCGTCCCCACCCCCGCCTCATCATCATCCCCCGTCCCCACCCCCACCTCATCTTCATCCCCCGTCCCCACCCCCGCCTCATCATCATCCCCCGTCCCCACCCCCACCTCATCTTCATCGCCCATCCCCACCCCCGCCTCATCTTCATCGCCCGTCCCCACCCCCACCTCATCTTCATCCCCCGTCCCCACCCCCACCTCATCTTCATCGCCCATCCCCGCCCCCACCTCATCTTCATCGCCTGTCCCCACCCCCACCTCATCTTCATCCCCCGTCCCCGCCCCCACCTCATCTTCATCGCCCGTCCCCACCCCCACCTCATCTTCATCGCCCGTCCCCACCCCCACCTCATCTTCATCGCCCGTCCCCACCCCCACCTCATCTTCATCGCCCGTCCCCACCCCCACCTCATCTTCATCCCCCGTCCCTACCCCCACCTCATCTTCATCGCCCGTCCCCACCCCCACCTCATCTTCATTGCCCGTCCCCACCCCCACCTCATCTTCATCGCCCGTCCCCACCCCCACCTCATCTTCATCCCCCGTCCCTACCCCCACCTCATCTTCATCCCCCGTCCCCACCCCCGCCTCATCTTCATCGCCCGTCCCCACCCCCACCTCATCTTCATCCCCCGTCCCCACCCCCACCTCATCTTCATCCCCCGTCCCCACCCCCACCTCATCTTCATCCCCCGTCCCCACCCCCACCTCATCTTCATCCCCCGTCCCCACCCCCACCTCATCTTCATCCCCCGTCCCCACCCCCACCTCATCTTCATCCCCCGTCCCCACCCCCGCCTCATCTTCATCGCCCGTCCCCACCCCCACCTCATCTTCATCCCCCGTCCCCACCCCCACCTCATCTTCATCCCCCGTCCCCACCCCCACCTCATCTTCATCCCCCGTCCCCACCCCCACCTCATCTTCATCGCCCGTCCCCACCCCCGCCTCATCTTCATCGCCTGTCCCCATCCCCGCCTCATCTTCATCGCCTGTCCCCGCCCCCGCCTCATCTTCATCGCCCATCCCCGCCTCATCTTCATCGCCCGTCCCCACCCCCACCTCATCTTCATCCCCCGTCCCCACCCCCACCTCATCTTCATCGCCCGTCCCCACCCCCACCTCATCTTCATCGCCCGTCCCCACCCCCACCTCATCTTCATCGCCTGTCCCCACCCCCGCCTCATCTTCATCGCCTGTCCCCACCCCCGCCTCATCTTCATCCCCCGTCCCCACCCCCACCTCATCTTCATCGCCCGTCCCCGCCCCCACCTCATCTTCATCGCCCGTCCCCACCCCCACCTCATCTTCATCGCCTGTCCCCACCCCCGCCTCATCTTCATCGCCTGTCCCCACCCCCGCCTCATCTTCATCGCCTGTCCCCACCCCCGCCTCATCTTCATCGCCCGTCCCCGCCCCCGCCTCATCTTCATCGCCCATCCCCGCCTCATCTTCATCGCCCGTCCCCACCCCCACCTCATCTTCATCCCCCGTCCCCACCCCCACCTCATCTTCATCGCCCGTCCCCACCCCCACCTCATCTTCATCCCCCGTCCCCACCCCCACCTCATCTTCATCGCCTGTCCCCACCCCCACCTCATCTTCATCGCCTGTCCCCACCCCCACCTCATCTTCATCGCCCGTCCCCACCCCCACCTCATCTTCATCGCCTGTCCCCACCCCCACCTCATCTTCATCGCCCGTCCCCGCCTCAGCTCCATCGCCCGTCTCCGCCACCAAGGCTCTGGCGCCTTGTTAGCTGTAGACTCGACTATTCCAACACTCTCCTGACCTGCCTCCCACCTTGCACCCTCTGTAAACTTCAGCTGATCCAAAACTTTGCTGCCCATATTCTAACTCACACCAAGTCCCATTCACCCATCACCTTTGTGTTCCCTGATCTACATTGGCTTGCGCTCCAGCAACTCCTTGAGTTTAAAATTCTCATCCTGGTTTTCAAAACCCATCATCAGTGAGAATGGTGATTTTAAAAACCTCTACCTACCCATTGTGCAAATTAAACAGTGCAAAGTACATCTTAAAATGTGTATAGCACCTCTGGTGTCATTATTTCAGTCTAGTTTCTGATCCATAAATCCACACCCCTCTCCAACTCTGTAACCTCCCCCAGCCCCTACAGCCCTCCCCAACTCTGTAACCTCCCCCAGCCCCTACAGCCCTCCCCATCTCTGTAACATCCTCCAGCCCCTACACCCCTCCCTATCTCTGTAACCTCCTCCAGCCCCCTACACCCCTCCTTATCTCTGCAACCTCCCCTAGCCCCTACACCCCTCCCTATCTCTGTAACCTCCTCCAGCCCCTACACCCCTCCCTATCTCTGCAACCTGCCCCAGCCCCTACACCCCTCCCTATCTCTGCAACCTCCCCCAGCCCCTACACCCCTCCCTATCTCTATAACCTGCTCCAGCCCCAACACACCTCCCTATCTTTGTAACCTCCCCCAGCCCCTACACCCGTCCCTATCTCTGTAACCCGCTCCAGCTCCTACACCCCTCCCTATCTTTATAACCTGCTCCAGCCCCTACATTACTCCCTATCTCTATAACCTGTTCCAGCCCTACAATCCTACCAGATCTCTGCACTCTTCTAATTCTGGCCTCTTGCACATCCCTAATTTTCATCACTCCATCATTGGCAGCCGTGCTTTCCAGCTGTCTGGGTGCTAAGCTTTGGAATTCCCTCTACTTCTCTCTCCTCCTTAAAACCTACCTCTTTGACCAAACTTTTGGTCAATGCTCCTAATATCTCCTTGTGTGGCTCGGTGCCAAAGTTAGTTTGATTACTCTTTTGTAAAGCATCTTGGGATGTTTTACATAAATACAAGTTGTTGTATCTTTCAGGGTAACATCAGTCTTATTTCCAGGCACCTCAAACTTTATAGAACGCCTGTAATGTGGGACCAGCTCTTTCCATGCATACGCATTTGTGAAATGGTTCTGTGCAGAACATTTACTCCAATAACCAGCGGTTATTTTCACTCAGACTTAGCAGTTGCATCACGTCCTTCATTAGCGTGGGCCACGGAGGCTGTTGGTGTCCACTCATATCAGATGGCCCTCGCACCTTGAATGTGGCAGTGTGGAACCTGGAGCAAACTCTAGACTGAGTTGGAACTTTTTCTGAACACGTGATTGGATTACTGCCTTGTAATGCTGGGTACTATTTATTAACTACATACACGTTGAACCTGGCCAAACATACAAGGTAATCAGTATCTACCCTTGCAACTTCAACAGGCTTGCTGGTTGGATATGATAAATATCCCTGTGGCTCATTGTAGTAGGAGCAGTGCCAGTAATATTAAAACACCATTTGTAGCTGTATTCATTGTAAGAAGTATTGAATACAACACTTGTTTGGTTTTTGAAATGCTGATTAATGCATGATGTTGGATGATGTTGGCCGTTTGACCGACCAGGTTCGTGAGCTGATCGGCCTCTGGCTTGGGGCCGACACCCATCTGTTGAGTTGCTGGCCAAAGATTTACAGGGCAAGCTGCATCACTGAGGGAGGGAACATTTGTTGTCGCGTTAACCCCAGCAATCCTGCACGAGCTGCATACAGAGCAGCAACAAGGAGTGCCACAGTGAAGGTCCCTACTCATTATTCAGCAACAGACGCACGATAAGTGCTGAGGCCTTTTAAAATGTTTAACTTTACTTTTTTTTAAATTGTACTAAAATTATTGACTTGTCTTTCCCCTAAGGTTGGCAGAAGCGCTAGGACTCCATGTAGCAAGGTTATCCCATCTTGCATTTGTTATTGTTCTGTAGTAATTTAAAATCAATAATATGGCTTGTGACTGGGGGGAGGAACAGGAAAAGGGCTTCATCTGAAAAATGATGCGGATGGACATGCACAACACTTAGTCCATAACAAAATAAAATCTTTCACCAGACATCCTCTAAACCGCTGTCATCTTTTGATCTAGGCCTCTGGTCTACCTTGGGCTGAAAATGTTTTCACGCTTTGGAGTCTGTGAATTTTTAAACTGTTCTGAATCAATGCTGCGGTCCTGGTTACAAGTTATTGAAGCAAATTACCACTCCTCGAATTCCTATCACAACTCAACGCACTCTGCAGATGTGCTGCATGCAACTGCTTATTTCCTTTGTAAGGAAAGAGTTAAGGTGAGTTGCAACGGTTTCTCTTCCCGCCCCTGCATCGTTACCTCTGGTGTCCCCACCAAGGAACTATTCTTGGCACCCTCCTATTTCTCATCTACATCTTGCCCCTTGACGACGACATCCGGAAACACAGCGTCAGTTTTCACATGTACGCTGACGACACCCAGCTCTACCTCACCACCACTTCTCTCGACCCCTCCACGGTCTCTAAGTTGTCAGACTGCTTGTCCGACATCCGGTTCTGGATGAGCAGATATTTTCTCCAATTGAATATTAGGAAAACCGAAGCCATTGTTTTCGGTCTCCACCACAAGCTCCGTTCCCTTTCCACTGATTCCATCCCTCTCCCCAACTTCTCTCTGAGGCTGAACCAGACTGTTCGCAACCTTGGTGTCATATTTGACCCTGAAATGAGCTTTTGACCACATATCTGCAGCATAACTAAGACTGCCTATTTTCACCTCCGTAACGTCGCCCGTCTCCTCCTTGCCTCAGCTCATCCGCTGCTGAAGCCGTCATCCTTGCCTTTGTTACCTCTAGGCTTGACTATTCCAATGCACTTCTGGCTGGCCTCCCACATTCCACCCTACGTAAACTAGAGCTGATCCAAAACTCGGCTGCCCATGTTCTAACTCGCACCCATCAATCCTGTGCTCGCTGATCCACTTTGGCTCACGGTTAAGCAACGCCTCGATTTCAAAATTCTCATCTTTATTTTCAAATCCCTCCATGGCCTCGCCCCTCCCTATCTCTGTAATCTTCTACAGCCCCACAACCCCCCCCCCACCCCCGAGATGTTTGCACTCCTCTAATTCTGCCCTTTAGAGCATCCCTGATTATAATCGCTCAACCATTGGTTGCCATGACTTCTTTTGCCTAGGCCCCAAGCTCTGGAACTCCCTGCCTAAACCTCTCTACCTCTCTTTCCTCCTTCAAGATACTCCTTAAAACTGACTTCTTTGACCAAACTTTTGGTCACCTGCGCTAATTTCTACTTCTGCGGCTCAGTGTCAAATTTTTTATCTCATAATACTCCTGTGACTTGCCTTGGGACGTTTCTCTACTTTAAAGGCGCTATATAAATACAAGTTGTTGTTGTTGAATTGAGGCATTTCCTAAAAGAAGAGAATCCGCTTTCCTTTAAAAGGACCTTCTGCTCCCAGTAACCCATCTCAACTTACTCAATGTATTCTCGGCAAGACTGGCATTTATTGCCCATTCCTTGTTGCCCTGAGCAGCTGATGTTGGGCCTTCCCATTGAACTGCTGCAGTCCCTGTGGTGATGGTGCTTCTACAATGGTGCTGGGGAATTCCGCAATAGAAACCTGCCCGCCTGCCCCATCCGCCTGTGTCCCCGGTTGTGCACCTTGTTCCATCAGTCTAAGCTGGATTGCAGTGCCACTGCTGAAAGGGTAGTGCTTTAACTGCCCTCCCCCCACCCCGGCTCAAGCCCATTTTGTGAAATAAATCTGCTGCTGTATGGCAAATTCACTGTTCAGCTGGGAGTGTTTTCAGATTGTTTTAATGCTGTTCTGTTCATTGTTGTACAGCAAAGCTTGGATCGCACCGATGAGGTGGCGGCTCTCATCGCAGCCACAGTGCATGATGTCGATCACCCTGGCAGGACAAACTCTTTCCTGTGTAACGCGGAGAGCGAGCTGGCGCTCCTGTATAACGACACAGCCGTGCTGGAGAGCCACCATGCAGCACTAGCATTCCAGCTGACCACTCGGGATGACAAGTGTAACATCTTCAAGAACATGGAGAGGTAAGGGGTCTAAGAACCGCTTTAAAAGGGTCCTGTTCTTACACTGCTGGATTCGCTCTGCTGTCTTCAGTAGAAAAACTCCATAGGCTGAAAACTGCTGCCATGTGTATGCTGCAGGTTAAATGGAGGAAAGACCATGAGAGAAGTTGGGGGAACTAACCGAGAGCAGAGGGAGAATACAATGAATCATTTATTGACCCCGATCACTGTTTGCTTGGATTTAGCGCACTGTTGATTCTTGGTTATGTGATAAACACGAGCACCAGGTGGATTAACTGATTATTTGCAAGTTAGGCTGCTGCAAACTATTTCAAAAATCACATCTTTATTAAATTGAAACATTTTTAAAAACGATTTAGAGGACCATGGTGCATGGCCAGTGATGAGCTCTTTCTTTGACAGCCTGAGTCTACCCGACTCAGGTCACGTGGAGCCCAACACTAGCATGATCCTCATCACCACATCACTTGTGTTTGAGTTGTTTGTCTATCTTGGCAATGTAAAGAGAGATCAATCGAAAGAAAAGACTTGCATTTCTATAGCTCCTTTCACAACCCCAGGACATCCCAAAGCACTTCATAGCCAATGAAGTACTTTTGAAGTGTGGTCAATATTGTTACGTAGGGATTTCATCGCAGCCAATTTGTGCACAGCAGGCTCCCACAAACAGCAACTAAATATTACCAGATCATTTTTTACGATGGTTGAGGGATAAATATTATCGTCCATTTCACTAACTTATGACAACTAATTTAAAAAATCAGGAGGTGTGGAAGTACAGTTCAAAAACAAAAGTTTGACAGAAGGAAGAATTGGCAAAAATATTAGCATCGAATACATGGATAAGATTAATATTTATATGTGCTCAAATGTGTCTTGTGTAAGAAGCACATGCTTGTAATGCTGCTAATTCCAACTGCCACCAGCATGCTAGCCACGTGACTTTGCTTCATTAGCAGTCTGGCTGAACATATCCTGCCAGAAGTAACGAGGGAAACCCGAGAAGCTTTGGCAGCGAGAAGGATTCTGTAAAGAACAAGAGAGATGTTTTTAGATGAAGAGTCTACAGCACAAAGCTCATAATTCACTTTGAATTTCACAACCTCACTCAAAAGTCACGGGCCTGACTTGCGTGGCAGATAGAACTGTGTTGTTAATAGAGGTGCACTTTATAGTGTATTGCTAAGACGTTATAGTTGGGATTTCGCTCTGCATGCGACCTATGGTATATCTGACTCCACAATGCTGGATGAGATAATGGTCTATGTATAACTGACACTGGGCACAAATGAAGTTGCATTGTAAAATTGATACTTTGTGTAGCAAAGGCAACTTGACCAATAGAGTATAAGGGTTGTTTCACTTGCAGTGTATCTGGCGAGAGCAATAGTCTTAAAGAGGGTCGCATTCAGCAGACTGCAGAGAGGAACGCCCTGATAGGGGAACAAGCTCCTACACTGTCAGTTCCAGATTTCAACTGTGGGGCCGAGGAAGAAAGGGGAAGCAGCAAAGTGGGGTACACTCCTTATTATAAGGGCAGGAGTGTGAAGTCCAATATCCACCATGTAGCCAGAAGTTGCCAGCCAAGCTCCTCCACTGGGTAATAGTTTAATTTATAGTGGGTTGAGGAATAGGCCTGAATGAGTATAACACTTTAAAGAGGAAGGTTTTTTCCTCCTTATTGATGTTAAATAGCTGTTTATAATCTTAAGCTGCCAGAATTCTTTTACTCGCATTTCCTACATAGACACATAGAAATTTACAGCGCAGAAGGAGGCCATTTCGGCCCATTGTGTCCACGCCGGCCAACAAAGAGCTGCACGGCCCTTGGTCAGCAGCCCTGAAAGTTCCATATAAACCTATGAACAATGACGGAAAGGCAAAGAGCTCCTCTGTTCCAATGAGAGCAAACCCAGCCCAACCAGTCCGCCTCACACAACTGCAACACCCCTTATACTGAAACATTCTGCACTCCACCCCAACTGGAGCCATGAGATCTCCTGGGAGAGGCAAAAACCAGATAAAAACCCAGGCCAATTTAGGGAGAAAAAAAATCTGGGAAAATTCCTCTCCGACCCATCCAGGCGATCGAAACAAATCCCTGCAGTACTTACCATTAATACTGTGTCGGCCAACAAAAGGTCATCCAGTCTAATCCTAATTACCAGCTCTAGGTCCGTAACCCTGCAGGTTATGGCACTTTAAGTGCCCATCCAACCATCTCTAAAAGTGGTGAGGGTTTCTGCATCCACCACTCTTCCAGGCAGCGAGTTCCAGATCCCCACAACCCTCTGCGTAAAGAAGCCCCCTCTCAAATCCCCTCTAAACCTTCCATCACCCACCTTAAAACTATGCCCCCTCCACCAATGGAAATAGACCCTTACTATCCACTATGTCCAAGCCCCTCAATATTTTGTACACCTCAATGAGGTCTCCTCTCAACCTCCTCTGTTCCAATGAGAACAAACCCAGCCTATCCAATCTGTCCTCATAACTAAGATTCTCCATTCCAGGGGGCATCCTAGTAAATCTCCTCTGCACTCTCTCTAGTGCAATCACATCCTTCCTATAATACAGCGACCAGAACTGCACGCAGTACTCCAACTGTGCCTTTACCAAAGTATACAATTTAAGCATAACCTCCCTGCTCTTATATTCTATGCCTCGGCCAATAAAGGCAAGCATTCCGTATGCTTTCTTAATCACCTTATCCACCTGGCCTACTTTCAGGGATCTGTGGACAAGCACTCCAAGGTCCCTTTGTTCATCTACATTATTAAGTGGCCTACCGTTTAATGTGTATACCCTTTCCTTATTAGCCCTCCCAAAGTGCATCACCTCACACTTCTCTGAATTAAATTCCATTTGCCATAGCTCTGCCCACCTGACCAGTAGATTGATAGCCTCCTGCAGCCCATGATTTTCTTCATGATCAACCACACAACCAATTTTAGTGTCGTCTGCAAACTTCTTAATCATACTCCCTATATTTAAATCTAAATCGTTGATATATATCACAAAAAGCAAGGGACCCAGCACTGAGCTCTGCGGAACCCCACTGGAAACATCCTTCCAGTCACAAAAAGATCCATCAACCATTAACCTTTGCTTCCTACCTCCAAGCCAATTTTGGATCCAACTTGCCACTTTGCCCTGGATCCCATGGACTTTAACCTTCGTGACCAGTCTACCACGTGGGACCTTATCAAAAGCTTTGCTAAAGTCCATATACACTACATCGTACGCACTACCCTCATCAACCCTCCTGGTTACCTCCTCAAAAAATTCATTCAGGTTAATCTTCCCTTAACAAATCCGTGCTGACTGTCCCTAATTAATCCCTGACTTTCCAAATGCAGATTTATCCTGTCTTTCAGGATTTTTTCCAATAATTTTCCCACCACTGAGGTTAGGCTGACAGGCCTGTAATTACTCGGCCTATCCCTTTCTCCCTTCTTAAACAAGGGTACTACATTAGCAGTCCTCCAATCCTCCGGCACCATGCCCAAATCCAAAGAGGACTGGAAAATGATGGTCAAGGCCTCTGCTATTTCCTCTTTTACTTAGCTCAACAGCCTGGGATGCATTTCATCCGGGCCTGGGGACTTACCTACTTTCAAAGCTGCTAAACCCCTTAATACTTCCTCTCTCACTATATTTATTTCATCCAGAATATCACACTCCTCCTCGATAGCAGTATCTGCATTGCCCCATTCCTTTGTGAAAACAGATGCAAAGTATTCGTTAAGAACCCTAACATCTTCCGCCTCCACACAAAGATTACCCTCATGATCTCTAATAGGCCCTACCCTTTCTTTAGTTACCCTCTTGCTCTTAATATATTTATAGAACATCTTAGGGTTTTCCTTAATTTTACATTTTGCTGTTATCCTGGGGCATTGACTCTGGCTGAGTTATGGGAGTTTCTTTGTCATCTTTCTACCCAAAACCTGCCGCAGCCCTCATGTTCATGCTTGGAATGAGGCCATGTGACTGGGAGGGAGGAGTTACTGAACCCATTGTGTGAGGAAGCTGAGTTGCTGCAGTAGACAAACATTCACTGATTGAGGATGTTTCAGCTGAATGCTAGATTCCAGTGGTAATGTGTTTCACACAGCTGACCTGGCGAGTCCCCGCCGCTCCGCCTCGATTAGTTGAAATAATGCATCTAATAGAGCCGGTTAATCTTGTGCTCTGTCTTCTCATGGCAGTCACTTTTGGTTTTTCCTTGTACTTTGGGCATTGGGTAGAACTCGCCAGTGCTGTATTTTGTAATTTGATAAGATCAAGTTAGAATCTGTTGCGGTTTTACTTTTGGATGTTTCTGCAGACTTGACTATTCCAATGCTCTCCTGTCTGGCCTGCTACCTTGCACCCTCCGTAAACTTCAGCTTATCCAAAACTCTGCTGCCCATATCCTGAGTCGCACCAAGTCCCACTCACCCATCGGCATTGTGCTCGTTGACCTACATTAGCTCCCAGTCAAGCAATATTAAAATTCTCATCCTTGTGTTCAAATCCCTCCATGGCCTTGCCCCCTGCTAGCTCTGTAATCTCCTCCAGCCTTACAACCTTCCGAGTTCCTCCAATTCTGGCCTCTTGAGCATCCTCCACTCCCTTCGCACCATCGTTGGCGACCGTGCCTTCAGCCATCTAGGTCCTAAGGTCTGGAATTCCCTCTGTAAACCTCTCCCTCCTTTTAAGATGCTGCTTAAAACCTACCTTTTGGTCCTGTCCTAATATCTTTTTATCTGGCGCGGTGTCAGATTTGGCTCCTGTGAAGTATCTTGGGACGTGTTCCTATGTTAAAGGTGCTATATAAAGGCACATTTATTGTTGACTTGAGAAATAATATTTTTTTGGGCAGGAATGAGTACCGGACACTCCGACAAGCTATTATCGACATGGTCCTTGCAACAGAGATGACAAAGCACTTTGAACACGTCAACAAATTTGTAAACAGCATCAACAAGCCTTTGGCTGGACTGGAGGAGAACGGCTCTGGGGTAAGTATGGTGAGATGTTCTGCAACATCCAGAACTGCTCACAATGACAACACAAGACGTTCAACACCCAATTAAATCATTGGGTTGCAATATGATGCACAGCGGATTAAACTGCAGCAGTGCTTTGTGTACTGTGGTGTTCTACCCTCTAACGGGCATTTCTTAAATTATTAGAATCTAAAGGGTTAATGCATAGGAAAAATAAAAAATAAAAATCAAGACTTGCTTTGTTTGATTTCAAGACTACGGGTCAGAGCTCCAGTCACGAGTTGCAATTGAGTTATTCTAAATTTACTGCATTACTGGAATGTTTAAACCCCTGTGTGCTTAACGACTGGTGAGGATAGTGTGCGTGATGTAGGAGGAGGTATAGGGTAGGGGAAGCCGTATGCATTAGGTGGCAGACAGAGGACCTGCTCCCAAGTCCGGCTAACGTGTTGCTGCCTGTCAGCAGCAGCCAGGGGTTATGCTTACCTTCTTGGACTTCCCTTCCCTCAAGCTGCCTGTGTAACATTGAAGGGAGAAGTGTTACAATTTGTTTATGTGGAAAATCCTCGGCTTCCCTCCCACTCACTCTCTGAAAACTTGCCCTCACCACTCCGTATCTTTGCAACACTTACTGGGGTAGAAATTCACCCCCGCCGGAAACCTGGCGCACCTACCGTTTTAAAAGTGTTTTTACCACCGCGTCAGACGAGGTGAACTCATGATCGATTTTCAGCATCTTTGACAATTTTTTTGGAGCGGACCGGAAGCCGGTCATAATGGGGGCGGTAAGTACTGGTGAGGGATAGAAGTGGCGGTGGGACGGAGTCGGGTCAGCAGTCTGGCACCCAAGACGGAACGCTAGGCTGCCTGTTAGCAGCCCGGTCAAACCTGGGGGCATAATTGTCCGGCCAATCGGGAAGTCGACCGGCAATAAAAGAACATGACGGTCGCGGCAGTGAACTTTCGCCTTTAATGGCTGCCATGCAGCCAAGTCCCACACACACAAAACAAGATGCACCGACAGAAAACAAAAAGCTGCTGGGGGCACCGCACAGCGAATTTATGATTTTTCAACCTAAATTTCGCGGGAGGTGGGATGGAGGTGTGGGAGAGCGGCGGTGCGCCCTTTGATGATGCACTTGGGATGGTCGGCAGCAGTGGGGTGGAAGTGGGAACCGCCAGAAAAATCCCTGAGGTGAATTCGATCGTGGCAGCCATTGGACCGGAAGTTGGCAGCCGCGCGACTCCGCCGCCTGACCGCCGCTTTCTGGCAGTAAGTGGCCTTTTTGGGAGGCTGAACTTCGGCCTCACAATGTTTGGGACTGTGACAGTCATTTCTGGTAGGGGGACTGTTAGCAAGGAGTGCAGTTGTGTGCCTTTGTCAGTTGTTAAGATGCATGGAAATTCATGTGGAAATACTTCAAAACATAATTATTTCTGCAGCAAATTGTTAAATGAGATTTTACTACAAACTACTCTGCCCCTGGAGAAAAACAAATGGATAATTTATGGCTAGACGGTTATGAATGATTGAGAAGATGAAGATGTAGAATCAGTTAGGGGGGAGATAAGAAACGGGTGGGCGTAATCTATCGGCCCCCTAACAGTACCTACACTACAGGACAGAGTATAAATCAAGAAATAATGGAGGCTTGTAAGAAAGGTACGGCAATAATCATGGGCGAATTTTAATCTTCATATTGTTTGGACAAATCAAATTGGCAAAGGTAGCCTTGAGGAAGTGTTCATAAAGTGTATTCAGGATGGTTTCTCAGAACAATTTGTTGTGGAACCAAGCAGGGAGAAGACTATTTTAGATTGGGTAATGTGTAATGAGACTGGATTAATTAATGATCTCATAGTAAAGGATCCTCTTGGGAAGAGTGATCATAGCATGGTAAAAATTCAAATTCAGGGTGAGAAAGCTAGGTCTCAAACTAGTGTCCTGAACTTAAATAAAGGCAATTACAAAGGTATGAAGGCAGAGTTGACAAAGCGGACTGGGAAAATAGATTAAAGGGAAATACGGTAGATAAGCAGTAGCAAACATTTAAGGAGACATTTCATAACTCTCAGCAAAGATTGAAAACAAAGGCTTACAATGTTGCGAAGAATAGTGGAAGGCCTGAAGATTGGGAGATTTTTAGAAACCAGCAAAGGACGACTAAAAAAATAATAAAGGGAGAGAAGATAGTTTATGAGAGTAAACTAGCAAGATATATAAAAACAGTAAGAGCTTCTACGGGTATATAAAAAGGAAGAGAACAGCTTCCTACCTTGGTCTCTTAGAGGATGAGACTGGAGAATTAATAATGGCAGAGGCAGAGGGAAATGGCAGAGACTTTGAACAAATATTTTGTATCGGTCTTCACGGTAGAAGACACTAAAACATCCCAATAATTGATAATCATGGGGCTATTGGGAGGGGGAACTTAAAACAGTCACTATCACTACAAGAAAAGTACTAGGCAAACTAATGGGACTAAAGGTGGACAAGTCCCCTGGATCTGATGGCCTGCATCCTAGGGTCTTAAAAGAAGTGGCTGCAGAGATAGTGGATGCATTGGTTGTAATCTACCCAAATTCCCTACATTCTGGAAAGGTCCCAGCGGATTGCAAAATCGCAAATGTAACATCCCTATTTAAGAAACGAGACACAAAGCAGGAAACTATAGTCCAGGTAGCCTAATATCTGTCATTGGGAAAATATGGAGATCATTATTACGGAGGTAGTAGCAGGACATTTAGAAAATCATAATACAGACAAGCAGAGTCAGCATGATTTTATTAAAGGGAAATCATGTTTGACAAATTTGCTGGAGTTCTTTGAGGAAGTAATGAGAAGGGTGGATAAAGGGGAACCAGTAGATGTCGTGTATTTGGATTTCCAGAAGATATTTATAAGGTGCCACATAAAAGGTTACTGCACAAGGTAACAGTTCACGGGGTTGGGGGTAATATATTAGCATGGATAGAGGATTGGCTAACTAACAGGAAACAGAGAGTCAGGATAAATGGGTCATATTCCGGTTGGCAAACTGTAACTAGTGGGTTGCCACAGGAATCAGTGCTGGGGCCTCAACTATTTACAATCTATATTAATGACTTGGATAAAGGGACCAAATGTAATGTAACCAAATTTGCTGATGATACAAAGATAGGTGGGAAAGCAAGTTGTGAGGAGGGCACAAATAATCTGTAAGTGGCTATAGACAGGCTAACTGAGTGGGCAAAAATTTGGCAGTTGGGGTATAATGTGGGAAAATGTGGGGTTATCCACTTTGGTAGGAAAAATAAAAAAGCAAATGATTATTTAAATTGGGAGAAATTACAAAATGCTCTGGTATAGAGGAATCTGGGGATCCTTGCACATGAAACACAAAAAGTTAGTGTTATGTATGGAGAAAGAGTCAGACTGAACACTGAGCTCAAAGTAAAGTGTGACCTTAGTCTTTTATTGCAGGTCTCCAGAGTGACTCTCCAACTTGTGAGGCCTCCTTAGATACCTGTGCTCCCAGGGGATTATGGGATCCCTTGGGACTCCAGGGGATAAGCCCGCTGGTGGCTGTACAGTGTAAATACAAGTTTACATATATGAGAAGAGACTGGATCAAGTAGGCCTTTATTCACTGGAGTTTAGAACGATGAGAGGGGATCTCATAGAAACGTATAAGATTCTGATGGGACCGGACAGGTTAGATGCGGGAAGAATGTTCCCGATATTGGGGAAGTCCAGAACCAGGGGACATAGTTGTAGGATAAGGGGTAGGCTATTTAGGACTGAGATGAGGAGAAACTTCTTCACTCAGAGAGTTGTTAACCTGTGGAATTCCCTGCCACAGAGAGTTGTTGATGCCAGTTCATTGGATATCTTCAAGAGGGAGTTAGATATGGCCCTTACGGCTAAGGGGATCACGGGGTATGGAGAGAAAGCAGGAAAGGGTTAGTGAGGGAATGATCAGCCATGATCTTATTGAATGGCGGTGCAGGCTCGAAGGGCCGAATGGCCTACTCCAGCACCTATTTTCTATGTTTCTATAACAGTTAGCATGCAAGTACAGCAGGTAATTAGGAAGGCAAATGGAATGTTGGCCTTTTGCAACGGGGATGGAGTAGAAACATAGAAAGTAGGTGCAGGAGTAGGCCATTCGGCCCTTCAAGCCTGTACCACCATTCAAAATGATCATGGCTGATCATGCAACTTCAGTACCTTATTCCTGCTTTCTCTCCATAACTCTTGATCCCTTTAGCTGTAAGGGCCACATCTAACTCCCTTTTGAATATATCTAACGAACTGCCCTCAACATCTTTCTGTGGTAGAGAATTCCACAGGTTCACAGTTCTCTGGGTGAAGAAGTTTCTCCTCATCTCGGTCCTAAATGGCTTACCCTTATCCTTAGATTGTGACCCCTGGTTCTGGACTTCCCCAACATTGGGAACATTCTTCCTGCATCCAACCTGTCCAATCCCGTCAAAATTTTATATGTTTCTATGAAATCCCCTCTCATTCTTCTAAATTCCAGTGAATATAAGCCTAGTCGATCCAGTCTTTCTTCATATGTCAGTCCTGCCATCCCGGGAATCAGTCTGGTGAACCTTCGCTGCACTCCCTCAATAGCAGGAATGTCCTACCTCAGATAAGGAGAACAAAACTGCACACAATACTCAAGGTGTGGTCTCACCAAGGCTCTGTACAACTGCAGTAAGACCCCCCCTGCTCCTAAACTCATATCCCCTCGCTATGAAGGCCAACATGCCATTTGCTTTCTTTACTACCTGCTGTACCTGCATGCTAACCTTCAATGACTGATGTACCATGACACCCAGGTCTCGTTGCACCTCCCCTTTTACTAATCTGTCACCATTCAGATAATAATCTGCCTTCCTGTTTTTGCCACCAAAGTGGATAACCTCACACTTATCCACATTATACTGCATCTGCCATGCATTTGCTCACTCACCTAACCTGTCCAAGTCCCCCTGCAGCCTCCTAGCATCCTCCTCGCAGCCCACACTGCCACCCAGCTTAGTGTCATCTGCAAACGTGGAGATATTACATTCAATTCCTTTGTCTAAATCATTGATGTATATTGTAAACAGCTGGGGTCCCAACACTGAACCCTGCGGCACCTCACTAGTCACTGCCTGCCATTCTGGACCCGTTTATTCCCTCTCTTTGCTTCCTGTTTGCCAACCAGTTCTCTATCCACGTCAATACATTACCCCCAATACCATGTGCCTTAATTTTGCACACTAATCTCTTGTGTGGGACCTTGTCAAAAGCCTTTTGAAAGTCCAAATACACCACATCCACTGGTTCTCCCTTGTCCACTCTACTAGTTACATTCTCAAAAAATTCCAGAAGATTTGTCAAGCATGATTTCCCTTTCATAAATCCATGCTGACTTGGACCGATCCTGTCACTGCTTTCCAAATGCGCTGCTATTACATCTTTAATAATTGATTCCAGCATTTTGACCACCATCGATGTCAGTCTTACCGGTCTATAATTCCCTGTTTTCTCTCCCTCCTTTTTTAAAAAGTGGTGTTACATTAGCTACCCTCCAATCCATAGGAACTGAACCAGAGTCCATGGAATGTTGGAAAATGACCACCAAATGCATCTACTATTTCTAGGGCCACTTCCTTAAGTACTCTGGGATGCAGACTATCAGGCCCCCTGGGGATTTATCGGCCTTCAGTCCCTTCAATTTCCCTAACACCATTTCCTGACTAATAAGGATTTCCCTCAGTTCCCCCTTCTCGTTAGACCCTCGGTCGCCTAGTATTTTTAGGTGGTTATTCGTGTCTTCCTTAGTGAAGACAGAACCAAAGTATTTGTTCGATTGGTCTGCCATTTCCTTGTTCCCTATTATGAATTCCCCATATTCTGCAAGGGACCTACATTAGTCTTCACTAATCTTTTTCTCTTCACATATCTATAGAAGCTTTTGCAGTCAGTTTTTATGTTCCCTGCAAGCTTCCTCTCATACTCTATTTTTCCCCTCCTAATTAAACCCTTAGTCCTCCTCTGCTGAATTCTAAATTTCTACCAGTCCTCAGGTTTGGTGCTTTTTCTGGCCAATGTATATGCCTCTTCCTTGGATTTAGCACTTTCCCTAATTTCCCTTGTTAGCCACGGTTGAGCCACCTTCCTTTTTTATTCTTACATCACACAGTTCATCCATGTGATATTTAAATGTCTGCCATTGCCTATCCACCGTCAACTCTTTAAGTATCATTCTCCAGTCTGTCCTAGCCAATTCACGTCTCATACCGTCGAAGTTTCCTTTCCTTAAGTTCAGGAGCCTAGTCTCTGAATTAGCTGTGTCACTCTCCATCTTAATGAAGAATTATACCATATTATAGTCACTCTTCCCCAAGAGGTCCCGCACAACCAGATTGCTAATTAATCCTCTCTCATTATACAAGACCCAGTTTAGGATGGCCTGCTCTCTAGTTGGTTCCTCGACATATTGGTCTAGAAAACCATCCCTTATACACTCCAGGAAATCCTCCTCCACAGTATTGCTACCAGTTTGGTTAGCCCAATCAATATGCAGATTAAAGTCACCCATGATAACTGCTGCACCCTTATTGCACGAGTCCCTAATTTCCTGTTTGCTGCCATCCCCAACCTCACTACTACTGTTTGGTGGCCTGTACACAACTCCCACTAACGTTTTCATCCCTTTGGTGTTTTGCAGCTCTACCCATATAGATTCCACATCATCCTCGCTAATGTCCTTCCTTACTATTGCGTTAATCTCCTCTTTAATCAGTAACGCTACCCCACCTCCTTTTCCTTCCTGTCTGTTCTTTCTGAATATTGAATACACCTGGATGTTGAGTTCTCAGCCTTGGTTACCCTGGAGCCATGTCTCCATAATCCCAATTACATCATATCCGTTAACGGCTATCTGCGCAGTCAATTCATCCACCTTATTACGAATGCTCCTCACATTGAGACTCAGAGCCTTCAGGCTTGTTTTTTTAACACTCTTTGTCCTTTTAGAATTATGTTGTAATGTGGCCCTTTTTGATTTTTGCCCTTGATTTCTCTGCCCTCCACTCTTGCTTTTCTCCTTCCTACCTTTTGCTTCTGCCCCCCTGCATAGATTCCCATCCCCTGCCTTTTTAGTTTAAACCCTCCCCAACAGCACTAGCAAACACTCTGCCTAGGACATTGGTTCCGGTCATGCCCAGGTGCAGACCATCCGGTTTCTACTGGTCCCACCTCCCCCAGAACCGGTTCCAATGTCCCAGGACTTTGAATCCCTCCCTCTTGAACCATTCCTCAAGCCACGTATTCATCTTAACTATCCTCCTATTTCTACTCTGACTAGCACATGGCACTGGTAGCAATCCTGAGATTACCACCTTTGAGGTCCTACTTTTTAATTTAACGCCTAGCTCCCTAAATTCAGCTTGTCGGACCTCATCCCATTTTTTACCTATATCGTTGGTACCTATATGTACCACGACAGCTGGCTGATCAACCTTCCCCTCCAGAATGTGCTGCAGCCGCTCCGAGACATCCTTGACCCTTGCACCACGGAGGCAACATACCATCCTGGAGTCTCGTTTGTGGCCGCAGAAAAGCCTATCTATTCCCCTTACAATAGAATTCCCTATCATAATAGCTCTCCCACTCTTTTTCCTGCCCTCCTGGTGCCATGGACTTGGCTGCTGCTGCCTTCCCCTGATGAGTCATCTCACCCAACAGTACCCAAGGTGGTGTATCTGTTTTGGAGGGAGATGACCGCAGGGGACCCCTGAACTACCTTCCTTCCACTGCTCTGCCTGATGGTCACCCATTCCCTATCTGCCTGTGTAACCTTTACCTGCGGTGTGACCAACTCACTAAACGTGCTATTCACGACATCCTCAGCATCGTGGCTGCTCCAGAGTGAATCCATCCGCAGCTCCAGTGCTGCAATGCGGTCTGTCAGGAGCTGCAGCTGGACACACTTCCTGCACATGTAGTCGTCAGGGACACTGGGAGCGTCCGTGACTTCCCTCACATAGCACAAAAGTAGGGAAGTCCTGCTACAATTGTATGGGGTGTTGGTGAGACAACACCTGGAGTACCGCATACATTTTTGGTCCCCTTATTTAAGGAGGAATATAGTTGCATTGGAGCAGTTCAGAGAAGGTTCACGAGGTTGATTCCTGAGATGAAGGGGTTGTCTTATGAAGAAAGGTTGAGCAGGTTGGGCCTATACTCATTGGAGTTTAGAAGAATGAGAGGTGATCTTATTGAAATGTATAAGATTCTGAGGAGGCGCGACAGGGTAGATGCAGAGAGGATGTTTCCCCTCGTGGGGGAATCTAGAACTAGAGGACATAGTTTCAGAATAAGAGGTCGCCCATTTAAAACGAAAATGAGGGGGAATTTTTTCTTCTCCTGAGGATCGTGAATCTTTGGAATTCTCTGCTCCAGAGATCTGTGGAGGTTGGGTCATTGAATATATTTAAGGCGGAGATAGACTCATTTTTGAATGATAAGGAAGTGAAAGGTTATGGGGAGCAGGCGGGGAAGTGGAGCTGAGTCCATGATCAGATCAGCCATGATCTTACTGAATGCCGGAGCAGGTTCGAGGGGCCAAATGGCCGACTCCTGTTCCTATTTCTTATGATTGTACCATCCCGTGCTAATCAGCCATGCATCCATTGGGATACTTTCTGAGCACGTTCCCCGTGTCTCTACCATGACATATCTGCTCAAGCAGTCGTGATTCTTCAGTTTTCCTCAACAGATTCTGAGTTGTATGGAGACTGTGGTGATGCAGAATCTACACCGTTAACCTCGTCACTACAACAGGCCAGCACTCCGGATTGGGGTCCGGGTCAGGTTTGTCTGGAGCTGGTAGCCAGATGTCAATGGACTGGCTGTAAATTTTCGAAAATATAAGAATTGAATTTTTTTCATCTTCAATTTCCCCCTTTTCTTCACCTCCTACGCTGGGCTTCATGGATACTTTTCTTTGAAAAGCAGTGACAGGATCAGACCAAGTCAGCATGGATTTATGAAAGGGAAATCATGCTTGACGAATCTTGCGGAATTTTTTGAGGATGTAACTTGCAGAGTGAACAAAGGAGAACCAGTGGATGTGGTGTATTTGGACTTTCAAAAGGCTTTTGACAAGGTCCCATACAAGAGATTGGTGTGCAAAATCAAAGCGCATGGTATTGGGAGTAATGTACTGACGTGGATAGAGAACTGGTTGGCAGACAGGAAGCAGAGAGTCGGGATAAACGGGACCTTTTCAGAATGGCAGGCAGTGACTAGTGGAGTGCCGCAGGGCCCAGTGCTGGGACCCCAGCTCTTTACAATATATATTAACGATTTAGATGAAGGAATTGAGTGTAATATCTCCCAAGTTTGTGGATGACACTAAACTGGGTGGCGGTGTGAGCTGTGAGGAGGACGCTAAGAGGCTGCAGGGTGACTTGGACAGGTTAGGTGAGTGGGCAAATGCATGGCAGATGCAGTATAATGTGGATAAATGTGAGGTTATCCATTTTGGGGGCAAAAACACGAAGGCAGAATATTATCTGAATGGCGGCAGATTAGGAAAAGGGGAGGTGCAACGAGACCTGGTTGTCATGGTTCATCAGTCACTGAAAGTAGGCATGCAGGTACAGCAAGCGGTGAAGAAGGCAAATGGTATGTTAGCCTTCATAACTAGGGGATTTGAGAATAGGAGCAAGGAGGTCTTGCTGCAGTTGTACAGGGCCTTAGTGAGGCCTCACCTGGAATATTGTGTTCAGTTTTGGTCTCCTAATTTGAAGAAGGACGTTCTTGCTATTGAGGGAGTGCGGCGAAGGTTCACCAGACTGATTCCATGGATGGCTGGACTGTCATATGAGGAGAGACTGGATCAACTGGGCCTTTATTCACTGGAGTTTAGAAGGATGAGAGGGGATCTCTTGGAACGTATAAGATTTTGACGGGACTGGACAGGTTAGATGCGGGAAGAATGTTCCCAATGTTGGGGAAGTCCAGAACCAGGGGACATCGTCTTAGGATAAGGGGTAAGCCATTTAGGACTGAGATGAGGAGAAACTTCTTCACACAGAGAATTGTTAACCTGTGGAATTCCCTGCCGCAGAGTTTTGTTGATGCCAGTTCATTGGATATACTTAAGAGGGAGTTAGATATGGCCCTTACGGATAAGGGGATCAAGGGGTCGGGAGAGAAAGCAGGAAAGGGGTACTGAGGGAATGATCAGCCATGATCTTATTGAATGGCGGTGCAGGCTCGAGGGGCCCAATGGCCTACTCCTGCACCTATTTTCTATGTTTGCCGAAACAAAAATGACAACAGTTCAAGGTCAGACAAATGCAGCGGCTGAATTTCCACAAGTGGAGGAGCATTTGCAATAGTGCAGGTTCTGGCTGTGCTGAGAGTTTGTGGATGAGACTGAACTAGCGATGGTTAAACACTGTGAGAGGGTGTCCCATAAAAGATTTCGCCCTCTGCAGAATGTTACAGGGGGCCTGCAGCTTTCACAATGCAGTGAGGAATACTGCTTGGGGACTTCACATAATGCCGACGTCAGTGATCAAAGGCAATTTATTATGTTAAATATTTACCAAAACACACTGGGGACCATGTAACTAATTGTCGGTTATCGTAAAAACCATTGGGCAAGTAAACTTGCCATCCTTACCCGGTGGTCTAGCCTATGTATATGACTCTTAACTGCCCTCTAAAGTAGCCCAGCGTGACTCTCAGTTGTATCAAACCGTGACAAAGAATAACACCTTCGCCACACGGACGGTAGCAGTTCAAGAAGAAGGTCCACCACCACCTTCTCGGGGCAACTAGAGATGGGCACTAAATGCTGGCCTGGCCAGTAACGCCCACATGCTTTGAATGACTGGCTACATTTACTTCTTCATAGAGGACATCATCCAAAGACGTTGGGAATACCCTTTGCTATGCTTTGAACTTTTTCAAATACTTTCTCAGGCCCAACATGAAAGGCAACTCCTGTAGAAACAAAGAAAGACTTTCATTTATACAGCGCCTTTCCCGACCACTGGAAGTCGCAAAGTGCCCAAACGCGGCCGCCAATGTGTGCACAGCAAACTCCCACAAACTGCAATATGATAATGATGTTGATTGAGGGATAAATATTGGCTAGGACACTGGGGATAAATCTTCAAAATAGTGTCATAGGATCTTTTACGTCCACATGAGAGGGCAGAAGGAAGCTTGTGTTTAACGTCTCATCCGAAAGATGGCACCTCCGATAGTGCAGCACACCCTCAGTACTGCACTGGAGTGTATGCCTAGATTTATGTGCTCTAGTCTCTGGAGCACGACTTGAACCCACAACCTTCTAACTCAAGAGGCAAGGGTGCTACCAACTGAGCCAGTTAGCCAAACATCTCTCGTTGGGAAAATGCTGGAGTCCATTATTAAGGAAGTAGTAGCAGGACACTTGGAAAAGCATAGTTCAATCAAGCAGAGTCAGCATGGTTTTATCAAAGGGAAATCATGTTTGACAATTTTGCTGGTGTTCTTCCAGGATGTAACGGGCAGGGTGGATAAGGGGGAACCAGTGGATGTGATGTATTTAGATTTCTAGAAGGCATTCTATAAGGTGCCACATAAAAGGTTACTGCACAAGATAAAAGTTCACGGGGTTGGGTGGTAATATATTAGCATGGATAGAGGATTGGCTAACTAACAGAAAACAGAGTCGGGATAAATGGGTCATTTTCCAGTTGGCAAACAGTAACTAGTGGGGTGCCTCAGGGATCGGTGCTGGGGCCTCAACTATTTACAATCTATATTAATGACTTGGATGAAGGGACTGAGTGTAATGTAGCCAAATTTACTGATGATACAAAGATGGGTGGGAAAGGAAATTGTGAGGAGGACACAAAAAATCTGCAAAGGGATATAGACAGGCTAAGTGAGTGGGTAAACATTTGGCAGATGGCATATAATGTGGGAAAATGTGAGGTTATCCACTTTGGCAGTAATAATAGAAAAGCAAATTATTTTTTAAATGGAGAAAAATTGCAAAGCGCTGCAGTACAGAAGGACCTGGGTGTCAGTATTGAGGTACAGCAAGTAATCAGGAAGGCAAATGGAATGTTGGCCTTTATTGCAAGAGGGATGGAGTGTAAAAGCAGAGAAGTCCTGCTACAATTGTACAGGGTATTGGTGAGGCCACACCTGGAGTACTGCGTACAGTTTTCGTCTCTGTACTTAAGAAAGGATATATTTGCATTGGAGGCAGTTCAGAGCAAATTTACTAGGTTGATTCCGGAGATGAGGGGGTCGACTTATGAAGATAGGTTGCATAGGTTGGGCCTATAAACATTCGAGTTCAGAAGAATGAGAGGTGATCTTATCGAAACGTATAAGATAATGAGGGGGCTTGACAAGGTGGATGCAGTGAGGATATTTTCACTTATAGGGGAAACTAGAACTAGAGGGCATAGTCTCAGAATCAGGGGCCGCCCATTTAAAACTGAGGTGAAGAGGAATTTCTTCTCTCAGGGAGTTGTAAATCTGGAATTTCCTGCCCCAGAGAGCTGTGGAGACTGGGTCATTGAATATATTTAAAGCAAAGATAGACAGATTTTTAAGCAATAAGGGAGCTTAAATAAAGGAGACTACAAAGGTATGAGGGCAGAGTTGACTAAAGTGGACTGGGAAAATAGACTAAAGTATGGGACGGTTGATGAGCAGTGGCAGACATTTAAGGAGATATTTCATAACTCGCAACAAAAATATATCCCAATGAGAAGGGAAGACTGTAAGAGAAGGGATAACCATCTGTGGCTAACTAAGGCAATAAGGACTGGTATCAAATTGAAAACAAGGGCATACAATGTGGCCAAGAATGGAGGCCAGAGGATTGGGAAAATTTTAAAAGCCAGCAAAGAACGACTAAAAAAAATGATAAAGAGAGGGAAGATAGATTATGAAAGTAAACTAGCACAAAATATAAAAACAAATAGTAAGAGTTTCTACAGGTACATAAAAAGGAAGAGTGGCTAAAGTAAATGTTGGTCCGCTACCGGATGAGACTGGGGAATTAATAATGGAGAAAAGGGAAATGGCAGAGATTTTGAACAAATATTTTGTATCTGTCTTCACAATAGAAGACACTAGAAACATCCAACTAGTGGATAATCAAGGGGTTATAGGGAGGGAGTAATTTAATACAATCACTCTCACTAATAAAGTAGTACTTGGTAAAATAATGGGACTAAAGGCGGACAAGTCCCCTGGATCTGATGGCTTACATCCTCGGGCCTTAATAGAAGTGGGTGCAGAGATGGTGGATGCATTGGTTGTAATCTACCAAAATACCCTGGATTCTGGGGAGGTCCCAGTGGATTGGAAAATTGCAAATGTAACGCCTCTATTTAAAAAAGGAGGCAGACAGAAAGCAGGAAACTATAGACCGGTTAGCCTAACATCTGTAGTTGGGAAAATGCTGGAGTCCATTATTAAGGAAGCAGTAGCGGAACATTTGGAAAAACATGATTCAATCAAGCAGAGTCAGCATGGTTTTATGAAAGGGAAATTATGTTTGACAAATTTTCTGGAGTTCTTTGAGGATGTAGCGAGCAGGGTGGACAAGGGGGAACCAGTGGACGTGGTGTATTTGGATTTCCAGAAGGCATTCGATAAGGTGCCACATAAAAGGTTACTGCACAAGATAAAAGCTCACAGGGTTGGGGGTAATATATTAGTGTGGATAGAGGATTGGCTAACTAACAGAAAACGGAGAGTCGGGATAAATGGTTGGCAAACAGTGACTAGTGGGGTGCCTCAGGGATCGGTGCTGGGTCCTCAACTATTTAAAATCTATATTAATGACCTTGGGAAAACAATAGACCAGTTTGTTTTTTAGATTTGATTTACAATTTCCACTACTTGCTTCCGTTGCTTCAGAAAATCAATATCGTACCCTTTTTGTGGGAAAAAAACAAAGCTGCTAAACCAGTTTGTCCACAGAAATGGAGCATTTCTAAATGACAGTTGTTCAAGTCCGTTCAAAATAAAATCTGCTTTGAACCAGCTCATGAACAGGCTAAATAGATTTTCTGTGTCTATCGTTTATTTAAAAAATTTATAATAGATGAACTGTTCTCAGAAAGGAAAGTAGTCGCCTGATCGTATCTTTACCTGTTGGTCTTTGCTAGAATGATGTAGGTGTTCCTACGCATAGAGTTAAGTCCTGCCTTAGTATCTGATACAGCCAGGTCAATGCCGTAAATAACTGATATGTCCAGAGTGATTCTTACACCCACAAACCCTTTGAGAAAATAGGGCATTTCACTGAACAATGAACCAAAGTTCCATAATGTATGCAAGCGGGTGAACACCTGTCAGGTGGTCTGTCTGTCAAGTGCTGTCTTTGTTGAAACTGTCCTAATCAGATCATGTTGCTTAATTCATTTCTTCTACCACATGTTGTGACCAGTGATTGTTTTCCCAGTGTGTATGTCTGTTATCAATCAACAGTTCTGGCTTCATTCTGATATATTCCATGCAGAGTCAAAGGTACAGAAGCCAACTCCCGAATTTCAGAAACCATTCAGATAGACGGATTGTATCTTTGCAGGAAGAACCTTTTTTTAGGCTGAGAATCTCACATCCCTGTAAAGGGATACAACCTGCCTCCCAACTTGCATGGTATTACTAGCAAAGAGGGGAACTGGAAGGCTGTCTCTGTCTGTGATGGGAAGGCTGTTTCCAGTGGGGATCTGCCGGTTCAGGACTAGGTCCCTTGCTTTTTGTGGTATATAGCAATGATTTAGACTTGAATGTAGGGGGTATGATTAAGAAGTTTTCAGATGATCCAAAAATTGGCCGTGTGGTTGATAATGAAGAAGAAAGTTGTAGACTGCAGGAAGATATCAATGGACTGGTCAGGTGGGCAGAACAGTGGCAAATGGAATTCAATCTGGAGAAGTGTGAGGTAATGCATTTGGGGAGGCCTAACAAGCCAAGGGAATACACATTAAATGGTAGGACACTGAGAAGTGTAGAGGAACAAAGGGACCTTGGAGTGCATGTCCACAGATCCCTGAAGGTAGCAGGCTAGGTAGTTAAGGTGGTTAAGAAGGCATACGGAATACTTGCCTTTTTTAGCCGCGGCATAGAATATAAGAGCAGGGAGTTTATGCTTGAACTATACAAAACACTGACCACACTTGATCAGCTCCGCTGGGCAGGCCACATAGTTCGCATGCCAGACACGAGACTCCCAAAGCAAGCGCTCTACTCGGAATTCCTTCACGGCAAACGAGCCAAAGGTGGGCAGAGGAAACGTTGCAAGGACACCCTCAAAGCTTCCCTGATAAAGTGCAACATCCCCACCGACACCTGGGAGTCCCTGGCCAAAAACGGCCCTAAGTGGAGGAAGTGCATCAGGGAGGGCGCTGAGCACCTCGAGTCTCCTCGGCGACAGCATGCAGAAAGCAAGCGCAGGCAGCGGAAAGAGCATGCAGCAAACCAGTCCCACCCACCCTTTATCTGTTCCACCTGTGACAGGGACTATGTCTCTTATATTGGACTGTTCAGCCACCTAAGGACTCATTCTAAGAGTGGAAGCAAGTCTTCCTCGATTCTGAGGGACTGCCTATGACAAAACACTAGTTAGGTCACAGCTAGAGTACTGCGTGCAGTTCTGGTCACCACACTACACTACAGTGATTGCATTGGAGAGGGTACAGAGGAGATTTACGAGGATGTTGCCTGGACTAGAGAATTTTAGCTATGAGGACAGATTGGATAGGCTGGGTTTGTTTTCTTTGGAACAAAGGTGTCTGAGGGGAGACGTTATTGAGGTGTATAAAATTATGAGTGGCCTAGATAAAGTGGATCGGATGGACCTATTTCCCTTAGCAGAAGGGTCAACAACCAAGGGACATAGATTTAAAGTAATTGGTAGAAGGTTTAGAAGGGATTTGAGGAACAGTTTTTTTTACCCAGGTGGGGGTCTGGAACTCACTGCCTGGAAGAATGGTAGAGGCAGAAACCCTCACCACATTTAAAAAGCGCTTGAAGTGCCGCGGACCACGGGCTGGAAAGTGGGATTAGGCTGGATGGCACTTTGTCGGCCAGTGCGGACATGATGAGCCGAAATGGCCTCCTTCCGTGCTGTAAATTTCTCTGATTCTAAGGCAGATGTACTGGGCAGGATCCCAGTGCAGTAATCTCCCACGCTCATTGTCGGGGAGGTGGGCAATGAGGCTGCAGTGCGTGCATTTAGATTTTATGCAAGGAAACAGATTGTTCGGTTGGCATTAACCCGAAGTAAGAATACAGATTTGTATCTTTCCCTCTGTTTCAGAAACTATTTCAGCAACCAGTGAATAAGTAGATGTTAGAATACAATGCTCAGCTATGCATATCTCGACACCGCCCAGTCCTTGTGCTTTGAGTGCTATTTGTTTTGCTCATTGCTGTACAGTGCGCTATCATTGTTTTCATTGCAGAATGGTAGCAGCGATGAAGATGTACCCAATACCATCCTCACCTCCCCAGAAAACCGAATTTTGATCAAGCGTATGTTAATAAAATGTGCGGATATCTCCAACCCCTGCCGACCCCTGGACCTCTGTATCGATTGGGCTGAGCGTATTTCAGAGGAGTACTTTGCTCAGGTAAGAGGCTGAATTTTTAATTTACTTTCTCTCTTGGTCCTTACACATGTCGATTTATGTTAAAATATAGTAAATTGGGAATAGCAACAGCAGTTGTTGCAAAATGCAAACTTAAGAACAAAAAGTATCTCTTCTCCCTGCCTGGCCATCCCTGCCCTTCCAGCTTCACTGGCAGTGACTTCAAATATCTCACCCCCACTCCCGCACTCTCTCTTAGCCCCTCCCTCTTGCCCTTCAAACCCACCACTGAAAGTTCAATAATCTGACCCTGCCTGCAGTCACCACCTAGTTCCCAGACTGTTTGGCAACTGTTTTTACTTCCTGAAATACTTTGGGATATCTTGAATTAAAGGCAATATACAGATACAAGTCAAAAGATAATTTATTCTTCATGCTTTTTCTCTGTTCTTTTGAGAAACAAAAGAAATGTGAAACTGTAAGAGTGTCACTGTAAACAAAACCAGCGAATCACAGGATGCCCAGCTAGCTGCTGAGCCCCTTCAAACATTGGCCCAAAAATCCCTCTGGGGGGCTTTCCGTGCACGGGCAATTGCCCCTTCGCTGGAGATTTTTTACCAAAGTACCTGGTGGTCTAGGAGGCGCCCTGGATTCCGGTGGGGAGGCCATCTCTTCCCGCGAAGCGCGCTCCTGTCCCACACAGAAGGTGCAGTCACGTGTGACTGCTCAGCCAATCAGGTAAGTATTTCACAGGTTCCCATTAATAGCACTGAGACGCGCGTATCTACGAGTTCTCAGTGCTATTAATGGGAACAAAACCAAACACACAAAATAATAAAAAACAGACCACACACATTTAAAATTAATTGAAATTAAAGTTATTGGCCCCAAGTTTCCACATGATTTGCTCCTGATTTTTAGGAGCAACTGGTGTAGAACGGAATATCTTAGAAATAGGAATTCTCGTCATTTAGTTTGCTCCAGTTCTAGTCAGTTAGAACAGTTTCACTTTGGAACAGAATTTTTTTTTCAAAAGGGGACGTGTCCGGCCACTTACGCCTGATTTCAAAGTTTCGGCAGTGAAAACTTACTCCAAACTAACTTAGAATGGAGTAAGTGAAGATTTTTGTACGCTCGAAAAAACCTTGTCTACACTTTAGAAAATCAGGCGTAGGTTACAAATCAGGTGCAGGGAATGGTGGGGGGGTGGTGTTTAAAGGGAAGTTTACAAACATTAAACACTTCAGTTTTACAAATAAAGAGCCATCATCAATAATAAATGATAAATACATCAATAAATCAACCAATAAATCAATCAAAAAAAATTAATAAGAAATAAAAAAATTTTAAATCAATAAATAAAACATTTTCTACTTACCGACTGCAGCACCGGGAGCCCTCCAACAGCGTGCTGGGATGCCCCCCTCAGCGTGTCTCTGTCAGTGTCTCTATCTCTCTGTCTGTCTGTGTGTCTCTCATTCTCTGTCTGTCAGTGTCTGTGTTTCTGACAGTGAGAGGAGGGGGGTAGAGGGAGAGAGGGGGGGAGCAGAGGGAGGGAAGGGGGAGGGATGGGGGTGAAGGGGGAGAGGGATAGGGAGAAGGGGGAGGGGAGGGGGGAGAAGGGGGAGAAAGGAGATGGAGGGGGGCGAAAGGAGATTGGGAGGGGGAGAAGGAGATTGGGGGGGGGGAAGTAGATTGGGGGGGTGGGGGGAAGGAGAAGGGGGAGGGAGGCTAAACGGGCCGGGCCCGAGACTTCGGGCAGGGCCTGTCCCCAGCACCAGATTTACAGGTAGCTGGCGTAGGGTCGGGTCGGGGGGCTGGTGGGAGGGAGGTCGGTTCGGTTCGGGTCGGGGCGAGGGAGGGAGAGGGAGGTCAGGTCGGGGGGAGGGAGGCCAGGTCGGATCTAGTCCGGAGGCGGGAGAGGGAGGTCAGGTCGGGGGAGGGAGGTCAGGTCGGATCCAGTCCGGAGGCGGGGGGGGGGGGAGCGGGTGTCAGGTCCGGTCCGCGGGGAGTGGGTGTCGGGTCGGGGGCGGGGGAGGGGCGGGTGTCGGAGGCGGGGGCGGGGGGGGGAGCGGGTGTCGGGCGGGGGGCGAGCGAGCGAGTGTCGGGGGCGGGGGGCAGGAAGCGGGAGTCGGGTCGGGAGGAAGCAGGAGCTGCCGTGGGATGGAGCCTTATCACGTTGCCCCAGTGAGGCCATTCGGCCAGGGCTAGGCGCTGCGTGCTTCGGGCCCCTCCCACACAGTTTCGGGCGCCTGGAGCTACTGCACTTGCGTGCCCACTGTAGCGCGCATGTGCAGAGGTCCCGGCACTGGTTTCAGCGCAGGGACCTGGCTCCGCCCCCTACAGCTCCTGCTGCCAGAGGACCTGCAGGGAGGTGGAGAATGCGGAGGATTATTTTAGGCGGACTTTGTGGCGCGAAAAACGGGCGTCCAGGTCGGGACTGCGCCGTTCTAGGCGCGGCTCGAAAATTGGGCCCATTATGTCTTATAAAAATAAAATATTTTACCGATTTTTAAAAAAAAGTTTTTTAATCATGGTTAAAAATAAACTTACCATAGTGGGGAGGGTTTTTAACAATAAACTATGTGTTTAGAATTTAATTTTATCGTGTTTTTGTATGTTTTAAAACACTTGCGTCTATAAAAGTAGGTTATGCATAAATCTCGCAATCTTGCCCAAGAAATGTCCTCACTCGTGATATGTCATCCTCGCTCCCGATCTGGCTATGATCTGTTGAGCTCCAGCATTGTGCGCTGAAAACCAGCTTTTCCGATGCCTTCCCGGGTCCGTAGAAACTTCGTACGGGCCCGGGACGTCGGCATTTCTACCCCAATGTTTCCGGTCTGACTGCAGCAACACAAATCCCCATACTCCACACACACAGTCGCAAATTTCTTCAATCAGCTGCTCCCCCATTCCCAGTACACTAGCTTTTGGTGCTTTTCTGTTTGGGGATGGAATTCCTCCTGTTGGAGAAATTCCTCTGTCAGCAAAGCACCTGCCCCGTCTCCTGTCTCCTATTGCCCAACCCGACTAATTTATGCCAACTTGTTAATAGGAACATAGGGAGAACCAAGAGGCCTGTAGCCTATGACTGTATGCACCATGCACCAAGGGCTGTCCCATCAACCTGACTGGTTGATCTCTTCGAATGTCTCATCCTTTTTAATGAATGACTGCAGGTACCATATTTCTCTTGCTCCCGAGAGCCGGAGTAAGCTACCCCCTGCCCGACCTGTGCCAACCCTCCATGATCCATCCTCCAAGGAGTTTCAGAAAGTCAGCCCAGGTGACGGCTCTGACCCTGGCAAGTCACATTTTTACTTTATCCCTCCCGGCGGTGAGCAGCTACCCTCAGCTCAGCTCCACTGAAATCCGAACCCCTGTGTGTAGAAAAGTGAGAGCAGAGAAACCACATTCTACCAAAGTGAGCTGAGTTGTGAACTCGATGGCTGCCATGTTCCTGCATAATGTATTATTTGACATGTAAAATGTTATTGAGATTAGTTGAGCTCTTTCATTCTGTTGTCTGGTCTCTAAATCTTTGTCTCTTTCACAGACTGATGAGGAGAAGCAACAAGGGTTACCTGTGGTAATGCCTGTGTTTGATCGAAATACCTGCAGCATCCCAAAGTCTCAAATCTCCTTCATTGATTACTTTATAACAGATATGTTTAATGCCTGGGATGGTAAGTCTTTCATTGTTCCCTAACAGATCGTCCCCTCCCATCAAAAACTGTAAATATGGTCTACAGTTCAAACGATGTGACATTGTCATTAAATTACAATAGATCACTCTGACACTCCTTTATTGATCATTATTTCTTTGCAATATTTTGAGTCCTTCACAAACTCGTTTTGCCATCTTTTTTCACTCCCCCTATTTTGCAGTCTCTCATTACTCTTCTGAAAGTGCTGATTGTTGCAGGGATCCCGTTGTAAGGTGTCTATGGGCCTCCTGCAGCTCCACTTAGAGGGAGTGCCAGATTGGCTAACTCCACACAGGCCACAGATTACATTTCTGATCTTTACGGCTCTGTATCGCACCAGGTGCTGCATTGACCCATCGGGTGCATAGCTGAATCAGACAAACGGGGCAAGGGTTGTAGTACTGGTGTCGACTGTCTACAGGAATCGGTACTGAGACTGAAGTCATAGCTTCACTTAAACCCATCTGTGCCCTGTTGCTTCCATTGGTGCACAGTTTCAAGGCTGTTGTCACTCTCTGTCACCTCCTGCACACAGCTGTTCTGTCCCTCTGTCTATTGTTAAAGTGCTCGTTGCATTATATAGAATTATATAGCACAAAACAGGCCATTTGGCCCAACCTGTCTATGCCGGTGTTTATGCTCCACACGAACCTCCTCGCACTCTATTTACTTCATCTAACCCTATCAGCATATCCCTCTATTCCTTTCTCCCTCATGTTTATCGAGTTTCCCCTTGAATGTGTCTCTGGTATTCGCCTCAGCCACTCCATGTGGTAACGAGTTCCACATTCTCACCACTCTCTGGATAAAGTTTATCCTGAATTTCCTATTGGATTTATTAGTGACTATCTTTTATTTATGGCCCTTAGTTTAGGACTTCCCCAAAAATGGAAACATCCTCTCTACAGCTACCCTATCGAACCCCCTTCAGTTTAAAGACCTCCATCAGGTCACCCCTCAGACTTCTCTCTTTCTAGAAAAAAGAGCCCCTGCCTGTTCAGTCTTTCTTGATAGTTGATTTTTCGATTTGAGTCTTCACTCTTTTTTTTTTTCTGATTATAGCGTTTGCTGACCTGCCCAATTTGATCCAGCACTTGGAGACTAACTTCAAATATTGGAAGAGTCTGGATGAACAGAAGCTGCGCTCTCTCCGTCCCCCTCCTGAGTAGTGACCAGGCCAAGAGCTGCCCACATGCACTATCAGACTCACTGCCATTTGTACAAGTTCTGCACTACTTTCTGTTGGATTTCTCCATAATGAGGCAAAGCCAAATGGGACATCCCAAAGGGAATATTTGAGCAGGAACGCCTTGCTCCTACTTGGCTGTGTTTTTGGAATGTTTTTACACAGGATTGATGCTGTGTAATCCTGCTCCAGTGTAAAGTTGGCCAGCAAGACTGACGAAAAAGAACGGTTTGTGTGTGAGCCTCACAACCTGCTGCTGCAGAAATCTGCTACGCATTTTTAAAAACTCAGTTCAACAGTATATCTGCTTCCTTCCGGTGTTGGGAATGTACTGGGTATCTGTATCTGGGTACCTGTATCTGTGTACCTGTATCTGTATCTGTGTACCTGTATCTGTATCTGGGTACCTGTATCTGGGTACGGGTATCGTATCTGGGTACTTGTATCTGGGTATCTGTGTCTGGGTATCTGTATCTGGGTATCTGTATCTGTATTTGGGTACCTGTATCTGGGTACTTGTGTCTGGGTACCTGTATCTGGGTATCTGTATCTGGGTATCTATATCTGGGTACCTGTGTCTGGGTATCTATATCTGGGTATATCTGTATCTGGGTATCTGAGTACCTGATTCTGGGTAGCTGTATCTGGGTAGCTGTATTTGGGAACCTGGGTACCTGTATCTGGGTACCTGTATCTGGGTATCTGTATCTGGGTATCTGTACCTGGGTATCTGTACCTGGGTATCTGTACCTGGGTATCTGTACCTGGGTATCTGTATCAGGTACCTGTATCTGGGTATCTGTATCTGGGTATCTGTGTGTTCGCCTCGGCTCTTTATCACCGAACACTTTGGGTCAGAGGTTGTCTGATCACCTGCACAGAAAGACCCACAAAACAAATCTGTGCCACCAAGAAATGCAAGTTGTCATGAAGAAAAGCTCAGCGTGTGGTGAAATGTATCCTGTTTATTTTTCAGATCTGTAAGAAGAAGCACTCCCTCCTCCCTGAGCACTACTGATCCTGGTTTAGAGTTTAAAGAAAATATATATATAAATATATATATATATATATATATATGAATCTAGGAGCAAATGTTTTAAAAAAAAACGCTTTTCAAACATGATCATTAACTATTATGATTTAGATGATCTGTATATTTATTTTGTTAGATGTTTAATATTTTCTATAAATTTATATAAACACTAAAAAAAACAAAGCCAACTTTCGAATAATAACATAAATTGATATGATTCAGATACATTGATGTACAGACCTTTTTATTTTCATAATGCAAATACAGAATATTCTAGAACCAACCTTTTTATTGCACTATATGGATAGACATACCTGGTTAGCTGTCCGTTACAGGGAGGCAGTGGTACCTGCAGGCTGTCCTGAAATCTAAATCTTTTCAAGCACTAACACTGTTACCCTTTGCCCTCAAAACATTTATAGGATGCCCTGTGATCTCCCAGACCACAATCAGCAGTAGTTCTAGCGTAGAGTTCCACAGGCTTCTGCAAGTGTGTTTTTTTCCCACCGATTTTGTAGCTGTAGTGTTCCCTGTTGGAAATGTTTTGCGATTCTGCCTTATTTTATACAATATTTATATAATACATTCCAATCTACAAATGCAAACAATATCTGGTCATTTTTCACTCTAGAGATAAGAAAGATTTTTAATTATTGGAGTTGTATATCTTGCCGTCCATTAGTTCTTTGTTGTTCATTAAACCAATTCACCCCATTTTTTGCTTCCCCCATTCTCTGGCCAGTCAGTAAAATCTGACACCCAGTAATGTGCTTTTCTTGTATCTTATTTTTAGGTCAAGTGATTTAAGAATGAACATCTCTTGACGAATTGTGTACATTTCTACAATTCCCAGGTGTACAGTTCGCTGCAGAGTATCAGAATTTCGCACAAGTCTGAGCAGGCTCGAGCAATAGAAAGAAAGAGCTTGCATTTATATGCCTGTAGTGTCTTTCATGACTGCAGGTCAGCCAATGAAGTAATTTAAATGTAGTCACTGTTGTAATGTAGAAAAAACAGCAGCCAATTTATGCACAGCAAGTTCCCTCAAACAGCAATGTGATAAAGACCAGATAATCTGTTTTTTGTGATGTGATTGAGGGATAAATATTGGCTAGGACACCGGGAAGAACTCCCCTACTCTTCGAATAGTGCCATGGGATCTTTTACGTCCACCTGAGAGAGCAGATGGGACCTTGGCTCAACGTCTCATCCGAAAGTCAGCACCTCCCAACTGTGCAGCACTCCCTCAGTACTGCCCTGGAGTGTTGGCCTGGATTATGAGCTCAGGTCTCTGGAGTGGGACCTGAACCCACAATCTTCTGATTGAGGTGAGAGTGCTACCAGCTGAGCCATGGCTGACATCATAAGAAATCACTCACCCTACTGATCTTACCTGTGGTTGCTCCTGCTTGCTGATTGGCTGCCAGCTGGCCTTTCCACTGTTGTCACTAGAATTTCAGCAAAAGTGTAGTTGTGGGAGGCAGCATTTTCACAACTAGCAGTCCACACATTCTGTCATAGCATGGAACAGTGGAATACTAGTGAGAAGTACTGCTGGGCACAGGCCAGTCCAGCTTCAGGCAATGAATGAAAACAATCACATATTAAAGTGCACTGGTTTCAGTGTTTTTCCCTCCAGTAAATAAATTGAGTGCCACCACTACTTTCATACTTAGAGATACTAGAAACAAAATTGAGATGCTATTTTGTTGCCATACTGGATCTGGGCTTTCCCTCCTTCTTGTGACTATTCTCAGGATGTGGCCGAATAGCAGTAGCTGTATTGGAGAGCTGAGCGAGACCAGTCTAGCCTTGGTTTCTCAGCAGGGGGCACATGCTGACCCCTTATGGGAAATTGGATGCTACAAATGCAAGATGAGCATTAGTGTCAGTTGCACTTATTTAGATAGGAACCTTGGAACAGGAGGAGGCCATTCAGCCCCTTGAACCTGTTCTGGTATTCAATGAGATCATGGTTAATCTGATGAGAAGGTTGTGTTGCTTCCACAAGATTTTGTTCATCATGTGTCTTTGTCAGCCATTTGATTTCCATCACCTTACTCCTGCCTTGTACAAGAAAGTGCCGTGAAACCACTTGTCACTGCTGGGAGTGGGGGCTCATTGTTGTACATGTTGTGTGTTTTATTCTGTAAATTGCTTTTTACATTGTATCCGTAACTCCTAATCTTGGTACCTCCTTGATTCAGTTGTTATTGACATTGTGAGTACTTTCACCACCCACCTCCCCACCCCACGTTGCCACAGGACATTTCAAGCTTTACTTTCTGAACCCACTGATTTGGCCTTTCTGGCAAGTGATGAACATCAACGATCAGTCTGTGCTCCCCATTGACTCGATGGGTATGCAAGCTTTGTGTTGACTTATCTCAACTGTGTCAGTAAATGGGGGGCAACAATTGGCTTCCGTTTCTCTGAGCTAGTAAACAGGAAAAGTTAGTCAGAGCTCTCTCACCTGATCCATAATCCATTGATTCCTCTGCTCCCAACTGGAAACTGCACGACTGGTGGTGATGTGACTAAGCTCAGTTATGATGCCCCTAGTTATCAAATAGCCATTTGACACTATAGATTCACACAACAGTCATGGCCTTCGATTGACATGCTGAAAGGTTTCTAGACTCTGTGTAATTTTATCGAACAGAAGGATTGGTGGGTGATGAAGGAAAGAGCCTTTGTCTTTCCATTTTTGTATTCAGATCTCTCCATGGCCTCGTCCTGTCCTAACTCAGTGATTTATTTCCTTACATGCCTGCATGTACCCTCCACTCCTCTAACACCAGACTTTTCCTCATCCCTCAGCTCCACCGTTAGTGGACTGTTCATTCATTTGTTATGCTTCTGCCCACTGGAAGTCTCTCCAATTCTCTCTGCTCTGCCATCCCTCGTCAAAAACCTCCTCAGAATTTCCTCTTTGAACCTGCCTTCAGTTTTCACATCATCTCTATTTCCTTCTTCCACCTTATCCTTTTTCTCCTTCTTATAACATCCTCCGGGAAATCTGAGGTACGCTGTAAAAAGGAAATTGCTGTTGTGAGCTAAAAGCTTGCACATTGCTGGTCATTCTGCCTCCATTCTTGTGGACTCCTAGGACTTTCAATGTTGAATTCATGGATGCCGATTCAAGGGGGTTAATTTCTACAGTGAGTCAGTGTCCCATTCCTGAGGAGACCTCGGGGGTACAGGCATTTTACTCTTCTCCAAAGTTTTAGGCCAAGCCCTTCGGGACACATGAGCAAGGATTCCACTCCTGGTTATTTTTTTGACCTCTTGTTTTCCTAGGAAACATTAATCCTGATAAACACATACCAGGCAAGGAAAGTCGTTTTTTCAAATGTAGGAGCTTTCCAGGTCTTCCTCTAGGTCTTCCCAGCAGGCCAATGTTGTCTTTGGACGCTGGCAATGGCACAAATCTCTTCCCTAGTTTGAGAGTTTGACTCTTTTCAAGAGTCAGTTCAGAGTTCCTTGTTCCTTGCACTAAGATTGATGTCTCGGAAACATCCTGTTTTAAAGGAATATCATACTGAGAAAAGAATAGTTGGTATCATAAAAATCATTAACTCTTCAATATCCTGGTGATATTGATCTTCAGTCATCACTCAGTTCCATCAGATGCCACTTGTCTTTAGAGAAGCCTCACTTGCTGTCACTTCATGAAGGGTGCAGACATCTCACACCAGCTTAAGATCTTGATTATGCTTTCTACAGTCTTGGCCTAAGCCTGTGTTGTCATATAACCTTCGATTTCTGCAACTTTTGGCTTTCATCTTTTACCTGCTCAATTACCTTCAAGCTGCTGTAGTGAATTGGCCGCGCATTCACCTGTTGGACCAACCCTTTCACAGCCGAGCTACTTTTGTTTCTCTTCCAAGAGAATGTGGTCAGTTTTTCTCCACTGGAAATCTGAAGATATCATTGAATCCTTGTCTTTAGACCATATTGTGTGTGGGGCTGAAGGTTTATACAACCCCACATTTCTTGACCAGGTTTGTTTGCTTGTTCTTCCTCTCTATCGATCTCTCCGCCTCTTTCTCTCTTTCTCTCTCTCTCGCTGTCTCTCTGAATCTCTCTATCGATCTCTCTGTCTCTCTCTCTCTCTCTCTCTCTCTCTGTCTCTCTCTCTCTTTCTCTCGCTGTCTCTCTCTATCGATCTCTCTGTCTCTTTCTATCTGTGTGTCTTGTCTCTGTCTCTCTGGAGAGAATTCTTTATTTTTCACACTCCATTTTGTTTCCTTAGGTGGACCAATGCAGTATTGCACACACACATTCAACTTGGAAAGGTAAGTGTGCCAGTTTCCGTGTGCTCCAAGCGAGAGCCTGGGCATGAACAGATTCTTGTCATGAGTTCCGTTCAGTAACCAATCTCATTCTATAAGCCATTTGTTAGCAAGCTGATTATTCATTGGAATGCAAGCACATAAATCCTGGAATGAAAAAAGACTTCCACCGGACTGTGTACAGTTCACATTGTGAACTGAGTTAACCCCTTGACTGCTGCCGGAATCTGGGGCACTCTCCCTGGGCTGACCAGTTCCAGGCTTTCAGCCAGAGACTGACACTGAAAACACACAATGACTGTACTGTGGCTAAAACCTGAATAGTTTTATGGAATAAATAACCTTACTAGTTGAACACTTTTAACACTTCACCTGTACTTGCCCCCTTGTTCCTCTTTCTCCCTTCCCTTCGCCCCACTATTCTCTCCCTTAAGAACATAAAAATTGGAACAGGAGCAGGCCCTTCGCGCCTGCTCCGCCATTCAAAAAGATCATCTCTACCTTCCCGCCCCTGTATCCCTTGATTCCCTTAATATCCAAAAATCTATCGATCTCTGTCTTCAGTATACTCAGTGACTCTGCAGCCTACACTGTCTTCCCCCACCCCCAAACCCCTCCTGCTGTACCCATGTACCTGCACCATACTGTGCACCCTACACTGTCTCACCCCCACCCCCAAACCCCTCCTGCTGTACCCATGTACCTGCACCATGCTGTGCACCCTACACTGTCTCACCCCCCCCTCCACCCCTCCTGCTGTACCCATGTACCTGCACCGTACTGTGCCCCTACACTGTCTCACCCCCACCCCCAAACCCCTCCTGCTGTACCCATGTACCTGCACCATGCTGTGCACCCTACACTGTCTCACCCCCCCCCCTCCACCCCTCCTGCTGTACCCATGTACCTGCACCGTACTGTGCACCCTACACTGTCTCACCCCCCCCCCACCCCCCCCTCCTGCTGTACCCATGTACCTGCACCATGCTGTGCACCCTACACTGTCTCACCCCCACCCCCAAACCCCTCCTGCTGTACCCATGTACCTGCACCGTACTGTGCACCCTACACTGTCTCACCCCCCCCCCCACCCCTCCCTCCTGCTGTATCCATGTACCTGCACTGTGCTGTGCACCCTACACTGTCTCACCCCCACCCCCAAACCCCTCCTGCTGTACCCATGTACCTGCACCATGCTGTGCACCCTACACTGTCTCACCCCCCCCACCCCTCCTGCTGTACCCATGTACCTGCACCATGCTGTACACCCTACACTGTCTCACCCCCCCCACCCCTCCTGCTGTACCCATGTACTTGCACCATGCTGTACACCCTACACTGTCTCACCCCCCCCACCCCTCCTGCTGTACCCATGTACCTGCACCATGCTGTGCACCCTACACTGTCTCACCCCCCCCCCCTCCACCCCTCCTGCTGTACCCATGTACTTGCACCATGCTGTACACCCTACACTGTCTCACCCCCCCCCCCCACCCCTCCTGCTGTACCCATGTACCTGCACCATGCTGTACACCCTACACTGTCTCCCCCACCCCACACCCCGCCACCCCCTCCTGCTGTACCCATATACCTGCACTGTGCTGTGCACCCAACACTGTCGCCCCCACCCCCTCCTGCTGTACCCATGTACCTGCATTGTGCTGTGCACCCTACACTGTCTCCCCTCCTGCTGTATCCATGGATTTGCACTGTGCTGCTCTGAGTCCATTCCGTGTATTGATCGTGCTCTCCTGATATTAGTCCTAAAGTTGCCTTTGACTGGTTTGAATTTACGAGTTTGCCCTGAATCACTACAGCTTTGAGTTTTGGTTTCCATATTTACGAAAGGATATATTCGCTTTGGAGGCAGTTCAGAGAAGGTTCACTAGGTTGATTCCGGGGATGAGGGGGTTGACTTATGAGGAAAGGTTGAGTAGGTTGGGCCTATACTCATTGGAATTCAGAAGAATGAGAGGTGATCTTATCGAAACGTATAAGATTATGGGGGGGCTTGACAAGGTGGATGCAGAGAGGATGTTTCCACTGATGGGGGAGACAAGAACTAGAGGGCATGATCTTAGAATAAGGGGCCGCCCATTTAAAACTGAGATGAGGAGAAATTTTTTCTTTGAGGGTTTTAAATCTGTGGAATTCTCTGCCTCAGAGAGCTGTGGATGCTGGGTCATTGAATACATTTAAGACAGAAATAGACAGTTTCTTAAACGATAAGGGGTTATGGAGAGCGGGCAGGGAAGTGGACCTGAGTCCATGATCGCATCAGCCATGATCGTATTAAATGGAAGAGCAGGCTCGAGGGGCCGTATGGCCTACTCCAGCTCCTATTTCTTATGTTCTTATAACCAGTAGCCTTTCTTTTGGACTTATCAATTGTCTTCTGGAATCTAGATACTCAACATCATAGGATTGAGAGTCAACTTGGGTCACTCCATAGAAATCAAGGAGGGTTGGTCAGGTGGATTTCCCTGCCTAAAACTGTGTTGACTGCTGTGTACTAAATTGTTGTAGTATGGTTAATCCTCAAGTTTACTTCTGATAATCAACTCCATTGCTTTGCACAGGATTGAAGTAAGTCTAATGAGTCTGCCGTTCTCTGTTTTGTCTCCCTTTTTGAATAAAGCCCCACATGAACCGGTTTCCAATCTACTGCTGCCTCCTCTGTGTCCATTTGACTCCCTTGTAATGAGTGTCAGTGCCTCACAAATCTTCTTGGTCATCAGGTTAAAAGCTTATCCACATCGTCAATCTTGTTCTAACTGTTAATTCATCCAGTACCTTCCTTTTTAGAGGAGTAGTGATCTCTGAACTTCTGATGGGAATGGGTTCTACACCTTCACCATGGGGAGCTTTTCATTTTCTCCCTTGTTTGAGCTCTGCTATTTTTCTAACTGTGACTCCAAGTCCTGTTTAAATTAAACTCTGTCAATCTGCAATATCCACATTTTTGCCGTTTAAAGACATGAGTTATGTGTCCTTTCTAAAATTAAAAGGAGTTCATCCTAAGCAGAAGTAACCCTTATTTACAAATGCATTTATATGCTCCCAATTTGGATGGGAATGACATTGTTTTTTTGGTCTCAGTGCTGGGCTGTGAATGGGGAATGAGGTCGGGAGGGCTGTTAGTTTACACAGCAGCACTGCAGCCTCAGCCCTGCTGCCTCAGATTTTACTGGTTATAATTTCTCAATAATCTGAAATGTGGCGATTTCAAAAACCATTTAAGGCAGCCTCTCCTCGCCAGTGTCTGTTCTGAAGTACGTTAGGTGTTAACTAACATACGTGCCTGGTCACTGGTGCTGTTAAGGAAAAGGAATTTATTCCAGATAGGACTGTGATGTCTGCCCCGATATGGAAAACCCAGTCACAGCTTCAAACTAGTGTAGCAACAGAACAAATACCTCATGACAGCCTATGTTCCAGTTAAATTATTATCTGTATCTGTGTTTCTCTTGATGGAATCATGGAATGGAATCCCAAAATACAAGTAAAAATCTCAGACTCCAAAGTAATAAAATTTAGGCATCATCATAGGCAGTCCCTCGAAATCGAGGAAGGCTTGCTTCCACTCCAAAAGTGAGTTCCCAGGTGACTGTACAGTCCAATACGGGAATTACATTCTCTGTCACAGGTGAAACAGACAGTCGTTGGAGGAAAGGGTGGGTGGGGAGTCTGGTTTGCCGCACGCTCCTTCCGCTGCCTGCGCTTGTTTTCTGCATGCACTCGGCAACGAGACTCGAGGTGCTCAGCGCCCTCCCAGATGCTCTTCCTCCACTTGCGGTGGTCTTTAGTCAAGGACACCCAGGTGTCGGTGGGGATGTTGCATTTTTTCAAGGAGGCTTTGAGGGTGTCCTTGAAATGTTTCCTCTGCCCACCTGGGGCTCGCTTACCATGTAGGAGTTCCAAGTAGAGCGCTTGCTTTGGGAGTCTTGTGTCAGGCATACAAACAATGTGCTTCGATGCTGGGGATGTTGGCCTGATCGAGGACACTAACGTTGGTGCGTCTGTCCTCCCAGGGGATTTGTTGGGTCTTGCGGAGACCTGACCCCGCCACACAGCACTGCCCCCCAGTCATCAAGATCCACTGTGTGGCTTTGGACAACGTGGATCACTTTCCATACCTCGAGAGCCTATTATCAGCAAGAGCAGACATCGACGACGAGGTTCAACACCGCCTCCAGTGCATCAGCGCAGCCTTCGGCCGCTGAAAGAAAAAAGTGTTCGAAGATCAGGCCCTCAACTCTGGCACCAAGCTTATGGTCTACAGGGCTGTAGTGATACCCGCCCTCCTGTATGGCTCAGAGACATGGACCATGTACAGTAGACACCTCAAATCGCTGGAGTAATACCACCAACGATATCTCCACAAAATTTAGGCACCATAAGCTGGAAGCCCTGGCATGACACGATGGGTGTAAATTTGGCATGTGTTGTAGCACATCCGAATCACTTGCTTGTCTTGCACTATCGCCCACGGTTGATTTTACCCCATTGCCATTTCTCTCTCCCTGTGGTAGTTGGGGAACTGATGTGACCTGCTAGTGGATAACTGACAGAATGGTTAACAGTTTGAGACATTGTGATTTGGGAAACTTGAGTTTTCCAACTGGGTAACCGATTCAGTCATACCAGTCAGCTCTACACTGTGAAAGTCTTTCTACTGCAGCAGTGGCTATGATGGGCGCTTGTGTTTGGTGTCTGACTGCTATATGCTGCCGGGATCAAACAAATTATTTGGTGCAATCTAATGCAGTAAGGACACAAAAGATAAACGTTTTTACTGTTGAAGCATTGATACCCAGGTTGCATAGAAAGACCCTCGGGCAAAAGCTGCAAGTGACAATGGTCCGAGACCACTGTTAGATTTCCCCGTTTTTAAATGTTTGAAGCTCATGGTCCTATATCTTGTTTGATGTGTGAGTCACCTCTTTAACAAGTAGCTGGCTGTCATTTTGTTTAATGTTCCTTGAATTACAAGGAAAACACTCCACTGTCGCTTCTGAGTCAGAAGGTTGTGGGTTCAATCCCCCTGGATGTGGGGACTAATCGGACTAACACACAGACTGGCTCATGGAACTGGAAGATATGTTGACTTCACTCACCGAACACAGGCCCTACTTGTTGGAAGAATCTCTGCATCTCTGAAGGTTACACGGAAAATTGGGGCCTTGTTTTATTTGTGGAGCAGATACTTCAAGGGACTGTGAGTGGAGGATTGAACCCTCTGCAAATCAAGAATACAAACCCACTGCTTTGATTTTTGGCACTTTATTTTACAGTATTAGATGAGCAGAGGTTAGAGAGGTGTTGGCTCATAAAGAGTGAGTGCGTATTCATCTCCTGGTATTACGTGCAAGGAACTGGAGAATAGCCAAATGGAATTTGAGGTGTTGAAGAAATTGCTGACAGTTCTGGGTTATAACATAGACAACCGTAATCTGCCTGCCCTGAATGTAAATTCACATCATCAATTTCTGAAATTCATCCAAATGTCCAAGAAATGTTCACTGGGGTGGAGGAGTGGCTGTGCAACTCAGAGGTTTACAATGGGCAGTTTACATCTCTGCACCCTACACTAAGGGAGAGAAACAGAAGTAAAAAGGAAAAGACTGATGGGAACCTCCCACCACCCCATCACGTCATCTGGTGAAGGTACTGGGTCTTTGCTGCGTTGCCAACTTTAGAGCTTTGCGACAGGATTACTGTTATATATGTAAACTTGTATTTACTCTGTACAGCCACCAGAGGGCTCATCCCCTGGAGTCCCAAGGGATTCCATAATCCCTTGGGAGCACAGGTGTTTAAGGAGGCCTCAAAAGTTGGAGAGGCACTCTGAAGACCTGCAATAAAAGACTACGGTCACACTTTACTTTGAGCTCACAGTGTTCAGTCTGACTCTTTCTCCATACACAACTGACGACGAGATACAGATAGTGAACCCAAAGATGCAAAGAACTGGGCATCCTGGAGAAATTCTCAGAGGGAGATGATTGCGAAACTTTTGTGGAGCAACTCGACCAATACTTCGTGGCCAACGAGCTAGATGGGGAACAGAACACTGCCAAACGAAGGATGATCCTCCTCACCGTCTGTGGGGTACCAACGTATAGCCTCATGAAGAATCTGCTCACTCCAGCGAAACCCACCGAGAGATCGTAAGATAATTTGTGCACACTGGTCCGAGAGCATTTGAACCCGAAGGAAAGTTTTCTGATAGCGAGGTACCGGTTCTACACTTACCAAAGGTCTGAAGGCCAGGAAGTGGCGAGTTATGTCTCCGAGCTAAGACGCCTTGCAGGACATTGCTATTTGAAGGACATTTGGAGCACATGCTCAGAGACTTTTTCGTACTTGGCATTGGCCACGAAACCATACTTTGCAAACTTTTGACTGTAGAGACCCCAACCTTGAGTAAGGCCATAGCGATAGCCCAGGCGTTCATTGCCACCAGTGACAATACTAAGCAAATTTCTCAGCACACAAGTGCTGCTAAAAGTACTGTGAACAAAGTGATGTTGTTTTCGAATTGCAATGTCCAGAGCAGGTCACACATGCCTGCAGCTACACGTCCACAGATGTCGCAGAGTCTACCATCAAGGGTGATGAATGCGAGGACATTAACACCTTGTTGGCACTGCGGGGGTGATCATCGTTTCTATTCATGCCGATTCAAATGGTATGTTTGCAAGGCTTGTAGAACAATGAGACACCTCCAACGTATTGCAGGCGAACTGCTTAACCTGCAAACCACCACGTTGCAGAGGAGGACAGATCCACGGAGGATCACGACGAACCAGAGCCTCAGACCGAGGAGGCAGAGGTACATGGGGTGCATACATTCACCACGAATTGTCCCCCGATAATGCTGAATGTTGAACTAAATGGACTCCTGGTGTCAATGGAGCTGGACACGGGCGTGAGCCAGTCCATCATGGGCAAAAAGACTTTCGAAAGATTGTAATACAACAAGGCCTCAAGGCCAGTCTTAACTCCAATTCGTATGAAACTAAGAACTTACACAAAAGAACTGATTCCCATAATCGGCAGTGCTACCGAAAGGTCTCCTACTATGGAGTGGTGCACAAGCTACCACTCTGGGTGGTACCGGGCGATGATCCCATGCTGCTCCGCAGGAGCTGGCTGGGAAAGATACACTGGAACTGGGACGATGTCTGAGCACTATCGCCCGCTGATGATACTTCGTGTGCCCAGGTCTTAAACAAGTTCCCCTCACTGTTCGAACCAGGCATCGGGAAATTCCAAGGAGCAAAAGTGAAGATCCACCTAATTCCGGGGTCGCGACCCATTCATCACAAGGCGAGAGCAGTACCATACATGATGAGAGAAAGGGTAGAGATCGAGCTAGACCAGCTGCAAAGAGAGGGCATCATTTCCCCGATCGAGTTCAACGAATGGGCCAGTCCTATCATCCCAGTCCTCAAGGGAGACGGCACCATCAGAATCTGTGGTGATTACAAAGTAATTATCAATCGTTTCTCCCTCAGGACCAATACCCACTACCAAAGGCCAATGACCTCTTTGCAACGCTGGAGGGAGGAAAGACGTTTGCGAAGCTGGATCTGACTTCAGCCTACATGACGCAGGAACTGGAGGAATCATCGATGGGCCTCACCTGCATCAACACGCACAAAGATTTTTTTATTTCTAACATGCCCTTTTGGAATTCGATCAGCGGCAGCGATATTCCAGAGAAACATGGAAAGCCTACTGAAGTCGGTCCCGCACAGTGTGGTCTTCCAGGACAACATCTTGGTCACAGATCAGAACATAGCCGAGCATCTGCAGAACCTGGAGGAGGTTCTTAGTCGACTCAACTGCGTGGGGCTCAGGTTAAAACGCTCAAAGTGCGTTTTCCTAGTGCCTGAAGTGGAGTTCTTGGGAAGGAGGATTGCAGCGGACAGCATCAGGCCCACTAACGCAAAGATGGAGGCAATCGAGAATGCACCGAGGCCACAGAACGTGACGGAGCTGCAGTCATTTCTGGGACTCCTGAATTACTTTAGTAATTTCTTACTAGGTTTCAGCACACTGTTAGAACCACTGCACATCTTACTGCATAAAGGGGACGAATGGGTTTGGGGCAAAAGCCAAGAAAATGCCTTTGTAAAAGTGAGAAAATTGTTATGCGCAAACAAATTGCTTGTGTTGTATGATCCATGTAAGCGTTTGGTACTAGCATGTGATGTCATATGGCGTCGGATGTGTATTGCAATAAGCTAATGATTTCAGGAAACTGCAACCGGTTGTTTATGCATCCAGGAGTCTGTCTAAGGCTGAGAGAGCCTACAGCATGATTGAGAAAGAAGCGTTAGCGTGTGTCTGTGGGGCAAAGCAATTGCATGAATACCTGTTTGGGCTAAAATTCGAATTGGAAACTGACCATAAGCCACTCATATCCCTGTTTTCCAAGAGTAAAGGGATAAATACCAACGCATCGGCCCACATCCAGAGATGGGCACTCACGTTGTCCGCGTACAACTATGCCATCCGCCATAGGCCAGGCACAGAAAACTGCTACGATGCTCTCAGCAGACTACCATTGCCCACCACGGGGGTGGAAATGGCACAGCCCGCTGATTTAGCCATGGTTATGGAAGCATTTGAGAGTGAGCAATCACCAGTCACTGCCCGGCAGATCAAAACCTGGACGAGCCAGGGCCCCTTATCCCTAGTCAAAAGCTGTGTGCTTCATGGGAGCTGGTCCAGTGTCCCAGTAGAGATGCAGGAAGAGATAAAGCCGTTCCAGCGGCGCAAAGATGAAATGTCTATACAGGCAGACTGCCTTCTGTGGGGCAATCGAGTAGTGGTCCCCAAGAAGTGCAGACACATCTTCATCAATGACCTCCACTGTCATATATTCAACTATCATTGTAACCCATGTATAAGCTGACCTAAGTTGTACACCTTGAGAACATTGACCACAAGGGACTATCCTGAGCAACCCACCTTGGACCCTACCTTTTTTGATCCCCAACATACACACCAGTGGCAACCAGCACCACGGTTGACCACGAAGCAGAACCCATCATCCACAGCAGCCCAGCAGGACCCAACACACCAGGCAGCCCAACAAGGCCAGCTGCACAGCAGCCCAGCGAGGGCCCAACAAATGATTCAACAATACCAGCTTTCACACCGAGACAATCAACCAGGGCAAGAAGGGCCCCAGATCGACTCACATTGTAAATAGTTACAATATTGACTTTAGGGGTGGAGTGTTATATATGTAAACTTGTATTTACACTGTACAGCCACCAGATCCCATAATCCCTTGGGAGCACAGGTATTTAAGGAGGCCTCACAGGTTGGAGAGGCACTCTAGAGACCTGCAATAAAAGACTACGGTCACACTTTACTTTGAGCTGACCATGTTCAGTCTGACTCTCTCCATACACAATTACAATCAGTAATATGGATCTGTATAACCCTAGGATTGCTCTCAAAACCACTGGCACCCATCAGCTATGTTCCTCTATTGTCACAGCAGAGATGAGCACAAGCTCATTGATCAAGAGGGAAGTAATTCTGCTCTAGGTTTAGGTTTCAGTGTGTAGTGTAAAGACCCGTTCAGTGCACAGTGTAGCTAAGCAGTAAATCTTTTGAGATGTAAGATGTTAATTATGTAAACATTGTAACTGTGTAAGACTTGCCACCAGAGGTTGCAACTGTTGGAGGCCCAAGGGTCATCTGCACACCGCGTGCAAGGGAGTATAAAAGGTTGTCTGCCATTCGGCTTAGGCACACTGGAGTTGTATTAAAGAGACTAAGGTCACATCAGTTTTAGCTCACTGTACTCAGTCTTGTGGAGTTCTTCCACACTTAACAATTGGCGACGAGTAACAGATTACAAACTTTCACGCGGTCATGGCTGCTGTTTGGTATTTTAGAAAGATTTGTAGAGGATGATGATTGGGAAGCCTTCGTTGAGCGTCTCGACCAGTACTTAGTGGCCAACAAGCTGGATGGGGACGATAAAGCGATTAAGTGTAGTGCGATTCTCCTCACCGTGTGTGGGTCCACAATATACGGCCTCATCAAGAATCTGCTAGCAGCGGAGAAACCGCAGAAAAGACATATACAGAGTTGTGTACGCTGGTTCGAACTACCTCAAGCCGAAGGAGAGTGTCTTAATGGCCAAGTATCGCTTCTACATGCACCACCACTCCGAGGGCCAGGACGTGGCGAGTTATGTCGCCGACCTGAGACGCCTTGCGGGAACTTGCGAATTTGCTGGATTTTTGGGGGAAATGCTGCGGAACTTTTTTGTGCTTGGCATCGGCCACGTGGTCTTTCTTCACAAGCTGCTGTCCGCCAAATCCCTAGACCTGAGCGAGGCCATCACGATTGCCCAGGCATTCATATCCACGAGCTATAATACTAGACCGATATCTTCCCAGCATCGAAGCTCACCGGCAATTACTGTGCATAAAATAACGTCGCTAGCAAGCAGAACTGCATATGGCAGGGTCTACACGTCTGCAGCTGTAAGACCTAAGATGACTCCGAGTCCGCCATTGGGCGTGAATGCAAATCCATTATCACTATGTTGGCGCTACGGGGGTAATCATCGAGCCTATCAATGTTGATTCAAGCACTACGTGTGCAAAGGCTGTGAAACAATGGGGCACCTCCAGTGAGAATGCTGCGACTCACCACGTGGCGGAGTCGGCAGAGGATGATTGATCCGGTGTGGATCACGCAGAACAAACAAGAGAGGCAACTCACCACCAAGAGCCCTCCTATCATGCTGAAAATCAAATTGAACGGCATTCTGGTATCACTGGAGTTGGAAACGGGGGCAAATCAGTCAATTATGAGCCAGAAGGCTTTTGAGAAACTGGGGCAACAAGGCACAAAGGCCCAAACTGAGCCCGATTCAGACAAAGCTACGCACCTACACCAAAGAACTCGTATCAGTCATTGGCAGTGCGGCAGTTAAGGTATCGTATGATGGAACTGTGCATGATTTATCACTGGATTGTACCAGGCGATGGCCCAACGCTATTCGGCAGAAGCTGGCTGGGAAAGAGTCAATGGAACTGGGACGACATCAAAGCACTATTTTCAGTGGATGATGCCTCGTGCACCCAAGTGCTGAGCAAGTTTCCGTCGCTATTTGAACCAGGCATCGGCAACTTCACAGGCACCAAGGTGCAGATCCATCTAGTCCCCGATGCAAGGCCCGTTCATCACAAGGCTCGAGCGGTTCCACATATGATGAAGGAGAAAGTCAAGATCGAACTGGACAGACTTCAACGAGAGGGAATCATATCGCCAGTCGAGTTCAACGAGTGGGCCAGTCGGATTGTTCCTGTGTTGAAAAGCGATGGCAGGTCAGAATCTGTGGAGACTACAAGGTAACGATCAACAGAGTCTCGTTACAAGACCAGTACCCGCTACTCAAGGCGGATGACCTGTTCGCAACGTTAGCGGGGTGGGAAGTCATTCACCAAGTTGGACCTAACCTCCGCCTACATGACACAGGAGCTGGCTGAATCTTCGAAATGATTGACATGCATCAACACGCACAAATGACTGTTTATATACCACAGGTGCCCCTTTGGGATTCGCTCAGCTGCTGCCATCTTCCAGAGGAACACGGAGGATCTGCTGAAATTGGTTCCGTGCACTGTTGTGTTTCAAGACGACATCCTGATCACCGGTCATGACACCACCGAACACCTGCACAACCTGGAAGAGGTTCTAAGTCAACTAGACAGAGTGGGATTCAGGCTGAAACACTCCAAGTGTGTTTTCCTGGTGCCGGAGGTCGAATTTTTGGGGAGAAAGATTGCGGCAGACGGCATCAGATCCATGGATTCAAAGACAGAGGCCATCAAAAATGCACCCAGATCACAGAATGTGACAGAGCTGCGTTCGTTTCTGGGACTCAACTATTTTGGTAACTTTCTACCCGGGTTAAGCACTTTGCTGGAACCGTTGCACATGTTGCTACGTAAGGGTGACGACTGGGTTTGGGGTAAATCTCAAAAGAGACAGCCTTTGAGAAGGCTAAAACCTACTTTGTTCTAATAAGTTACTTGTACTGTATGACCCGTATAAACGATTAGTGTTAGCTTGTGATGCATCTTCGTACAGGGTCGTCTGTGTGTTACAGCAAACCAATGTATCGGACAAACTTCAATCGGTTGCATACGCGTCTAGAAGTCTGTCTAAGGCTGAAAGAGCTACAGTATGGTCGAGAAAGAGGCGTTAGCATGTGTATATGGTGTTAAGAAAATGCACCAATACCTGTATTTGGACTTCGGTTTGAGCTGGAAACCGACCGCAAACCGCTCATTTCGCTGTTTTCAGAAAGCAAAGGTATAAACACCAATGCTTCATCCCGCATCCAAAGATGGGCACTAACATTGTCCGCCCATGACTATGTTATCCGCCACAGACCAGGCACAGAGAACTGGGCTGATGCCCTCAGTCGGCTACCATTGCCCACTACCAGGATGGAAATGGCGCAGCCCACAGACTTGCTTCTGGTCATGGATGTTTTTAAGAGTGAGGAGTCACCGTCACTGCTTGCCAGATCAGGACCTGGACCAGCCAGGATCCTGTGCTATCACTTGTAAAAAGTTGCATGTTGAATGGGAGCTGTTTGGCCGTTCCTGGGAAATGCAAGATAAAATTAAGCCATTTCACCGACGCAAAGTTGAAATGTCCATTTAGTCGGATTGTCTCTTATGGGGTAATCACGTGGTTTTGCCAAAAAAAGGCAGGGAAACGTTTATATGCGACCTACACAATACCCACCCAGGCATAGTCATGATGAAGGCTATAGTCAGGTCGCATGTTTGGTGACCCGGCATTGACTCGGACTTATGGTCATGCGTACACCAGTGCAACACGTGCTCACAATTGAGCAATGCACCTAGAGAGGCCCCATTGAGTCTGTGGTCATGGCCCTCCAAACCGTGGCCCAGGATCCACATAGATTTTGCTGGCCCCTTTCTCGGAAAGATGTTTATAGTTGTAGTGGATGCTTACTCTAAATGGATTGAATGTGTAATCATGTCATCCAGCACATCCACTGCCACCATTGAAAACCTCCGGGCTACGTTCGCCACCCATGGCTTGCCCGATGTCCTTGTCAGTGACAATGGACCATGTTTCACCAGCTCGGAATTCATCGAGTTTATGACCCGCAATGGCATCAAGCACGTCAGGTCTGCCCCGTTTAAGCCCGCATCCAACGGTCAAGCGGAACAGGCAGTCCAAACTATCAAGCAGAGCTTCAAACATAGAAACATAGAAAATAGGTGCAGGAGTAGGCCATTCAGCCCTTCTAGCCTGCACCGCCATTCAATGAGTTCATGGCTGAACATGCAAATTCAGTACCCCCTTCCTGCTTTCTCGCCATACCCCTTGATCCCCCTAGTAGTAAGGACTTCATCTAACTCCCTTTTGAATATATTTAGTGACGGAAGGCTCCTTGCAGACCTGCTTATCTCGGGTTCTGCTCAGCTACCGGACGTGACCCCACTCACTCACTGGGGTTCCCCCTGCAGAATTATTAATGAAGAGAGCACTCAAACCAGGCTCTCCCTAGTCCACCCGGATCTAAATGATCATGTGGAAACCCGGCGTCACCGGCAAAACGTGTACCACAATCGCACAGCTATATCGCGTGACATTGATGTTAACGACCCTATGTTTGTCCTTAATTACGGTCATGGTCCTAAATGGGTTGCTGGCACTGTCTTGGCCAAGGAGGGGACTAGAGTATTTATAGTTAAACTATTGAATGGACAAACGTGCAGAAAGCATTTGGATCAGACCAAACTGCAGTTCACCGACAACCAGGAACAACCTGAAGAGGACATCACCATCATCGACCCATCAACCAGCAATCGACCTCGCTGTCAATGAAGAGGATAAACCCACCATTCCCAACAGTCCTGTCAGACCAGCCGCGTCGCAGTGCAGCAATGGTCCAACCAATTCACCCATGCCAGAATTTAAACTCAGACGATCAACCAGGGAGTGTGGGGCCCCGGATCGTCTCAACTTGTAAATAATTTGTATCAAAAACTTGGGGGGGGGGGGGTGGAAAGTGATGTTATATATGTAAACATTGTAACTGTGTAAGACTTGCCACCAGAGGGCACAGCTGTTGGAAGCCCAAGGGTCACCTGCACACTTTGTGCAAGGGAGTATAAAAGGTTGTCTGCCATGCTGCTTAAGCAGTCTGGAGTTGTATTAAAGAGACTAAGGTCACATCAGTTTTAGCTCACTGTACTCAGTCTTGTGGCATTCTTCCATACTAAACATAAGGGAGGTATTTACTGGCTTAATTCAGGTTAAAGAGGTCCTACAGTCTGTGCTCAGTGAAGAGACCTCATATTCCCCTTCAGGTAAAGTTCCCATGAGGTGTGGTAAGTACAGTACATCCATTTTTGTAGCAGCTGATTCTTCGTTTAATGAAGCTATTGTTCACTCAAGGGTATCAAATGTGTGGTTTATAGGATTTATTTATTTAACAATTGGTGCGTGTTTCAAAGCTCATATTTATAGCCAGAGGACAGATTCTGGAGCAGATATCGCCAATCACGCTGGAATTTCTTCAAATGATAACACATTTTTCTCTCGTCATCAATGACATTTTGATCTGATTGTCACAACAATTTTTGAGAGTAGATTAAAATATGTAAACTACTCTTTCTCTCCTCCCTCATCCCCAGCTCATCATGGTCTCAGTCTAATGAGATCACTTAATAGTATGTAACCAACCATGAGACATGCCCAGAACTATTTCACCAAGAATGGATGAATGAAATTGGGCCTATCTGTGCTTTGCCAATAGAGGAATGTGGCAGTGGGTTTTGAGAACAATCCTAGGGTTATATAGTAGCTTGCTGTAATCCTGTAACAAGCTGGAAAGTTGACAACATAACTATTAACACAGAAAAGGTCCAGTAACTCCGCCAGGTGATGTGATGGGAGCGGGCAATCCTGTCAGGTGTTTTTCTTTTTACTTCCATTTCTCTCTCTTCACCATTGTAGGATGCGGAGATGTAAACTGTCCCATAGTAAACGTCTGAGCTTGCACAGCTGAAATAACGTTACATTGCTCTTTGTGTATATATCTAGAGCTATCTTGTATTTATTTGAAATAACATTTTTTTTAAAAGCTTTGTGCAACCAGAGGTTATCCACAGGCACACTGCTAGAACTTGGGAACAGTTTAAATGACTGTTACATAGAAACATAGAAAATAGATGCAGGAGTAGACCATTCGGCCCTTCGAGCCTGCACCACCATTCAAGAAGATCATGGCTGATCATTCACCTCAGTACCCCTTTCCTGCTTTCTCTCCATACGCCTTGATCCCTGTAGCCGTAAGGGCTATATCTAACTCCCTCTTGAATATATCCAATGAACTGGCATCAACAACTCTTTGCGGCAAGGAATTCCACAGGTTAACAACTCTCTGAGTGAAGAAGTTTCTCCTCATCTCAGTCCTAAATGGCCTACCCCTTATCCTAAAACTGTGTCCCCTGGTTCTGGACTTCCCCAACATCGGGAACATTCTTCCTGCATCTAACCTGTCCCGTCCCATCAGAATCTTGTATGTTTCTATGAGATTCCCTCTCATCCTTCTAAACTCCAGTGTGCAAAGGCCCAGTTGATCCAGTCTCTCCTCATATGTCAGTCCAGCCATCCCTGGAATCAGTCTGGTGAACCTTCGCTGCACTCCCTCAATAGCAAGAACATCCTTCCTCAGATTAGGAGACCAAAACTGAACACAATATTCCAGGTGAGGCCTTACCAAGGTCCTGTACAACTGCAGTAAGACCTCCCTGCTCCTATACTCAAATCCCCTAGCTATGAAGGCCAACATACCTCTTGCCTTCTTTACCGCCTGCTGTACCTGTATGCCAACTTTCAATGACTGATGAACCATGACACCCAGGTCTCGATGTACCTCCTCTTTTCTTAATCTGCCACCATTCAGATAATCTGTCTTTGCGTTTTTGCCACCAAAGTGGATAACCTCACATTTATCCACATTATACTGCATCTGCCATGCATTTGCCCACTCATCTAACCTGTCCAAGTCACCCTGCAGCCTCTTAGCGTCCCCCTCACAGCTCACACTGCCACCCAGTTTAGTGTCATCTGCAAACTTGGAGATATTACACTCAATTCCTTCATCCAAATCATCGATGTATATTGTAAAGAGCTGGGGTCCCAGCACAGCCCTGTGGCACTCCACTAGTCACTGCCTACCATTCTGAAAAGGACCCGTTTATCCCGACTCTCTGCTTCCTGTCTGCCAACCAGTTCTCGCATTATCAGCAAGAACGCAAAGGACATTTGACATTTCCCAAATTGGTGCATTACAGATATCACATGATGAGCTGTCATTAACATATTTAATAAGGAGCAAAACCTGCATGCTGTTCTACTGTCTGCCTGCCTATTGGTATCACTGTGAGCAGCTAATCAAGGCTAATAATGTGGCACCTGCAGAGTGCTGTGTTGTTGCAACATTCCATTCAGCCCTTTGAGTCTGTTCCGCCATTCAATGAGATCATAGCTGATCTACGGCCTAACTCCATATATGGTCATTCTTTCACAGATTATCCAAAGCCCTGTTTTCAAGTTCAGACGGATGTTAAAAGATTCTATAGCGCCATCTGGAGACCAGGGAGTCATGCTGGGCAATCTTCGCTCCTCTACTAATAGCACCAAGAACCAATTAGCTGGTCATTATCTCATCGCTGATTGAAAAATACGCTGTGCACACATTGGCTATTGTGTCTCTATATAAAAGTCACTGCACGTCAAAGTATTCATTCAATGTGAATTGCTTTAGATGCAATTAGGTGCTACATTGGTGAAGTATTTTTTCAAGAGGTCCTGTGAGAGAACAATCCTGCCTGTCCTTATTTTTATTGGGTGAAGGCATTAAGGGATACGGAGCTAAGGTGGGTAAATAGAGTTCAGGTACCAATTAGCCATCATTTAATTGAATAGTGGAGCAGGCATGAGAGGCTGAATGTCCTACTCCTTGTGTCCTAATTTTATTCTCCATCTTAACTTTTTGAACAGCTACTGGACTTCAGGAAATTGAGTACGAGTCTGAGTGCGTTCCTTGTTTCAGAATCCTAGATCTTGTAGCTGTCAGCACCATTGGAATCAAATGGAATCTGAGTTAAGGATCCTAGATCTAATATATTGATCATCTTGTGATTAACGGCTGTTGGTATCTCCCCAAATGATCCTATCCACTGCTTCTACTGGATCCAGAACACGCCTCAGATGTTGTTTAAACTTCTCTGCAGCCTCCATGGTCTTCTCAGATTTTAAGCAAATTGAGAGGCTTTGCAGCAATACAACCATATGCCATTCTTCCTCCCATCTGGCAAGGGGACAGATAATATGGATACCGTAAGACAAGATACATTGTACTGGCCAGATACAAGGAATGCAATGGACCAGCTTTATTTGCCAATGCTCCAGCTGAATCATGTCACTTAGCAACTCCAATTAAATAAGGTCCCACACAAGGCTGGCTGCAAGGGCTCCACTCAATGAGAGCTTGGTGCAGGAGGTCATGGAGAGGAAGCAGGCATTTACCTTGTAACTTTAAAAAATAATTCACCACCAGCAGGACTATTCTGTCTTGTGTGGCTGATTTCTAACCCTACCTCAGAATGGTCCATTTGATGAGTATTTAAAATGACAAAAGGCTTTAATAGGGTAGATAGAGAGGAACTGTTTCCTCTGGTGGGAGAGTTCAGAACAAGATGGTTTAACCTTAGAATTAGAGCCAGGCCATTCAGGAATGCTGTCAGGAAGCACCTTTTCTGGAACTCTCTTCCCCCATAAAGCTGTGCACTTGGGTGTCAACTGAAAATATTGAAACCGTGATTAATAGATTTTTGTTCGGTAAGGGTTACGGAACAAAGATGGGTAAATGGAGTTCAGGTACTGATCAGCCATGATCTAATTGAATAGCAGAGCAGGCTCGAAGGACTAAAAGGCCTCCTCCTGTTCCAATGATTCTGTGATCCGCATGAGACACAGGAAGAGGGTTTTGGTTGTAGTGGAGTCATACATGGACTTTGAAAGGAGCCTGATGGGTTCTGTAGCCTTGTCCCAAGCCTTTCATGTTTTTATAGTTTCCTTTCTCTTTGCACCATTTATTTTCATTCCCAACCCCTCAATCCTTATTGTCTCTCTAATGTTAGTATCAATTATGATAAATTCTAAGTTATCTGAGAACTTAGGAATACCAGTAACCTGAGTTGCTCAGCAACACTTCGTCAGTAATCACGGAAAAGCAAACTACCTGCACACCTGTGTCATCCATAAACCCCTCCTGCCCCGGACACGGATCGTTCATTCCCACGCCAGCTCACCTTCTGATGACATCCCAGTTTTGTCTCGGTATAAACAAAGTATTGCCGAAATATTCTTTCAAGGATGCTGAGTTCCACATCTGCCTGCTAACTGTCTGCTTCCACTGGGACTGTTTGCATTGCCTCCTGATTTAGGGCCCCTCTTTGTTTAACAGCTTCAGTTTCTTACCTGCAGTTGTAGCATTCCAGGAATGCAGTTTCCAGCCAGGGATGTGCAGGCCAGTGTCTGTAGGGGCCTGTGACTGGCTTCAGTGCATTGTTTGGTTAAATTCATTACTTATTGCTGAGGTGTTTATCCTAATGTAGAGAACAGGGACATTTTGTTTCATGAAGGTGCTGACTCTCACTGGGAGTACATAGGAACAGGAGGAGGTCATTTAGCCCCTCAAGCCTGTTCCACCATTCAATGAGAACATGGCTGAACTTTAACCAACTCCACATACCCGCCTATGTCCCATATCCCTTTGGTTAACAAAAATCTATCAATCTCAGTTCTGGAGCCCCGGGTTTTAGGGTCCTGGAGTCCCAAGTCTAGGAGTCACAGAGCCCGAGTCCCGGAGTCCTGGAGCCCCGAGTCTAGGAATCCCGGAGCCCTGGGTTTTGGGGTCCCAGAGTCCTGAGTCTAGGAATCCTGGAGCCCCGACTCCTGGAGTCCTGGAGCCCCGAGTTGTGGAGTCCCCGGAGCTCCAACTCCCGGAGCCCCGAGTCTAGGAGTACCGGAGCCCCGAGTCTAGGAGGCCCGGAGTCCCCGAGTCCTGGAGCCCCAACTCCCAGAGCCCCGAGTTCTGTGGCTCCGGGGCCTGTCAGGCAGGTTTGACAATGGTCGATAATCCATTCCGCCTGATTACAGCCCAGGAGGTGAAGAAGAAAATTTATTCCGTGGTGTCTAGAATGGACCATGTCTCGCCCTCGGAACTGACCGCCCTCGGGACTGTCTGCCCTCTCACTGACCGCCCTCTTACTGACCATGCTCATTGTGATGAACCCACATCAGAGAGCGTGGTGCAGTGGCGATGAAGTGCCAAGAGAATGATTGGCCACAATGTTAGTCACAGCCACCTCTTCACACAGGATGTAAATTTGTTCCTATTCCCTCTTTGAATTTGGATAATACACATGGATAGACAGTGATGTGGAAACAAGTGAGCTGAGCAGTGTTGGGCCAGTGTGGACAATGTTTTGTTCCATATATGGCCTGTGCTCTAGCTGCCCCTGTCCTGCTCTGTACGACTCCTGGACCTGATGGCTTGCATCCTAGGGTCTTGAGAAGTAGCAGCAGGGATTGTGGATGCATTGCATGCAATTTACCAAAATTCCCTGGATTCTGGGGAGGTCCCAGCAGATTGGAAAACTGCAAATGTTATGCTCCTATTTAAAAAAGGAGGCAGACAAAAAGCAGGAAACTATAGACCAGTTAGCCTAAGACCTGTGGTTGGGAAAATGTTGGAGTCCATTATCAAAGAAGCAGTAGCAGGACATTTGGAAAAGCAAAATTCAGTCAGGCAGAGCCAGCATGGATTTATGAAGGGGAAGTCATGTTTGACAAAGTTGCTGGAATTCTTTGAGGATGTAACAAACAGGGTGGATAAAGGGGAACCAGTGAATGTGGTGTATTTGGACTTCCAGAAGGCATTTGACAAGGTGCCACATAAAAGGTTACTGCACAAGTTAAAAGTTCACGGGGTTGGGGGTAATATACTAGCATGGATAGAGGATTGGCTAACTAGCAGAAAACAGAGAGTAGGGATAAATGAGTCATTCTCTGGTTGGCAAACAGTAACTAGTGGTATGCCGCGGGGATCAGTGCTGGGACCCCAACTATTTACAATCTATATTAATGACTTGGAAGAAAGGACTGAGTGTAACGTAGCCAAGTTTTCTGACGATACAAAAATGGGAGGAAAAGCAAATTGGAGGACACAAAAAATCTGCAAAAGGATATAGACAGGATAAGTGAGTGGGCAAAAATTTGTCAGATGGAGTATAATGTCGGAAAGTATGAGATCATGTACTTTGGCAGAAAAAATTAAAGAGCAAGTTATTATTTAAATGGAGAAAGATTGCAAAGTGCTGCAGTACAGCGGGACTTGGGGGTACTTGTGCATGAAGCACAAAAGGATAGGGTTATGTATGGAGAAAGAGTCAGACTGAACACTGTCAGCTCAAAGTAAAGTGTGACCTTACTCTTTTATTGCAGGTCTCCAGATTGCCTCTCCAACCTGTGAGGCCTCCTTAAATACCTGTGCTCCCAAGGGATTATGGGGTCCCTTGGTACTCCAGGAGATGAGCCCTCTGGTGGCTGTACAGAGTAAATACAAGTTTGCATATATAACAGCACTACCCCCACCCCCAAAGTCAACTGTGTAACTATTTACAAGGTGAGTCAATCTGGAGCCCTTCTTGCCCTGGTTGATCGTCTCGGTGTGAAAGCTGGTATTGGTGAACCGTCTGTTGGGCCCTTGCTGGGCTGTTGTGCAACTGGCCTTGCTGGGCTGCCTGGTGTGGTGGGTCCTGCTGGGCTGCTGTGATGATGGGTTCTGCTTCGTGGCCAACAGCAGTGCCAGTTGCCATTGGTGTGTATGTTGGGGGGTCAAAGAAGGTAGGGTCCAAAGTGGATTGCTCTGGATAGTCCGTGAATCTGAGTTTGATTTGGTCCAAGTCTTTCTGGTGAATGAGTCCATTTGAAAGTTTGACCCGAAACACCCTGCTTCCCTCTTTGGCCACGACGGTGCCGGGAAGCCACTTGGGACCTTGTCCATAATTCAATACAAATACAGGATCATTGACTTCAATCTCACCTGACACATTTGCGCTATCATGGTATGTACATTGTTGAAGCCGCCTGCTCTCTACCTGTTCATGTAGATCAGGGTGAACTTAAGTGCTCATTTCATGAGCAGTTCAGCAGGTAGGATCCCAGTGAGCGAATGGGGTCTCGTGCGGTAGCTAAGCAGGACTCGGGATGGGCGAGTCTGCAGTGAGCCTTCCGTTACCCTCTTCAAGCCTTGCTTGATGGTTTGCACTGCTCTCTCTGCCTGAACATTGAACGCTGGTTTAAACGGGGCAGATGTGACATGTTTGATCCCATTGCGGGTCATGAATTCTTTGAACTCAGCACTGGTAAAACATGGCCCGTTGTCGCTCATCAGGACATCGGGTAGGCCATGTGTGGCAAACATGGCCCACAGGCTTTCAGCAGTGCCAGCGGACGTGCTAGCTGACATTATATCACATTCAATCCATTTGGAATACGCAACTACAACCACAAGGAACTTTTTACCCAAGAACGGGCCTGCATAGTCGACATATATCCTAGACCACGGTTTGGAGGGCCAACACCAGAAACTTAGCAGCGCTTCCCTGGGTGCATTGCTTAACTGCGAGCATGTATTACATCTTGCATGCAAGAATCCAAGTCCGCATCAATACCGGAGCACCATACTTGGGATCTGGCTATTGCTTTCATCATTACGATGCCTGGGTGGGTACTATGGAGGTCACTGATGATGGTGTCTCTGCCCTTCTTGGGAACCACTACTCGATTGCCCCATAGAAGGCAGTCTGCCTGTATAGACATTTCATCTTTGCGCTGCTGAAACGGCTTTATCCCTTCCTGGCATTTCCACTGGGACACTGGACCAGCTCCCATGAAGCACACAGTTTTTAACTAGGGACAATAAGGGGTCCTGACTCGTCCAGGTTTTGATCTGCTGGGCAGTGACGGGTGATTGCTCACTCTCAAATGCTTCCATAACCATAGCTAGATCTGCAGGCTGCGCCATTTCCACCTCTGTGGTGGGCAATGGCAGCCTACTGAGAGCATCGGCACAGTTTTCTGTGCCTGGCCTGTGGCGCATGGCATAGTTGTACGCGGACAACGGAAGCCCCCATCTCAGAATGCGGGCCGATGCATTAGTATTTATCCCCTTACTCTCGGAAAACGGATATGAGTGGCTTATGGTCAGTTTCCAATTCGAATTTTAGCCCAAACAGATATTGATGCATTTTCTTTACCCCATAGACACACACTAACGCTTCTTTTTCAATCATGCTATAGGCTCTCTCAGCCTTGGACAGACTCCTGGATGCATAAGCAACCAGTTGTAATTTCCCAAAATCATTAGCTTGTTGCAATACACACCCGACGCCATATGACGACGCATCACATGCTAGTACCAAATGCTTACATGGATCATACAACACAAGCAATTTGTTTGAGCATAACAATTTTCTAGCTTTTACAAAGGCATTTTCTTGGATTTTGCCCCATGCCCATTCGTCCCCTTTACACAGTAAGACGTGCAGTGGTTCTAACAGTGTGCTGAGACCCGGTAAGAAGTTACCAAAGTAGTTCAGGAGTCCTAGAAATGACCGTAGCTCCATCACGTTCTGTGGCCTCGGTGCGTTCTCGATTGCCTCCGTCTTCGAATCGGTGGGCCTGATGCCGTCCGCCGCGATCATCCTCCCCAGGAACTCCACTTCAGGCGCCAGGAAAAAGCACTTCGAGCATTTTAACCTGAGCCCCACACGGTTGAGTCGACTAAGAACCTCCTCCAGGTTCTGCAGATGCTCGACTGTGTCTCGAGTTGTAACCAAGATGTCGTCCTGGAAGATCACGGTGTGCGGAACCGACTTCAGTAAGCTTTCCATGTTTCTCTGGAATATCGCTGCTGCTGATTGAATTCCAAAAGGGCATCTGTTATAAAAGAAAAGACCTTTGTGCGTGTTGATGCAGGTGAGGCCCTTTGATGATTCCTCCAGTTCCTGCGTCATGTAGGCTGAAGTCAAATCCAGCTTCGTGAACGTCTTTCCTCCTACCAGCATTGCAAAGAGGTCGTCGGCCATTGGTAGTGGGTATTGGTCCTGCAAGGAGAAACGATTGATAGTTACTTTGTAATTGCCACAGATTCTGACGGTGTCGTCTCCCTTGAAGAATGAGACAATAGGACTGGCACTCGAACTCGATCGGTGCGATAATGTTCTCTCTTTGCAGTTGGTCTAGCTCAATCTCTACCGTTTCTCTCATCATGTACGGTACAGCTCTCGCTTTGTGATGGATGAGTCGCGCCCCCGGAATCAAGTGGATCTGCACTTTTGCTTCTTGGAATTTCCCGATGCCTGGTTCGAACAGCAAAGGGAACTTGTTTAAGACCTGGGCACACGAAGCGCTCAGACATCGTCCCACTTCCAGCGTATCTTTCCCAGCCAGCTCCTGCCGAGCAGTGTGTGACCATCGCCTGGTACCATCCAGAGTGGTAGCTTGTGCACCGCTCCATCATAGGAGACCTTTACAGGAATCCTTTGTGTATGTTCTTAGTTTCATGCGAATTGGAGTTACGACTGGCCTTGAGGCCTTGCTGCACCACAATTTCTCGAAAGTCTTTTTGCCCATGATGGACTGGCTCGCGCCCGTGTCCAGCTCCATTGACACTGGGAGTCCATTTAGTTCAACATTCAACATTATCGGGGGACAATTTGTGGTGAATGTGTGCACCCCATGTACGTCTGCCTCCTCGGTCTGAGGCTCTGGTTCATCGTGATCCTCCATGGATCTGTCGTCCTCAGCAACATGGTGATTTCCAAGTTTAACAGGATTTGCAGCACACCTGCACATATGTTGGAGATGTCCCATTGTTCCACAGTCCTTGCAAATGTACCCTTTGAATTGGCATGAATGGAAACGATGATCTCCCCCGCAGCGCCAACAAGGTGTTAATTGCCTTGCATTCATCACCCTTGATGGTGGACTCTGAGACATCTGCGGACATGCAGCTGCAGGCATGTGTGACCTGTCCTGTACGTTGCGATTTGAAAACAATATCACTTTGTTCACAGTACTTGTAGCAGCACTTGTGTACTGAGAGATTTGCTTAGTATTGTCACTAGTAGCAATGAACGCCTGGGCTATTGCAATGGCTTTACTCAAGATTGGGGTCTCTACAGTCAAAAGTTTGCAACGTATGGTTTCGTGGTCAATGCCAAGTGCGAAAAAGTCTCTGAGCATGTGCTCCAAATGTCCTTCAAATTAGCAATGTCCTGCAAGGAGTCTTAGCTCGGTGACATAACTCGCCACTTTGGCTTTCAGACCTTTTGTAGGTGTAGAACCGGTACCTCGCCATCAGAACACTTTCCTTCGGGTTCAAATGCTCTCGGACTAGTGTGCACAAATCATCGTATGATTTTTCCGTGGGTTTCGCTGGAGTAAGCAGAGGCCATATGTTGATGCCCCACAGACGGTGAGGAGGATTGCCCTACGTTTGGCAGCGTTCTCTTCCCCATCTAGCTCATTGGCTACGAAGTATTGGTCGAGCCGCTCCATAAAAGTTTCCCAATCATCTCCCTCCGAGAATTTCTCCAGGATGCCTACTGTTCTCTGCATCTTTGGGTTCGCTATCTGTATCTCGTCGTCAGTTATGTATGGAGAAAGAGTCAGACTGAACACTGAGCTCAAAGTAAATGTGAGCTGAGTCTTTCATTGCAGGTCTTCAGAGTGCCACTCCAACCTGTGAGGCCTCCTTAAATACCTGTGCTCCCAATGGATTATGGGATCCCTTGGGACTCCAGGAAATGAGCCCTCTGGTGGCTGTACAGAGTAAATACAAGTTTACATATATAACATAGTAGTATGCAGGTACAGCAAGTGATCAGGAAGGCCAATGGTATCTTGGTCTTTATTGCAAAGGGGATGGAGTATAAAAGCAGGGAAGTCTTGCTACAGCTATATAAAGTATTGGTGAGGCCACACCTGGAATACTGTCTGCAGTTTTGGTTTCCATATTTACAAAAGGATATACTTGCTTTGGAGGCAGTTCAGAGAAGGTTCACTTGGTTGATTCCGGGAATGAGGGGGTTGACTTAAGAGGAAAGGTTGAGTAGGTTGGGTCTCTACTCATTGGAATTCAGAAGAATGGGAGGTGATCTTATCGAAATGTATAAGATTATGAGGGGGCTTGACAAGGTGGATGTAGAGAGGATGTTTCCATTGATGGGAGACTAGAACTAGAGGGCATGATCTTAGAATAAGAGGCCGCCCATTTAAACCAGAGATGAGGAGAAATGTCTTCTCTCAGAGGGTTGTAAATCTGTGGGATTCGCTGCCCCAGAGAGCTGTGGAAACTGGGACACTGAATAAATTTAAGACAGAAGTAGACAGTTTCTTAAATGATAAGGGGTTATGGGGAGCGGGCAGGGAAGTGGAGCTGAGTCCATGATCAGATCAGCCATGATCTTATTGAATGTCGGAGCAGGCTCAAGGAACCGAATGACCTATTCTTGTTCCTATTTCTTATGTTCTTATGGTGTCAGACTGAGAACAAAGCTATTGTCCCGACCCCATCCGGAATGGTATGTTACACAAGAAGACAGAAATAATTGACTTTCTGAAATATACACAGCGAGTATTGATGGATGGAGCGGCACTGGGTCCTTTGCTGGCCTCGCTGAATGGGAGCAGCTTTCTCCACCTGGTTCCTTTGATATTTCGTGAGTGGAGCCCACAAGAGGCGAGGCCCCAGGGGCAGCAGGAGCCAGCCCACACTGCGATCTATGGATTGTAGGAGCATGTCTGCGCACTAGGTCCATGCAGCAGAGCTTGGTCTCCAGTCATCTTGGTTAACCCCTGCCACTGGATCAAGACCTAGCTCAGTCAAGCCCATGTGGTGGCTGGTGTGCAACAGCCACCCCACGTTAAAAAAATCCAAGCAGAGGCATCTTCCACCCTTCAGGATGTAGTTTTGGAATATCAGGTCCCTCAGTGAAACACCTGTGATCTCATCACTTTTTGGTGTGGAAGCAAGTCATCCTCGATACGAGGGACCGCCTAATACTATACTATACCTTTGATACAACACAGCTTAAAATATTCGTTACGCTTCGCTTTGTCGCACCCGAGTCTACTGACTATGGTTCCTAAACCGTGCGTGTGAAGAGAGGGGAGACATGCTACGATTTTAAATTTATCTAGTCTTGGCTGTAAGACTGACCGCTTCCATCACCACTGTGCTGACAATGAAGCACGATTTCACACGTAGCTGTACAAGGATGAAGTAATTTACAACAATGTCGTTATTTGTTTGGAGCGCTATCTCTAATAATACTGACCCAGGGACACTGTTACCACAGCTGGATGATCTGACATCTTCCATGGCATCAGACATCTAAGGTCACTGGGACTCTTGATTCTCCAGACTTTATTGTGAGTTATTAGATTCTTTCCCTTTCCTTCCTTGGCCAGTACTGGGCATGGACATCGCTCCTTGGGTGAGAAGTTGAGCACAGGCAATGTCTGCTCTCGCCCTGCACCAGGGCCAGGCTCTATCAGCTGTATGAAGGGGTCCAAGGGATGGCACTCAAATGGCGACCTGAGTAACCCACTCTCTCTACTGGTCCTTTATTCATAACTCCAGAGTGAGGCACAAGCAAGGTGAGCAGCCTTTTATATTGAGCCCTGCATACCTATGCAGGTGACTCTCGGGTCTCCCACCGCAGTGCCCTCTGGTGGACAGCCTCTGCCACAGGGGCAGGAAACCCCAATCTCCATCAGTTGCACCCCCTAGTGGTGCCAGCATAATATATACACAGTGTAAACCTTATTGATAGTACATCAGGTAACAAGTCTCCATCTTATGCAACTATACAGTGACTACACAGAGAGTATATCTATAGTCTGCATATATAACAAGTCCCGAATGGTGTTGGCTCTCGTGGGGACTTGGCTCGTTACATTTTTGGTATTGATTTAAAGTAATTGGTAGAAGGATGAGAGAGGAGTTGAGGAGAAATGCTTTCACCCAGAGGGTGGTGGGTGTCTGGAACTCACTACCTGAAAGGATTGTAGAGGGCAGAAATCTTCACCACATTTAAAAAGTACTTGGACATGCACCTGAAGTGCTGTAACCTACAGGGCTACGGACCAGGAGCTGGAAAGTGGGATTAGGCGGGATAGCTCTTTGTCGACCGGCATGGACATGATGGGCCGAATGGCCTCCTTCTGTGACGTACATTTCTCTGATTAAAGAGATTGCTTGTGATGTTTGATCAGCATTCCCTGTTCACATTGCTTCTTGTGCGAAGCCCCTTGGGGAAGAGTGACCATAATATGGTAGAAGTCTTCATTAAGATGGAGAGTGACATAGTTAATTCAGAGACTAGGGTCCTGAACTTAAAGAAAGGTAACTTCGATGGTATGAGACATGAATTAGCTAGAATAGACTGGCGAATGATACTTAAAGGGTTGACAGTGGATAGGCAATGGCAGACATTTAGAGATCACATGGATGAACTTCAACAATTGTACATCCCTGTCTGGCATAAAAATAAAACGGGGAAGGTGGCTCAACCGTGGCTAACAAGGGAAATTAGGGATATTATTAAATCCAAGGAAGAGGCATATAAATTGGCCAGAAAAAGCAGCAAACCTGAGGACTGGGAGAAATTTAGAATTCAGCAGAGGAGGACAAAGGGTTTAATTAGGAGGGGGAAAATAGAGTATGAGAGGCAGCTTGCAGGGAACATAAAAACTGATTGCAAAAGCTTCTATAGATATATGAAGAGAAAAAGATTGGTGAAGACAAATGTAGGACCCTTGTAGTCAGAATCAGGTGAATTTATAATGGGGAACAAAAAAATGGCAGACCAATTGAACAAATACTTTGGTTCTGTCTTCACTAAGGAAGACACAAATAACCTTCCGGAAATACTAGGGAACCGAGGATCTAGAGAGAAGGAGGAACTGAAGGATATCCTGATTAGGTGGGAAATTGTGTTAGGGAAATTGATGGGACTGAAGGCCGATAAATCCCCAGGGCCTGATAGTTTGCATCCCAGAGTACTTAAGGAAGTGGCCCTAGAAATAGTGGATGCATTGGTGGTCATTTTCCAACATTCTATAGACTCTGGATCAGTTCCTATGGATTGGAGGGTAGCTAATGTAACCCTACTTTTTAAAAAAGGAGGGAGAGAGAAAACAGGAAATTATAGACCGGTTAGCCTGACATCAGTAGCAGGGAAAATGTTGGAATCAATTATTAAAGATGTAATAGCAGTGCATTTGGAAAGCAGTGTCAGGATCGGTCCAAGACAGCATGGATTTATGAAAGGGAAATCATGCTTGACAAATCTTCTATAATTTTTTGAGGATGTAACTAGTAGAGTGGACAAGGGAGAACCAATTGATGTGAAGTATTTGGACTTTCAAAAGGCTTTTGACAAGGTCCCACACAAGAGATTAGTGTGCAAAATTAAAGCACATGATATTGGGGGTAATGTATTGACATGGATAGAGAACTGGTTGGTCGACAGAAAGCAAAGAGTAGGAATAAACGGGTCCTTTTCAGAATGGCAGGCAGTGACTAGTGGGGTGCCGCAGGGTTCAGTGCTGGAACCCCAGCTATTTACAATATACATGAATGATTTAGATGAAGAAATTGAGTGTAATATCTCCAAATTTGCAGATGACACTAAGCTGGGTGGCGGTGTGAGCTGTGAGGAGGATGCTAAGAGGCTGCAGGGTGACTTGGACAGGTTAGGTAAGTGGGCAAATGCATGGCAGATGCAGTATATTGTAGATAAATGTGAGGTTATGCACTTTGGTGGCAAAAAGTAAGGCAGAATATTACCTGAATGGTGACAGATTAGGAAAAGGGGAGGTGCAACAAGACCTGGGTGGCATGGTACATCAGTCATTGAAAGTTGGCATGCAGGTACAGCAGGCAGTGAAGAAGGCAAATGGTGAGTTGGCCTTCATAGCAAGAGGATTTGAGTATAGGAGCAGGGAGGTCTTACTGCAGTTGTACAGGGTCTTGGTGAGACCACACCTTGAATATTGTGTACAGTTTTGGTCTCCTAATCTGAGGAAGGACATTCTTGCTATTGAGGGAGTGCAGTGAAGGTTCAACAGACTGATTCCCGGGATGGCAGGACTGACATATGAAGAAAGACTGGATCGACTAGGCTTATATTCACTGGAATTTAGAAGAATGAGAGGGGATCTTATAGAAATATGTAAAATTCTGACGGGATTGGACAGGTTAGATGCAGGAAGAATGTTCCCGATGTTGGGGAAGTCCAGAACCAGGTTGGTCACAGTCTAAGGATAAGGGGTAAGCCATTTAGGACCAAGATGAGGAGAAACTTCTTCACTCAGAGAATTGTGAACCTGTGGAATTCTCTACCACAGAAAGTTGTTGAGGCCAGTTCGTTAGATATATTCAAAAGGGAGTTAGATGTGGCCCTTACGGCTAAAGGGATCAAGGGGTATGGAGAGAAAGCAGGAATGGGGTACTGAAGTTACATGATCAGCTATGATCATATTGAATGGTGGTGCAGGCTCGAAGTTCCGAATGGCCTACTCCTGCACCTGTAAAATGTAAAATCGCCTCCAGCCAAGTAACTTGGGATGAAAAAACTTTTTTTTGACAAAGATGCAGTTACTTCTAACTTGCAAATTCTCAGTGGGACATTCCATCTGATTTTGTACGACTAATGAACTCTTCCTTTGCAGTTTGTGGTTTTACACACAACCTCTCCCCTCCCCCTCCTTGTATAAGATGCCAGCTTCAGGATAAAATGTTTGTAAATAACTTGGGAAAGCAGTTTTGTAGTCATGTGCTGTGACGAGGACAGGCATACTCCTATAAATATGAACTTTGTTTAATGATTTCCTTTTAAAAGAATCTTTACTGATCAACTCTAACAGCAAAATTGCACAAGGTGGTAAAAGGTTAAAGGGTGGGGTCAAAGGTTACATAGGGTCAGGATGAGAACAAATTCCATTTCAACCACAGATCAGCACACTCGCTGGGGAAAGCCCTTCTTGCTGTGTGTGGTTCAGTCTTTGCTCTTGCATAATTCTGCAAATACTGATCTTTGGCCCACCTTTGCTGCCTCAGTTTTGTAGCAGTCACAGACAAAGTGCACAGCAAGGCAAAAATACAGGTGTGGTTCCACCGCCAGTTCATGGCCTACATAGAGTGATGCACCCTCTTCCAGCAGTCCTGGGGATTGGGCTCCTTCTTCAACAGGGCTCTGGATGGCTAAGTTCTTGCATTATATCAGCCGTACTTTCTGCCTGCAGCGTTCTCTGGGCCAAGCGAGTGGGCAGGTAAGCTGTGCCAGGTATGTCTGTGCTCATACAGCACTCTAACCTGCTGTTAAAGATGTGAGTTAGACTTGGCCTGGTGCATTTTGCCTCCTGCTTTACAGGGTAATGTTACCTCTCCACTCACAACAACTAACTTGCCCCTTGGGTACACCTCAAAATGGAGCCTGTGCCATCCATGAAGGTTAGATCATTTTGTACAGATCACATTGACAAAAGCAGAGGGAAAGTGAACTTCTCAAAAAAGAAAGACTTTCATTTCTATCGTGCCTTTCATGACCACCGGACATTTCAAAGCGCTTTACAGCCAATGAAGTACTTTTGGAGTGTAGTCATTGTTGTAATGTAGGAAATTTAAGGGTCAGAAGTTAGAAAAACAGAAATGACTTTCCTATATTATTCTCTTAAATTAGACGATTGGTGCCATTTTTAACACTTTCACTGATGCTATTGGAGGATTGCAGGAGAAAACTCCTGCACCATGATTGACTCCACTGCAGTGGGAGAGGGGGCGGGGAGAGAGACAGACAGACCTGTTTACATCAGTCACCACACTGCCATCTTCCACTTCCTGGGTAGGGCCAGGGGCAGGGAAACATCAAACACAGGCTCGGTGTCTGCCTTTGAATGGCACTGGCCTTAGCTGTCACAGCTGGGGCAGTGAGGTTTAAAATGGCGCAAGAGTATAAGTGATCTGCCTGTAGTTACATTTAAAAGAACCTCACGCTTAATGTACTTGGGCTTGATTCTCCATCAGGGGAGGGCTTTCCCCCCACACTGGAGTAACAGATTTTATGTATAGTTACCTCAAACAATATTTTACAGTCCACTAATTTTATTTGAGCTATAAATTAAAACAAAACATTAAACACTCTGTGCGTGATTTTGCCAACATGGTTATTACAGTTGGAACAATTTCCTGATGAACACAAAACAAACTGTTTGGCGAGCTGAGAGGCTCGCTGTAGAGGAACAAGGGGATTTAAGGGTTCGTGTACACAAATCACTAAAAGCTAGTGCACAGATACAAAAAATAATCAGAAAGGCTAATGGAATGTTGGCCTTCATCTCAAGGGAACTGGAGTAGAAAAGTTAGGAAGCTATGCTTCAGCTGTACAGAGCCTTGATCAGACCCCATCGGGAGTCACTGCGTTCAGGCCTAGGCATCGATCCACAGGAAGGATACATTGGCCTTGGAGGGGGGCAGCGCAGATTGACCAGAATGATACTGGGGCTAAAAGGGTTAAATTATGAGGACAGGTTGCCTGGACCAGGCTTGTATTCCCTTGAGTTTAGAAGATTGAGGGGTGATTGAGGTGTTTAAAATGATAGAGATTCCATAGTGTAGATACAGAGAAACTACTTCCTCTGGTGGGGTAGTCCAGAACAAGTTGTTACAGTATTAAAATTAGAGTTAGGCCAATTAGAGGGGAAATCTCTCAAACTCTCCCCCTGTGGATTCTTGGCGTCAATTGAAATTTTCCAGACTGAGATTGATTGATTATTGTTGGGTAAAGGTATCAAAGGATATGGATCAACAGCAGTTGTAATGTATTTGCTTCATGGGTTCTTTGTCTAAGAATTCATAGCAACACATTGCTATTAAGAATTAGTTGGTTTATTAGCATAGGTTTAACAATCACACTACACATTACCAGTTCATCCACCAGGCTCACAACCACCTGCCCCATCGTGGATCCCCCAAACCCAACTGGCTGTGGTTTTATTCAGTCTTGTGAACATCACATGACTGGCTAAGCCCCTCACAGTGCAACAGCTCTGCAACTCTTTTTGGGGAGAAAAATTAAACATTAAATCAAGTGCCCCCCGATCTGGGGGACACTCCAAACATTTTTCAAGGCCCTTTTTTGTTTTTTTGTATTTTTGGGGGTTTTTTGTGGGGTTTTTTTGTTGTTTGTTTGGACACTAAAATCATATTTTTCCAAGTGTCCCCTATAAAAGGGGAGGCGGACACTAAAACCGGCATTTAAAATAAATTAGACTTTAAAACATATAAAATCAAATTAAAATTTGGTTGCCGGGGGTGCAACAGCTCTGCAAACCTGTGAGCATACTCACTGGTGTATAAATTACTGCAGTAAATTGAGTTAAGATACAGATCAGCTATGATCTAATTGAATGGTGCAACAGGCTTGAGGGGCTGTTCCAATGGCCCCAAATGTAATTCCCCCACAACGTGACTTGTTGACCTGGTAGCCAAAAGTCCAGGTGTGACAAGAGGATTTAGTGTGACCCCCACAATTCTAGGAGGGAGCATTAAACCGGTTAGCAGAATTACTGCGAGGAAACCTTTAAAGCAATAAGCAGATCTTCTAACTAAAATTCTGGACATTCACCTCCATTTTTAATAAACTACATTCACTCATTTCTCAGTTGCTGGTTATGTTGCATCTAACAGGTTTGTCACTACTCAAACTTGGATTCAAAATCTCTGAGCTCTCAGCAAATTTGGTGTGCTGGATATCCCAAATCGCTGCATATCCGGCCAGAATGAAGCTGATTGGGTAATTCCCCCGTCAGTCACGCCTGGAGACTGCACTGCTGTAAGTGCCTGGGATTGATTTTACATACATCATTTGTACTATGTAACTACTCTCCACTCACTGCATTTTACTGGAGACATAATCGTGCTGTTATTGGGAGACTTTGCTGTAGTTTCAGTTGTGAGCTCTGTGCTGTAGTTTGCAGAGACTCTATGTAAATAGACTCTGTAGACTGTTTGCTGTAAGTCCCACCCCACATCGAACTCACCGGCTGACACAGTGCTGTCAATACTCACTCGGTTCTATAAATTGAGAGATCCTTTCAGAGGAAACAGAGTGTTGAGTTTTATAGATAGGGAGCTGATGATCTCCTGGACAGTGATAGTGGTGGGGTCTGGAACTCACTGCCTGAAAGGGTGGGAGAGGCAGAAACCCTCACCACATTTAAAAAGTACTTGGATATGCACCTGAAGTGCTGTAACCTGCAGGGCTACAGATCGAGAGCTGGAAAGTGGGATTAGGCTGGGTAGCTCTTTGTCAGGGGGCACGGACAAGATGGGCCGAATGGCCTCCTTCCGTGCTGTAAATTTCTATGATAGGGAGTGCTAAAACTGGCCTCAGAACCCCTGAGTAACGGGTAAAATTATCAAAGTTTCTGCTCCTATTCATTATCCAGTGACTCCTGTTGTGTGGCCATTGGCGGAGGAGCGGGGGCGCGGAGGAGGGGGGAAGGATCAGGCTTGGAGAACCAGTCCGACAAAATTAATGAAGGGACCAGAAGATGGGGGAAGTCAAAGAAATACTGAAGGGTCAATGAGTGGGCTACAATCCCAGTTTACACCACCAGGGATGCACTCCTCCCATAGCTCACTGGGCCCCTCCCGTGGTAGAACTGTGGTACTGCATCCCATGGACCCTCTCAAACCAACTGCACATCTCATACCTCAAACTCCAACAATGAAAAGCAATGCACATATGAAGGATGTTTCCCTTTGAACTAAAACCCAATCACACACAATGTTTGCAGCAACTAAAACTGAAGGAAGGTTTCATGGTAATTTTGTAAATTCGGGGATGGGAATACCGTGACAGATTTTTAAAATGCCAGATCTTTCCAAAGCAAAACAGGGATTGACAAGATTCTGAAACTGCTGTGAGAAGGTGAAGAGGAGCTGAGGGATGTCAGCATTGAAGAAGGAAAGTTTCCCCATCTCGTAGTCCAGGAGAATTCCAATTCTTTTTGGTGGTACGGTGACCCTCAAGTCTGGGGTGACCCCATTGTGAAGGAATTCAAACTTACTCCTGCAGGTCCAAAACAAGAGAAAAAGTGCAAGCAAGGAGTGAATGTCTCCACCAGGAGCAACTCACACACACACTTACTCCCTCACACGCACACGCTCACACTCATTTACACACACTCCCTCACACACACACACACACTCACACATACACTCCCTCACACCCCCTCAAAATCACACACTCTCACATACTCACTCACAGCTCACTGTTTAATTTCATAGAATCATAGAATGTACCAGTATAGATATTAAGAGCATGAAATAAATCAGGCAAAGTCGCAAACCAGTCCTGCCACTCTCGAAAAGACACTGTTTAAGCTAAAATATAGTTCAAGGTTCATGACTGATGGCTTCATCCTCTAGTTCATAGTTAAGTGTGAGTGTGAGGGGTTCCCCATTGCCCGCAGAGTGAGGGGTTCCCCATTCCCGCAGAGTGAGGGGTTCCCCATTCCCGCAGTGTGAGGGGTTCCCCATTGCCCGCAGAGTGAGGGGTTCCCCATTGCCCGCAGAGTGAGGGGTTCTCCATTCCCGCAGAGTGAGGGGTTCCCCATTCCCACAGTGTGAGGGGTTCCACATTCCCGCAGAGTGAGAATGAGGAGTTCCCCATTCCCGCAGTGTGAGGCGTTTCCCATTCCCGCAGTGTGAGAGTGAGGGATTCCCCATTCCCGCAGAGTGAGGGGTTCCCCATTCCTGCAGTGTGAGAGTGAGGGGTTCCCCATTCCCACAGTGTGAGGAGTTCCCCATTCCCGCAGTGTGAGAGTGAGGGGTTCCCCATTCCCGCAGAGTGAGGGGTTTCCCATTCACACAGAGTGAGAGTGAGGGGTTCCCCATTCACACAGAGTGAGAGTGAGGAGTTCCCCATTCCCGCAGTGTGAGGAGTTCCCCATTCCCGTAGTGTGAGAATGAGGGGTTCCCCATTCCCGCAGTGTGAGAGTGAGGGGTTCCCCATTCCCGCAGAGTGAGGGGTTCCCCATTCCCGCAGAGTGAGGGGTTCCCCATTCCCGCAGTGTGAGAGTGAGGGGTTCCCCATTCCCGCAGTGTGAGAGTGAGGGGTTCCCCATTCCCACAGTGTGAGAACATAAGAAATAGGAGCAGGAGTAGGTCATAGGGCCCCTCGAGCCTGCTCCGCCATTTAAGCCATTTAATACGATCATGGCTGATCTGATCATGGACTTAGGTCCACTTCCCTGCTGGCTCCCCATAATCCCTTATTCTCTTATCGGTTAAAAAAACTGTCTATCTCTGTCTTAAATTTATTCAATGTCCCGGCTTCCACAGCTCTCTGAGGCAGCGAATTCCACCCCTCTGAGAGAAGAAATTCCTCCTCATCTCAGTTTTAAATGGGCAGCCCCTTATTCTAAGATTATGCCCCCTAGTTCTAGATTCCCCCACGAGGAGAAACATCCGCTCAGCATTTACCCTGTCAAGCCCCCTCAGAATCTTAGTGTGATTGATCCTTTATTATCTTTTATCTCTATCCCTATGGATTCTATTTCTGTCTTGCTGATAGCTGCATCACTTTTTTCTACTGCCATTATGTTATCCCCAATAAGTACAGCTACTCCCCCTCCCCTCTCCCCCCGCTATCTTTTCTAAATATGTTATACCCTGCAATGTTTAATTCCCAGTCCTGACTTTTCTGCAGCCATGTCTCAGTAATCCCTACTATGTCTGGTTCCTCGCAACGCATGCTTGCCTCCAGCTCCCCTGTTTTATTACGGACACTGTGCATTATTGTACAGACAGTTTAACTCATTTTTAATAGGATTTCCTCTCACTTTATGTTTAACCATCTTTTTAGACACCTGTTCTATAACTATTTACTCCCTTGCCATCAATGTCCTCCCTTACTTTATTCTTTCCTGTGCTCTCTGTTCCAGTTTTGTTTATATTTAGGCTGATGACGTTTCTTGTCGATTCCAATGTCAATGGTCGGCAGTGAGATGAGCATCACACCAGAGACAGGACCTGAGCATGCAGTAGGTCATGTCTGGGGCTGTTCCACAGGTAAGTTTAACGGAGAATCCACCGTGCATTGATCACTCACCAACTGCTCCACAGCAAAGGAGAAGAAACATCAGATTGGCACATGGATGGAGGGAGATGGAAAGGATTTGAGTGCCCAGCTGTAAAGGGCTTTAATGAAGGAATAATCTGGGATGAAAATGCTTCTCAATCCTACCTCCTTAAATTGATTTTATTCCTTACGGATACTGTCTGAAGGAGCTAAACTCACAGCAGCACAAATTCATTAACCAGGGCTGTCGGGAGCTGTCGGCTCAGACTATTTACAGTTGAAGCTTCACGAAGGAAGACACAAATAATCTTCCGAATGTACTCGGGGACAGTGGGTCAAGTGAGGAGGAGGAACTGAAGGATATCCTTATTAGGCGGGAAATTGTGTTAGGGAAATTGATGGGATTGAAGGCCGCTAAATCCCCGGGGTCTGATAGTCTGCATCCCAGAAAGTGGCCCTAGAAATAGTGGATGCATTGGTGATCATTTTCCAACAGTTTATCGACTCAGGATCAGTTCCTATGGACTGGAGGGTATCTAATGTAATCCCACTTTTTAAAAAAGGAGGGAGAGAGAAAATGGGTAATTATACACCGGTTAGACTGACATCAGTAGTGGGGGAAATGTTGGAATCAATCATTAAGGATGAAATAGCAGCGCATTTGGACAGCAGTGACCGGATCGGTCCAAGTCAGCATGGATTTATGAAAGGGAAATCATGCTTGATGAATCTTCTGGAATTTTTTGAGGATGTAACTAGCAGAGTGGACAAGGGAGAACCAGTGGATGTGGTGTATTTGGACTTTCAAAAGGCTTTTGACAAGGTCCCGCACAAGAGATTGGTGTGCAAAATCAAAGCGCATGGTATTGGGAGTAATGTACTGATGTGGATAGAGAACTGGTTGGCAGACAGGAAGCAGAGAGTCGGGATAAACGAGTCCTTTTCAGAATGGCAGTCAGTGACTAGTGGGGTGCCGCAGGGCTCAGTGCTGGGACCCCAGCTATTTACAATATACATCAATGATTTAGATGATGGAATTGAGTGTAATATCTCCAAGTTTGCGGATGACACAAAACTGGGTGGCGGTGTGAGCTGTGAGGAGGACGCTAATAGGCTGCAGGGTGACTTGGACAGGTTAGGAGAGTGGACAAATGCATGGCAGATGCAGTATAATGTGGATAAATGTGAGGTTATCCATTTTGTGGCAAAAACACGAAGGCAGAATATTATCTGAATGGCAGCAGATTAGGAAAAGGGGAGGTGCAACGAGACCTGGGTGTCATGGTTCATCAGTCACTGAAAGTGGGCATGCAGGTACAGCAGGCGGTGAAGAAGGCAAATGGTATGTTGGCCTTCATAGCTAGGGGATTTGAGTATAGGAGCAGCGAGGTCTTACTGCAGTTGTACAGGGCCTTAGTGAGGCCTCACCTGGAATATTGTGTTGAGTTTTGGTCTCCTAATCTGAGGAAGGACGTTCTTGCTATTGAGGGAGTGCAGCGAATGTTCACCAGACTGATTCCAGGGATGGCTGGACTGTCATATGAGGAGAGACTGGATCAACTGGGCCTTTATTCACTGAAGTTTAGAAGGATGAGAGGGGATCTCATAGAAACGTATAAGATTCTGACGGGACTGGACAGGTTAAATGCGGGAAGAATGTTCCCGATATTGGGGAAGTCCAGAACCGGAGACATAGTCTTAGGATAAGGGGGAGGCCATTTAGGACTGAGAATGAGGAGAAACTTCTTCACTCAGAGAGTTGTTAACCTGTGAAACTCCCTGCCGCAGAGAGTTGTTGATGACAGTTCATTGGATATATTCAAGAGGGAGTTAGATATGGCCCTTACGGCTAAGGGGATCAAGGGGTATGGAGAGAAAGCAGGAAAGGGGTACTGAGGGAATGATCAGCCATGATCTTATTGAATGGTGGTGCAGGTTCGAAGGGCAGAATGGCATACTCCTGCACCTATTTTCTATGTTTCTATATTACTCGCCATTTAAATCAGCGAAACGGAGTAGACAAACGGTGTTAAAGTTGATTGTGATTCTTGTGACGGTTTCATTGTTAGTGGAGTCTCTGACATGGGCTGTAGTGGTGTGAGTGGGTTAGTTGCTGCTCTCTGCGTACCTGGATGGTGTGAGAGTGTGTCTCATGCACCAGGAGGTGATGTTTGATCCGAGGTAGCTGTCCCGAGGGGTGCTTGTGGAGGCGACGCCAATCCTGTACTCTGTGTCTTCAGCCACTTCCACCTCCCAGTAATGTTTCCCTCGGACGGGTACTAACTGTCCCAGGACAGCAGCACAGCTACCAGTGAGAGCAAGTCACAGTGTTAGCGATCAATCAGTTCACACCTATCAATGCCTGTTTGTGACCCATTAACAGTGGAGCAGCAGGTGAGAGTGATGTTTGTACAACCCAGTACCGTCCAATAGAAATCGCTGACTAGCCACCGGAGTGACCATGGAGGAACCGGTTTAGCTCACGCACTGACTTTGGAACAAAACACCTCAAATAAAAAATAGGTAAATGTATTTACACCTAAATTTATTTAAACATCTGCCGCCATTCAGCGCAAAACTTTGCAGTGTTTCTCTTTCACCAAAGTTTGAAATTCTGGCATAAATTTATGACACAGTTCATCATTGTACAGCTTCTCGGTTTTTGTCCAACAGTGGCGAGGAGGACATTCACTTCCTCAGACTGACTGCTGAGAATGTTGGTCCACAAGATCCCGCCCTCCCCATTCAGACCCTCCCCTCCCCCATCCAGACCCCCACCCCGCACCCTCCATCCAGAGCCCCCCCCCCCGGCAATCTCTCCCCCCGCACCCTCCATCCAGACCCCCTCCCTCCGCACCTTCCATCCAGACCCTCCATCCATCCAGATCCCATCCCTCCCTCCAGACCATAACCGAGGAAGTAAAGCAGCCACAATGATCATGTACTCTACTTTTACCAACAAATGCACAAAACGGTTAAAGTTCCCATGGATATTCTGTGCAAATGAGTGTTGAGATCAGATGACCAATGATAGTGTTATTATTCTTTAAATTTACGAATCGAAAATGCAATTCAGCACATCTGGATCCCAGTTAGCCACATGTGGCTGGAGGCTAACGTATTGTACCACACGGACATCATGCCTCCATCGCACGGTGAGTTAGATTCAAGTTCAGTGACTTCTGTACGTAGGCAAAATGCCAAAATCCAACAATGAAATGAATGACCAGTTAACCTCATTCTTGGCTGAGGGAGGAAAGTTGGTCAAGACACCAGGAGATCTCCCTGCTCTCCTTTTAATGATGCTGTGAGATTTTACTGTCCACCTGGAGCATCGGAATAGACAAACAGGACCTGGGTTTAACATCTCATCCAAAAGGCGGCCCCTCCGACAGTGTGGCACTCCCTCAGTACTGCCTCTTCGACAGTGCAGCATTCCCTCAGTACTGCCCCCCGACAGTGTGGCGCTCCCTCAGTACTGCCGCTCCGACAGTGCAGCAATCCCTCAGTACTGCCCCACCGACTGTGCGGCGCTCTCTCAGTACTGCCCCTCAACAGTGCAGCGCTCCCTCAGTACTGCCGTTCTGACAGTGCGGCGCTCCTTCAGTACTGCCCCACCGACAGTGCTGCGCTCCCTCAGTACTGCCCCTCGACAGTGCGGCGCTCCCTCAGTACTGCCCCTCCGACAGTGCAGCAATCCCTCAGTACTGCCCCACCGACTGTGCGGCGCTCTCTCAGTACTGCCCCTTGACAGTGCAGCGCTCCCTCAGTACTGCCGTTCTGACAGTGCGGCAATCCTTCAGTACTGCCCCACCGACAGTGCGGCGCTCCCTCAGTACTGCCCCACCGACAGTGCGGCGCTCCCTCAGTACTGCCGTTCTGACAGTGCGGCAATCCTTCAGTACTGCCCCACCGACAGTGCGGTGCTCCCTCAGTACTGCCCCTCGACAGTGCGGCGCTCCCTCAGTACTGCCCCACCGACAGTGTGGCGCTCCCTCAGTACTGCCCCTCGACAGTGCAGCGCTCCCTCAGTACTGCCCCTCCGACAGTGCGACAGTCCCTCAGTACTGCCCCTCCGACAGTGCGGCGCTCCCTCAGTACTGCCCCTCGACAGTGCGGCGCTCCCTCAGTACTGCCCCACCGACTGTGTGGCGCTCCCTCAGTACTGCCCCTCGACAGTGCAGCGCTCCCTCAGTACTGCCGCTCTGACAGTGCGGCAATCCTTCAGTACTGCCCCACCGACTGTGTGGCGCTCCCTCAGTACTGCACCAAGTTCCAGTGGTGAGGGTGCTACACATTAAGCTATTCATCATTATCAAAGGCAGTCCCTCGAAGCGAGGATGACCCGCTTCCACGCCAAAAAGGGATGAGTTCACAGGTGTTTTAATGAAGGACCTGATATTCCAGATCCCGAACTACATCTTGAAGGGTGGAAGATGCCTGTGCGTGGATTTTTTTAACGTGTGGTGGCCATTGCACACCAGCCACCACATGGGCTTGACAGAGCTAGGTCTTGGTCCAGTGGCAAGGATTACCCCAGACGACTGGAGACTAGCTCTACTGCACGGACCGAGCCGCACACATATATCAGTGTGGGCTGGACCGTGCTGCCCCTTGGCCCTCGCCTCTTCTGGGCCCCAAACTCACACCTCTCCTGGGCCCCGGTCACTTGCTTCTACAAACTCTTGCTCCTTCACCCCTCTTGCTGTGCCTGCCCGCATTACAATTGTCATGTATGTAACAACACTGCAATACTGTATATACGTAAGAAATGCATACCTTGACCACAGGGGGTGAACTTCTGGGAGACACTCCTCACCTGGTCATCCAGGTATATAAAGGGAGGTCCCACGCAGGGTCATCACTTCTTGGTCCTGTGAATAAAGGTTCAGGTCATGGAGTGACCTTGTCCATAGAATGTGCCTCGTGTGGATTTGTAGTATTGTGTAAGGAATTTACATTGGCGACGAGAAACGGGAATCAACGACCCACGAGAATGGCCACTGGCAGCACAGAGGAACGGTACTGTGTTGGTGAGGACTGGGACGATTTCATTGAGAGGCTCCAGCAGAGTTTTGTCACGAAGGACTGGCTGGGAGACGCAGCGGCCGACAAGCGAAGGGCTCATCTGCTAACCAGCTGTGGACCTAAGACTTACGCGCTCATAAAAGACCTGCTAGCACCCGAGAAGCCGGCGGACAAAACCTTTGAAGAGCTCAGCAAACTAATCGGTGAGCACCTCAAACCGGCGAGCAGCGTACACATGGCCCGACACAGATTCTATACCCACCAACGTCGGGAAGGACAGAGCATACCGGATTTCGTTGCGGACCTGCGGCGCTTGGCCAGCCTCTAAGTTCACAGACGCCTGTGGTGGGGAGATGCTAAGGGATTTCTTTATTGAGGGCATCGGTCATGCTGGGATTTTCAGAAAGCTAATTGAGACCAAGGACTTGACCTTGGAAGCGGCGGCGGTGATGGCTCAGACTTTTATGGCGGGGGAGGAGGAAACCAAGATAATATACGCGCGCAATTCTGCCTCCAACGTGGCGATGGATCAGGGAGTCAATATCATAAACGCGACACAGATCCCCACAGGCAGGCAAGGGCAGTTCAACACACCCCAGGCAGCAATAGACCCAAGAGTAAGTCTCCAACAGAGACAATGGTAGGCTGAACGGACATTTATGCCCCCCCAGTGGACAATGCGGCCCGGGATGGGGCCATTGACACCCACTAACAGGGTGCTCAAGAGCAGTCAAAGGGACAATCAGCGAGGAATGTCTGGTAACAGCTCTTTTGTTCACAACAATGGGAATCTCAGTTCATGCTGGAGGTGTGGGGACAGACATGCTGCCAGGACTTGCAGGTTTCAACAGTTCGTCTGCAGAAATTGTAACCTCAGTGGCCATTTAGCCAGAATGTGCAGAAAGCCTGTAACCAGGCTAATATTCGAGGCGGATGAACCAGATGAGGGGTCTGCGAAGCAGGATGACGCTTGGGGCAAATCAATGGATGCTGAAGTTCAGCGAGTTCATGTGGCAAACATTCACAGCTCATATACCAAAACGCCACCCATGATGATGAAAGTCCTATTAAACGGCATCTCTGTACGTATGGAGCTGGACACGGGGGCTAGCCAGTCACTCATGAGTGTTCAACAATTCGAAAAGCTGTGGCCACTCAAAGCCAGCAGACCCAAATTAGAATGCATTGAGACGCAATTATGGACGTACACCAAAAAAATCATTCCAGTGCTAGGCAGTGTTGGTGGTCACACACAATGGATCGGTGAACCGGCTGCCGCTCTGGATTGTCCCGGGCAATGGTCCCGCACTGTTGGGGAGGAGCTGGTTAGCTGAGATGAACTGGAAATGGGGGGATGTGCACGCCATGTCATCTGCGGAGCGAAGTTCATGCTCACAGGTCCTACAGCAATTTGAATCACTATTTCAACCTGGCGTCGGGACGTTCAAAGGTACCAAAGTAGTGATACGCATCACCCCAGACGCCAGACCAGTGCACCACAAAGCCAGAGCTGTGCCGCATGTAATGCGGGAGAAAATTGAAAGCGAGTTGGACCAGTTGCTGAGAGAGGGCATCATCTCGCCCGTTGAATTCAGCGACTGGGCGAGCCCCATCGTTCCCGTCCTAAAAGCGGATGGCTCGGTCAGGATCTGTGGCGACTACAAGGCCACTATCAACCCGGGTGTCCCTACAAGACCAATACCCGCTCCCGAGAGAGGAGGACCTTTTTGCCACGCTGGCAGGCGACAAGCTGTTCACCAAGTTGGACCTCACTTCAACCTACATGACCCAAAAACTGGCCGACGAATCTAAACTACTGACCACCATCACCACACACAAGGGACTGTTTGTTTACAACAGGTGTCCGTTTGGCATTCGATCAGCGGCCGAGATTTTTCAAAGAAACATGGAAAACCTGCTCAAATCCATTCCCGGAACAATCGTATTTCAGGACGACATCCTCATCACCGGTCGTGACACCGAGGAACACCTCCACAACCTGGAGGAGGTGCTACGCCGACTGGACCGGGTAGGCCTGCGACTCAAGAAGTCTAAATGTGTGTTTTTGGCTCCTGAGGTTGAGTTCCTGGGCAGGAGGGTTGCTGCAGATGGGATTCGGCCTACCGAATCCAAAACTGAGGCGATTCGACGAGCGCCCAGGCCCTGCAACACATCGGAGTTGCGTTCATTTCTGGGACTCTTGAACTATTTTGGGAACTTTCTGCCAAACTTAAGCACATTGTTGGAGCCGCTACACGTGCTCCTGCGTAAGGGTTGCGATTGGTTTTGTGGGGACTGTCAGGAACGGGCTTTCAATCGGGCGTGGAACCTACTTTGTTCAAATAAGTTGTTGACCCTGTACGACCCTCGTAAGAAATTGGTTCTGACATGTGATGCATCGTCCTATGGGGTTGGGTGCGTGTTGCAGCAGGGTACACTGAGGGCCAACTACAACCTGTGGCTTATGCCTCCAGGTCGCGCGCTCAAGCTGAACGGGGATATGGGATGGTTGAGAAGGAAGCACTCTCATGTGTCTATGGGGTGAAAAAGATGCCTCAGTACCTTTTTGGCAGGAGGTTCGAATTAGAAACGGACCACAAGCCGTTAACATCCCTGTTGTCAGACAGCAAGCTGTCAATGCCAATGCGTCAGCTCGCATACAGCGATGGGCTCTCACGCTCACTGCATATGACTACACCATCCAGCACCGGCCCGGCACCGAAAACTGCGCTGATGCGCTCAGCAGGCTTCCACTGGCCACCACTGAGGGGGCAGCAGAGCAAAGCGCTGAGATGGTAATGGCTGTCGATGCCTTTGACAGCGCAGGCTCCCCCATCACAGCCCGCCAGATCGAAATCTGGACCAACAGAGATCCCCTCCTATCCTTGATTAAGAAATGTGTCCTGACTGGGGATTGGGCGCCCGCACACGGAGCATGCCCTGAGGAGGTCTGACCATTTCACAGATGGATGGATGAGCTCTCCATCCAAGCTGACTGCCTACTATGGGGCAGCCAGGTAGTCATGCCCCAGAGGGGCAGGGAAGCATTCTTCAGGGAACTCCACAGCGAGCACCCAGGCATCGTGCTGATGAAGGCCATTGCTCGGTCACATGTGTGGTGGCCGGGAATTGATTCAGACCTGGAACACTGTGTTTGCAGGTCATCCAGCGTGTGCCCAGCTAGGTAATGCCCCCAGGGAGGCCCCGCTCAGCCCGTGACCCTGGCCCACTAGGCCATGGTCATGTATTCACGTAGACTACGTGGGCCCGTTCATGGGAAAAATGTTTCTCATTGTGGTTGATGCGTACTCGAAATGGATCGAGTGCATCATTTTGAATTCGTGCACGACATCCACCACAGTGGAGAGTCTACGTGCGGCCTTTACGACCCACGGTTTGCCGGACATCCTTGTTAGCGATAATGGCCCATGTTTCACAAGCTACGAATTCCGGGAGTTCATGTCGGGTAATGGCATTAACCATGTCAGGACAGCACCGTTCAAGCCGGCCTCCAATAGCCAGGCGGAACGTGCGGTCCAAATCATAAAACAAGGCATGCTCCGGATTCAAGGACCCTCCCTTCAATGCCGCCTATCGCGCCTCCTGCTGGCCTATAGGTCCCGACCGCACTCGTTCACGGGGGTCTCGCCCACGGAGCTACTCATGAAATGAACACTCAAAACTCAGCTGTCCCTCATTCATCCAGTCCTGTCCGGCTTTGGTTCGGTATTCACTAAGGAGGACACAAACAACCTCCCGGATATAAAAGGGGTCAGAGGGTCTAGTAAGAAGGAGGAACTGAGCGAAATCCTTATTAGTCGGGAAATTATGTTGGAGAAATTGATAGGATTGAAGGCCGATAAATCCCCAGGGCCTGATGGTCTGCATCCCAGAGTACTTAAGGAGGTGGCCTTGGACATAGCCGATGCATTTACAGTCATTTTCCAACATTCCATAGACTCTGGATCAGTTCCTATGGAGTGGAGGGTAGCCAATGTAACCCCACTTTTTAAAAAGGAGGGAGAGAGAAAACAGGGAATTATAGACCGGTCAGCCTGACATCGGTACTGGGTAAAATGATGGAATCAATTATTAAGGATGTCATAGCAGCGCATTTGGAAAGAGGTGACATGATAGGTCCAAGTCAGCATGGATTTGTGAAAGGGAAATCATGCTTGACAAATCTTCTGGAATTTTTTGAGGATGTTTCCAGTAGAGTGGACAAGGGAGAACCAGTTGATGTGGTGTATTTGGACTTTCAGAAGGCTTTCGACAAGATCCCACACAAGAGATTAGTGTGCAAAGTTAAAGCACATGGGATTGGGGGTAGTGTGCTGACGTGGATTAAGAACTGGTGGGCAGACAGGAAGCAAAGAGTAGGAGTAAATGGGTACTTTTCAGAATGGCAGACAGTGACTAGTGGGGTACCGTAAGGTTCTGTGCTGGGGCCCCAGCTGTTTACATTGTACATTAATGATTTAGACGAGGGGATTAAATGTAGTATCTCCAAATTTGCGGATGACACTAAGTTGGGTGGCAGTGTGAGCTGCGAGGAGGATGCTATGAGGCTGCAGAGTGACTTGGATAGGTTAGGTGAGTGGGCAAATGCATGGCAGATGAAGTATAATGTGGATAAATGTGAGGTTATCCACTTTGGTGGTAAAAACAGAGAGACAGACTATTATCTGAATGGTGACAGATTAGGAAAAGCTGAGGTGCAACGAGACCTGGGTGTCATGGTACATTAGTCATTGAAGGTTGGCATGCAGGTACAGCAGGCGGTTAAGAAAGCAAATGGCATGTTGGCCTTCATAGCGAGGGGATTTGAGTGCAGGGACAGGGAGGTGTTACTACAGTTGTACAGGGCCTTGGTGAGGCCACACCTGGAGTATTGTGTACAGTTTTGGTCTCCTAACTTGAGGAAGGGCGTTCTTGCTATTGAGGGAGTGCAGCGAAGGTTCACCAGACTGATTTCCGGGATGGCGGGACTGACATATCAAGAAAGACTGGATCAACTGGGCTTGTATTCACTGGAGTTCAGAAGAATGAGAGGGGATCTCATAGAAACGTTTACAATTCTGACGGGTTTCGACAGGTTCGATGCAGGAAGAATGTTCCCAATGTTGGGGAAGTCCAGAACCAGGGGGCACAGTCTAAGGATAAGGGGTAAGCCATTTAGGACCGAGATGAGGAGAAACTTCTTCACCCAGAGAGTGGTGAGCCTGTGGAATTCTCTACCACAGAAAGTTGTTGAGGCCAATTCGCTAAATATATTCAAAAAGGAGTTAGATGTAGTCCTTACTACCAGGGGATCAAGGGGTATGGCGAGAAAGCAGGAATGGGGTACTGAAGTTACATGTTCAACCATGAACCCATTGAATGGCGGTGCAGGCTCAAAGGGCCGAATGGCCTCCTCCTGCACCTATTTTCTAGGTCTATATCTATGAAATTATTGAGGGCAAGCGCCAGTCCTAAAACGAGTACCATGACCGAAATTCAAGGGGGAGATGTATAGAAATTGATGACCCCGTGTTTGTTCTTAATCACGCTTAGGGGCCGAAATGGCTTGAGGGTACTGTAATAGACAAAGAGGGGAATAGGGTCATAGTGGTTAAACTTAACAATGGACAGATATGCTGCAAGCATCTGGACCAAGTAAAAAAAAAAAAGGTTCAGCATGGACACTGAGGAACCTGAGGAAGATCATGAGATGGTATTCACACCACCGTCAATGAACGAGCAACAAGAACATTCAGCAGCATGCACAGTCCCTGCGGTCAGCCCGGAGAGGCCGGAATCACCACAGGTGACAGACACGCATACCAAAGCTCAACAGCCAGAGCCCCAACTGCGGCGCTCCACGAGAGAGCGCAGACCACCCGAGAGACTTAACCTATGATCCCAATAAGATGTTGAGGGGGAGGTGATGTCATGTATGTAAGTTTTATGTAACAACACTGCAATACTGTATATACGTAAGAAATGCACACCTTGACCACAGGGGGTGAACTTGTGGGAGACACTCCTCACCTGGTCATCCAGGTACATAAAGGGAGGTCCCACGCAGGGTCATCACTTCTTGGTCCGGTGAGTAAAGGTTCAGGTCATGGAGTGACCTTGTCCATAGAATGTGCCTCGTGTGGATTTGTGCTATTGTCTAAGGACTTTACAGCAACCAGCGACCTGACTTCGCAGCCGTCGCCCTCCTGTAGTGGCATGCTACCACCGCACACTGCTCCCTCTGATGGCCACAGTCTGCTGATGGTCTTGCAGGCCGGGACCGCGCCGCCACACGCTGCTCCCTCTAATGCAGCCTTTCAATCACAGTAATTCACTAACATGGCCTTTCAATCACAGTAATTCACTAACGTGGCCTTTCAATCACAGTAATTCACTAACATGGCCTTTCAATCACAGTAATTCACTAACGTGGCCTTTCAATCACAGTAATTCACTAACATGGCCTTTCAATCACAGTAATTCACTAACATGGCCTTTCAATCACAGTAATTCACTAACGTGGCCTTTCAATGGCGCTCCCATGAAGCTATTCAACATCTGCTGTCGACGCTTAAAAGCTGAATAATAGCAGTTCAGCAGAGTAGCAGAGGGTACCTGGTACCTGTGGGATCATGTCCTACCCCAGTGACCAATCAGTAGCTGCAACTCAAGGGCACGGGAGAACAGTAGAAGCAGAATTGTAATTATTTTCAGAAACACACCTTGTAAACCTGTCGTCGTAGGTGAGAGGGTCAGTGAGGACACCTTCCTCGTTATAAACAATCGTCAGCCCATCCTGCAGGATGGACAGGGAGAGATGTGCCGTCTGCTCATTCAGGTAAAGCTGGGTACCTGGGACAGACAAAGAGTTGGTCAGAAGATATTCCAATCTCCAGCCAATGTTCCATGACCATACAATGCTCACATTAAGGTAATAGAAGAATAAGGCGATATGAGAAAAGCTTTGTTTATTGATATTAAATATAATATTGCAGAGGTCCAGCCAGTTCCAGATCTGGTCACCCCTGGGGTGTGACACAGCCTCTAGTTAGACAAAGCAGGGCTGTTGATATACTCACCTGTGGTTCTAACGGTAATGGGTGCACTCCTCTCACTGCAGCCTCCTTTATTCAGCGCTCTGATGTAGAAGAGATAGCTCTCTCTGGGCTCCAGTTCAATTACTGTTTTACACAATGTTATTCCCGTCAGAGACCTGGAAACACAAACAACAGCTGATGGTGCAGTGAGCGGCAAGAAGCAGCATTACCGCCAGCATAAATAACACACGGTCACTCAGGCCAATGATGGGTCTGACTCAGGGGTCACTCCAACTGACCGATGATGGGCCTGACTCTGGGGTCACTCCAACTGACCGATGATGGGCCTGACTCTGGGGTCACTCTGACCAGTGATGGGCCTGACTCAGGGGTCACTCCAACTGACCGATGATGGGCCTGACTCTGGGGTCACTCCAACTGACCGATGATGGGCCTGACTCTGGGGTCACTCTGACTGACCGATGATGGGCCTGACTCTGGGGTCACTCTGACTGACCAGTGATGGGCCTGACTCGGGGGTCACTCCGGACAGTGATGGGCCTGACTCAGGGGTCACTCTGACTGACCGATGATGGGCCTGACTCAGGGGTCACTCTGGCCAGTGATGGGCTTGACTCAGGGATCACTCTGACTGACCGATGATGGGCCTGACTCAGGGGTCACTCTGGCCAGTGATGCGCCTGACTCAGGGGTCACTCTGACTGACCAGTGATGGGCCTGACTCAGGGGTCACTCCGGCCAGTGATTGTCCTGACTCAGGGGTCACTCTGACTGACCAGCGATGGGCCTGACAGGGGTCACCGGCCAGCGGGGAGGAGTTGGGGTGTTGGGACGTCACCGACTATTTTGGGGGCACTACCGCCCCAGTTCTGCCGGCTGGGAGGGTTGAAAGGTCAACCCTGTGACTCGATACCTGAACCGTGCATATCGCACCGCATTTATTACAGCCTGGGTTTATTTACCCTGGGTTTATTCTAGCCTGGGTTTATTTAGCCTGGGTATATGTTAATGTTTGTTCCTGTTTCACGGGCGATGTGATCACTACTCACTCTGTGAGCCATTCCGTCCAATCACAGTCGCAGCAAACTTGGCAGAATTCCAGGGTGTAGGAATGTGCGGGGTTCCCGCTCCCGGGTTCCCACTCGATAAGGGCTGCATCCTGGCAGCTCGCCACGGCCCTGCTGTTGATACTTGGTGCTAAAGGGACTGAAACACGGAACCAACGTGAGTAGCTGTTACACGCAGATCGGCGACATTGTCGGAAACCAGACCCCAATCTCCCCAGGTTGCTGGGAGTTGGTGCAATCTCCAGCTTCCCCTTTAGGGGGGTTTATTGGAGGGTTCCACTGTATCCATGGAGGTCGGTGTGAGTGAGGTGGCTGTGTGTCCAAACCATGGCAGAGGGTCTTCCCCCTTACGCAGCGGGTGAGGGGCACATGGGCAAAATGGGGGGGGGGGGGGCTCTGGGAATGGTTCACCCCCCCCATGGTGCGCACTGGTTAGAGTATCCCGCCACACAGAGGGGGCGGGGCGCCTGGATTGCCCTGAGCAATTTCCTAACTCCAAAACCCAGGCTCAGAGCAGCTCCAATAGGCAGCGGGAACGATGCGGGTTAATCCCACTCCTCAAATGTCTGCAAAGCTAAGCGTGCTTCCCATTCCTCTGGTGAATGACCTTTGTGTTTGACCCCTTACTCTGGGTCACCTAGCGTTATGCTGCAGGCATACTTGGGTGGAAGACCTGTGCCTACAGTGCCCTGTGTGTGCTGGTGGGAGGGTGTGGGGGGAGAGGGTGTATGGGGGGGGGTTGCTGGTGGGAGGGTGTGGGGGGAGAGGGTATGCTGGGGGGGCGGGTTGCTGATTAGAGGGTGCGGCAGCGAGCGAGCTCTGGTCTGGGCACCTCGTGTATTGGCTCACTGGCTCAAAGCCTGTGCCAGGCTTTCCAATTCCATTGTACATTTCTTCTCCTCATTTTGCTGGCTACCTCAGGTTGCGGACGATTAGATTAACGTCATGGGTCACATCAGCCTGGCCCCAGGTGCCTCCCTCTCCCGCTGTATTTACCTGTCATGTGCTCGGCCCGGTCACTGACGGCGCTTGTCCCGGTGGAGTTGGTGGCGGTGACCCAGAACTCGTACACGGTGCTTGGCTGCAGCTCCCTCACGGTGCAGTACATTTCCTTTACCGTCAGCGATGCGTCTGTGGGGGAGAGAGGTGCAGAGCAGACACGGGTTATTAGGCAAGACCTGAATGGGTATCAGTGCTGTGGCTGCCACACCAGACTCACAGGACCCTCTCATCCACACCCAGAGCTTCGCACACCCCTTCCCCAACAAGCACTCTGACACGGAGCAGCAAATGTGCCCAGACCAGGCTCCAAACTGGTTGGCGTGGATCGGTATCTTTCCCACCGACCCACGGGGCGAGTGGTTTAGACTCTTTCATTTGTTAATTGAGCCTCACAGACTGATCAGGGAACGGAAATGAAAGGATGGGGAGGTGGGTACCGGAGGGGAGGAGGGGAAGGGCGTGGTGATGGAGAGAGGAGGAAGGGGGGAAATGGGGAAGAGAGTGGAAGAGATGGGGTGGGGGAGGGGAAGGAAGGAGGATTGGGGAGGTCCAGCGGGGGTGGGGGAGCACCTCAGGATGTGAAGTAATTTCCAGTATTTAGGACGAAACTGATGGTGGATGAATTTGACCAATGCAGAGTATTTCACTGGGAATTAAGGGGTCAAAATTCGGTCTGGCCGTTTTTGAGGCGGTGTCACGGGCTGAGTGCTGATTTTAAAGACTCAGTTATGCCGCCCAAAGCTGAGAGAAAGTGGCGTTGCACACTCACCCTCAGGGGGCCCACGGGGCGGGCGCTCAGGAGGCCCACCCAATTTCCCCACGTGCTGCCGGCACGCCAGTTTAAAACAAAAAGGAAAAGACAAGATTCCCGCACTTTCTCTCACCCACCCTTCCCCACTGGTCCCATTAAAAAATAACCATACCCACTGACCTTGCTCCCTGGAGGCTCCTGCCCCTGGACCCGCAATGTCCCACCACCTTTCCCAGGTTGTACGGACGCCTGCCGGTAAGGCCGCCGTACTCACCGAATCTCGCCGTGGCAAGGGGGCGTTTCACGCTCGATGACGTCACCACGCGGGTGGCGATAGTGCGCGCAGTGGTATGTCTTGCAGCCAGCCCCACTGCCCAACTAAATTTCCCGACAGTCCAGGAACCCGGTCGTGCCGACAGTAAGGACTTAGCCGCCAGTTAACCGGCCCTCTCCGACGGTAACGGGCAGTGCCAGAAACCAAATTTCGAGCCCTCTTATGTTGTGCATATTAAGCACAGACTGGAATCAGGAAATGTTTGGACGGTTCTGGCAGAGAGCGGGACTCCCAGACTCCAGGGAAGGTCAGGAGAGTTCGAAGGAGAGAGGAGCCTGAATGGCCACTGAGTTTCCTGTTCTCATTACACGGGTGTCAGTGTGTCGGGGGACCTCATCACCATCTGAATTCAGTTTCTCTCATTCTCACCTCTGCCCCACAGTCACAAACCTGCAGTGTCCTGGTCTTGCTGTGAGCTGTTCCCCAGCAGTTGTCTGTAGTACAGCTCATAATGTTCCACAGTATCATCGGCCGAAAGGCTCCAGCGGACTCTCACTGAGGTGGCTGTTGCCGTATCAGGAGCCTGAGGGCACATCGATGGGGCAGAGGGCGCTGCACAGAGAGAAAATTACTGACCACAACTTCACAATCAACCAATGGGAGCCTTCCTGTAACTTATTAACCCGGTGACATCATCCTACCCTAACTCCGTTGTCTTCCTGTGTCATGCACTGAGAGGGCAGAGAATTCTTCAACGTGCCTGGAAACTGAACAGAAATTATACAGGGACCACTTCCCCGGGTAACCCTCACGTGATTGGCTTGGTCAGAAATTCCTTATCTCACAAAGTTAAGCGTAATGTATATTTTGCGTGAGTGTGTGTGGGTGTGAGTGTGTGTGTCTGAGTAAGTGTGCCTGGGTGTGTGTGGGTGTGTGAGTGAGTGTGTAGGTGGGTGGGTGTGTGGGTTGGTGGGTGTGAGTGAGGGTGTGTGAAATGGTGTGTGTGTGTGTTGCTCACATACCTGGGAGGCTGCTGATAGAGTCTATTAATCGCTGCACCTCAGACATATCCGTTGGGAATTTCTCAAATTCTGTTGTTGTAGGAAGCTCCGGGTTCAAGTCCACTCGGAGAAACTCTTCCAATCTGTTGGGTGAGAGAAAGAGTGGAGTGACTGAAGGTACCGGGGGGTTTACTGGTACTGGGGTTACAGGTGGGCACCCTCTGGTACAGGTCTAGGCAATGATTGGCACCTGACTAACTGCACGAGCCTAATCCTATCCCACACACACACACACCCACACACAGACTTGTTAGCAGAGGTCACTGGGCTGTGAATCCTGCACAATTTCCTCCGCCTATCCCAGGGATCATCATAGGCAGTCCCTCAAAATTGAGGAAGACTTGCTTCTACTCCAAAAGTGAATTCTCAGGTGACTGAACAGTCCAATGCAGGAATTACAGTCTCTGCCACAGGTGAGCCAATCGATGGTGCCCTGACTGCCACACTGACTGAGGTGGGCTAACCCAGGACAGACACAGATCTTTCCACTCTCATCGCTTTAATCCCAGATAATTTTTCCAGTTTTCTCCTCATTCATTTGCTCCTCTCCTGAAGGGCTGGTGGATGCTGGGCCGCTTAACGCTGTAAATACGCAGGCTGTGCAATACGCAGGCCGTGCTGGTCACTGTAAATATGCAGGCTGTGCTGGGCGCTATGCAATACACAGGCTGTGCAGGGCACTGTGCAATACACAGGCTGTGCTGGGCGCTGTGCAATATGCAGGCTGTGCTGGGCGCTGTGCAATACGTAGGCTGTGCTGGTCACTGTAAATATGCAGGCCATGCTGGGCGCTGTGCAATACGCAGGCTGTGCTGGGCACTGTGCAATATGCAGGTTGTGCTGGGCGCTGTGCAATATGCAGGCCATGCTGGTCGCTGTAAATATGCAGGCTGTGCTGGGCGCTGTGAAATACGCAGGCCGTGCTGGGCGCTGTAAATACGCAGGCCGTGCTGGGCGTTGTGCAATACGCATACTGTGCTGGGCGCTGTGCAATACGCAGGCTGTGTTGGGCGCTGTAAATACGCAGGCTGTGCTGGGTGCTGTGCAATATGCAGGCCGTGCTGGGGGCTGTAAATATGCAGGCCACGCTGGTCACTGTAAATACGCAGGCCGTGCTGGTCACTGTAAATACGCATACTGTGCTGGGCGCTGTGCAATATGCAGGCCGTGCTGATCGCTGTAAATATGCAGGCCATGCTGGGCGCTGTAAATACGCAGGTCGTGCTGGGCGCTGTAAATATGCAGGCTGTGCTGGGCGCTGTGCAATATGCAGGCTGTGCTGGGTGCTGTAAATACGCAGGCCGTGCTGGGCACTGTAAATACACCGGCCGTGCTGGGTACTGTAAATACGCCGGCCGTGCTGGTCGCTGTAAATACGCAGGCCGTGCTGGTCACTGTAAATATGCAGGACGTGCTGGGCGATGTAAATATGCAGGCCATGCTGGTCGCTGTAAATACACAGGCCGTGCTGGTTGCTGTAAATATGCAGGCCGTGCTGGGCGCTGTAAATACGCAGGCTGTGCTGGGCACTGTAAATACGCAGGCTGTGCTGGGCGCTGTGCAATATGCAGGCTGTGCTGGGTGCTGTGCAATACGCAGGCCGTGCTGGGTGCCGTAAATACACAGGCCGTCCTGGGCGCTGTAAATACGCAGGCTGTGCTGGGTGCTGTAAATACGCAGGCTGTGCAATACGCAGACCGTGTGCCCATTCTGAATGTGTTTGCAAGCTATTGGACCGTGAGAGAATCACAACAATCCCAATCCTTTCCTCACCCGACAGGAACATACACACTTTCAGCTAGTGTCACTGAATAGCGACTGGGAGTAGGAAGGCTGTGTCCAATGGTACCCCCTCCACCCTCCCCTTGCTACAATCCAGCTCAGACCCAGTGTGAACCTGGTGTCCTCTCGCTCTGCCCCACACAATGAGCTGCGCTTAACCAGTAAACCAGCAACAAGGCTCTTGCCTGAGAATTCCTCCACAATGCAGTCCCAATATTTAGCTAAAATCCACCCTAATCTGTCCTACAATTGGCACGGTTCTTGTTGGTACCAAGCTCCCCTCGGTGTTACTTTAATGGGGCCATTAATCCAGTAATTGTTGGGTGGGCTTTTTGCCACGTGAGCATGGTGAGGGGAGCAGCTTGGCAGGAGCTCTTTAACAGTTCGGGTGAGACTGCACTGGTTAGGATTTTTACACTAATGTTACCCTTTGTTGAGGGACAGAACAGTTTTCTACTTTATTTTGCACCCAGTATTGAGCACTTCCAATGGATATTAAATGCAAAATAATGCTCACTCTACACTGCCTCATCGATAGGGCTGAAGTTGTCCTTTGAATGAAAGACGGGAAAATTCCTGTTTCGGAACAGAATCGAGGGAGCGTGTGGCTTTGAAAGAAGCAAGTTCTGAGAATGCAATTTTATTAGTGACCAAAATAGCCACTCCCATTTTTCCTTAAAGCAGAAATTTCAAACCCAAGGCATGTTAACCCCAGTGTTGGAGCCGCAGCCCCTGCTGTACCAGTGTGACCTTTCCCTCCCCAGCCACCATGCCAAGCGAGATTACCCGCTTTGTGCAGCTTCATGGCAGCTCTGTGATTGGCTTTACGCCCACCAGGAATGCACTGTGAGCAGTGGGAAAGTGGTCTAATGTCTCAGCTCATGAGCTCAGTCAGCACAAAATTATAAACACAAAAAGAGATATCATGCAAAATGTATGTCGAATCAAACCATTGGAATGTTGCAGTGCACGTTCTGTAAACACGAAGAGCCAAGTGCCCTGTCACGCTGAAGGATTACCATTTTCTCTGGCCTTTCACCAGTAAACTAGATAGCTGAGAGACGGATCCCCTGATACAGTGAGCCATGCCAGTGTTACCATAGATACAGTGAGCCATGCCAGTGTTCCAGATACAGTGAGCCATGCCAGTGTTACCATAGATAGTGAGCCATGCCAGTGTTCCAGATACAGTGAGCCATGCCAGTGTTCCAGATACAGTGAGCCATGCCAGTGTTACCATAGATACAGTGAGCCATGCCAGTGTTACCACAGATACAGTGAGCCATGCCAGTGTTCCCAGATACAGTGAGCCATGCCAATGTTACCATAGATACAGTGAGCCATGCCAGTGTTCGGAGACACAGTGAGCCATGCCAGTGTTCGGAGATACAGTGAGCCATGCCAGTGTTACCATAGATACAGTGAGCCATGCCAGTGTTCGGAGATACAGTGAGCCATGCCAGTGTTCGGAGATACAGTGAGCCATGTCAGTGTTACCATAGATGCAGTGAGCCATGCCAGTGTTACCATACAGTGAGCCATGCCAGTGTTCGGAGATACAGTGAGCCATGCCAGTGTTACCATAGATACAGTGAGCCATGCCAGTGTTCGGAGATACAGTGAGCCATGCCAGTGTTCGGAGATACAGTGAGCCATGCCAGTGTTACCATAGATACAGTGAGCCATGTCAGTGTTCGGAGATACAGTGAGCCATGCCAGTGTTCAGAGATACAGTGAGCCATGCCAGTGTTACCATAGATACAGTGAGCCATGCCAGTGTTCGGAGATACAGTGAGCCATGCCAGTGTTCGGAGATAGTGAGCCATGTCAGTGTTACCATAGATGCAGTGAGCCATGCCAGTGTTACCATACAGTGAGCCATGCCAGTGTTCGGAGATACAGTGAGCCATGCCAGTGTTACCATAGATACAGTGAGCCATGCCAGTGTTCGGAGATACAGTGAGCCATGCCAGTGTTCGGAGATACAGTGAGCCATGCCAGTGTTACCATAGATACAGTGAGCCATGTCAGTATTACCTGGCCAGCGTTATTTGTCCATTCTGTTGTTACACAAAAAGAAAGATTCAGTACTCTTCACAAAATGTCTGACTCTTACTGTAAAAGCAGCAAATTAATCTTCCAAACAGGAATTATATCAAGAAATCAATCGATGCGTTTAATTAATTCTCTTGATCCCTACATGGCAAAGAGACTCCTGCAATGAGCCCCCCCCTTACAGGTCCCAGCGAGACAGGTTGGGAATCCCGGAGTGGGAATCGCAGTGATTGAATCCCAGAATGGGAATCCCAGAGTGAGAATCCCAGTGATTGAATCCCAGAGTGGGAATCCTGGAGTGGAAATCGCAGTGATTGAATCCAGGAGTGGTAATCCCAGAGTGAGAATCCCAGCGATTGAATCCCAGTGTGGGAATCCCAGTGTGGGAATCCTAGTGATTGAATCCCGGAGTGGGAATCCCAGAGTGGGAATCCCAGAGTGGGAATCCCAGTGATTGAATCCCGGAGTGGGAATCCCAGTGATTGAATCCCGGAGTGGGAATCCCAGAGTTTGAATCCCAGAATGGGAATTCCAAAGTGGGAATCCCAGAGTGGGAATCCCAGTGATTTAATCCCAGAGTGGGTATCCCAGAGTGGGAATCCCAGTGATTGAATCCCAGAGTGGGAATCCCGGTGTGGGAATCCCGGAGTGGGAATCCCAGTGATTGAATCCTGGAGTGGGAATCCTGGAGTGGGAATCCGAGTGATTAAATCCCGGAATGGGAATCCGAGTGATTGAATCCCAGTGATTGAATCCTGGAGTGGAAATCCTGGAGTGGGAATCCGAGTGATTAAATCCCGGAGTGGGAATCTCGGAGTGGGAATCCGAGTGATTGAATCCCAGAGTGGGAATCCCAGTGATTGAGTCCCAGAGTGGGAATCCCGGAGTGGGAATCTGCAATCATCCAGCAAGGGTTACAGAAACATTGGACACCCTCTAGGTTTATGAGTTCACCTTCAGAAAGCTTTGCTTGTCTTCAGTCTTGTTCAGCTGCTCAGTGGATTCGATCAGTTCTTTATACTGGTCCATGTTGTGCCCAGAGCGCACCAGCTCCCCGTACAATGTCTCCAGTTTCAGCTTCTTCTCCGCCTCCAGTCCCTGGCTTCTGTCTTCGTACCGTTGCACTAGAAACTGCATCAAATCGTCGTATTGCAGCTCCAGGTAATGCTCCTGTTTACCAATGTTCTCCTGTTTGTCCAAACATAATTTGATATTGAAAATGGTGTTTGAGTCTCAGTGTCTGACTGACCGTCCATACTGACCCACCGTCCCACCCCACGTGTGGGAATGTCGGGTGGTGACGGGTTTGGGCTCAGCTGTGATGCCTTATATGGTCCAACAGCCTGCTGACAGTCACTTTCTCGGCTCACTTACGACGAATGGTCACATGAGATAGTGGAGGGCAGCCCATGGAACTCTACCCAGTGAGAGTCAGGGCTAACAAACAGGAGCAAAGGAAAGGAAGTTAGATAAACACTTAGTGCACACTCATAAAACGTGATCCCAGAGTATACTTTGTACCCACTAGTAAAACTGACAGCTTACTGAGGGTGGCCTAGGGGTCATAGGGACATAGGAATGGGAGTCGACTATTCTACCCTTCGAACCTGTTCCACCATTCAATTAGATCATGGCTGATCTGTATCTTAGCTCCATTTACTTGCCTTTTAGATTGATTCCTGGGATGAGAAGGTTGTCCTATGAAGAGAGATTGAGAAGAATGGACCTATAGTCTCTGGAGTTTAGAAGAATGAGAGGCGATCTCATTCAAACATAAGATTCTGAGGGGGATTGACAGAGTAGATGCTGAGAGGTTGTTTCCTCTGCCTGGAGAGTCTAGAACCAGGGGTCAGAGTCCCAGGATAAGGGGTCAGCCGTTTAGGACTAAAATGAGGAGAAATTTCTGCATCCGGAGGTTGTGAATCTTTGGAATTCTCTGCCCCAGAGGGCTGTGGATGCTCAGTCGTTGAGCATATTCAAGGCTAAGAGCGATAGATTTTTGGATATTAATGGAATCGAGAGATGTGGAAATTGGGCGGGAAAGTGGAGTTGAGGTCGAAGATCAGCCATGATATTGAATGGCGGAGCAGGCTCGAGGGGCCGAATAGCCGACTCCTGCTCCTAATTCTTTAATACCCTTACCAAACAAACCTGTCTATCTCAGACCTGAAAGCCCCATCTGTACCCTAGCATCCACAGCCTTCTGGGGCACAGAGTTCCTGATTCCTACTGCCCTTTATGAAAACCAGCTTCCTGATTTCACTTCGGAACAGCCTCGCTCTCACTTTAAGGTTGTTCTGGACACCCCACCAGATGAAATAGTTTCTTTGTGTCTACCCGATTAAATCCTTTCATCATTTTAAACACATCAATCAGATCACCCCTCAACCTTTTAAATTCAGGAATTATGCAACCTGCCCTCATAATTTAACTCTCCAAGCTCTGGCATTATTCTGATGGGTTATTACCTAGTAGTAAAACTTGGAGCCTGTTTAGGATGATCCAGTGTTATTAAAGAAAGACTTGCATTTCTATAGCGCCTTTCACAACCTCAGGACATCCCAAAGTGCTTTACAACCAATTAAACACTTGGAAGTGTAGTCACTGTTGTAATGTAGGAAATTCAACAATCAATTTGTACACAGCAAGCTCCCACAAACAGCAATGTGATAATGACCAGATAATCTGCTTTAATAATGTTGGTTGAGGGATAAATATTGGCGCTAGGAAACCAAAGCGAACTCCCCTGCTCTTATTCAAATAGTGCAATGGGATCTTTAACATCTACCTGAGAGAGCAGATAGGGCCTTGGTTTAATGTCTCATCCAAAAATCAAGGCCTCCTTACTGCCAGGTGCAAGTATTAAAGGGAGGGGTCGCACCTTACTATCACATGCAATCCTTGAAGCAATAGATGAAGTATTCATCGAACACTGAACACCGCAATTGTGTAATATGAAACTCTTACTTCAACAGTGACGAAGATTTCTTCCAGATGATTAGCAAATGTCTCCATCTGAATCAGTTGCTGCCCCAGCTTCTTCACATTGTTCTGATACTCGAGCTGAAAAATCGGACGCAGTGAGTCGGAGATGGTTACACATTATTCATAGAATCACAAAATAGTTCAGCCCATCCAGTCTGCCTGGCTCTTTCGAAGAGCGACCCAATTAGTCCCACTCCCCCGCCCTATCCCCATATCTCTGCAATGTTTTTTCCTTCAGCTACTTATCCAACTCTCTTTTGAAAGCCACGATTGAGTCTGCCTCCATCACCTTCTCAGGCAGCGCATTCCAGATCCTAACCACTCGCTGCGTAAAATGTTTTTCTTCATGTCACCTTTGGTTCTTTTGCCAATCACCATAAATCTGTGTCCTCTGGTTCTTGACCCTTCCACCAATGGGAACAGTTTCTCTCTATCTACTCTGTCCAGACCCCTCATGATTTTGAACACCTCGATCAAATCTCCTCCCAACCTTCTCTGCTCCAAGGAGAACAACCCCAGCTTCTCCAATCTATCCATGTAACCCTCATCCCTCAAACCACTCTCATAAAATATTTTCTGCGCCCTCTCTAAGACCTTCACATTCTTCCTAAAGTGTGGTGCCCAGAATTGGTCGAACCAGTGTTTTATAAAGGTTTATCATAACTTCCCTGCTTTTGTACTCTACGCCTCTATTTATGAAGCCCAGGATCCCGTAAGCTTTTTTTTTAACCGCTTTCTCAACCTGCCCTGACACCTTCAGTGATTTGTGCACATATACCCCCAGGTCTCTCTGTTCCTGCACCCCCTTTAAAATTATACCCTTTAGTTTATATTGCCTCTCCTCGTTTTCCCTGCCAAAATGTATCACTTCATACTTCTCTGCGTTAAATTTAATCTGCCACATGTCCGCCCATTCCACCAGCCTGTCTATGTCTTCCTGAAGTCTATCACTGTTCACTATACTTCCAAGTTTTGTGTCATCTGCAAATTTGTACACCCACATCCAAGTCATTAATATATATCAAGAAAAACAGTGGTCCTAGAACTGACCCCGGGGGAACACCACCTTATACCTTCCTCCAGTCCGAGAAACAACCGTTCACCATTACTCTATGTTTCCTGTCACTGAGCCAATTCCGTATCCATGCTGCCACTGTCCCGTTTATTCCATGGGCTTCCACTTTGCTGCAAGCCTATCATGTGGCACTTTATCAAACACCTTTCGGAAATCCATGTACACCACGTCAACCACATTACCCTCACAAATCCCCTCTGTTATCTCATCAAAAAACTCAATCAAGTTAGGTAAGCACGATTTGTCTTTCACAAATCTGTGCTGGCTTTCCTTAATTAATCCACACTTATCCAAGAGACTGTTCATTTTGTCCCTGGTTATGGTTATGGTAAAAGCCTCCCCACTATGGACAATAAATGTTGGCCTTGCCAGCAATGCCCACATCCCAAGAATGATTTTTTTAAACTTGTTTTTGGGGCCCCTTTTAGTTTTATTCAGCGAGGTGTGAGATCGATTTGCCATCTTACCTTCGCAGCCTCTGCAGCCTGGCTCAGTGGGATTACTCGATGGTGCTTATGCGATCCAAACAGCTTTTCAAAAGCAGGAATTGGAGTATTGCAGGATTGGCAATAAACATCAGGGACTGTGTCCTCGGAAATCTCCTGGCTGCCCATTTCGTATTCAGTTTCTTTTGAACTATCCTTTGTCAGGCTCGGGTCTCTGCGTCTCTCTCCAGACCTGGCTGCCTCAGACTCTTCCAAAATACTTCGGTCCGACATGGGGCTAAACACCTGATCACTGGACTGACTCGAGCGTTCGGAATAATCCACAATTTGCTGGAAGGGATCGAACTGATCCCCCACTGGGAGGATATTGGAAAATCCCAGTAAGTTCCCACCAGTTGCAAACTCTCCCTCTGGCAATCCCAGATAAAGGTCATGTCCATAGATGCTGTGGTTCGGAGCCTGGGTGGGGAAGGTCGTGGACTCAATGCCCTGGGCACCTGGCGGGTGATCCGGAGACACTGCTGGCCCATCGGTTTCTGGTGGCTTGTCCGCAAAAATCTCCAGCCGCTCCCTGGGTTCATAGAGGTCCATGTGATAGAACTGGAATCCTTCAGGTTCCACATCCTCGGCATTGCCCGCCTCGGATGCACCCTGCGGGGCTGGAGTGAGGGGCTGACTGGGGCTCTCCTTCACCTCACTAACTGCCGACAGTTGCGTGGCTTGATCTGCGTTTTCCAACTTGTCCATTTTCTCCGAGTGTGTAATAAGAACCTGAGATTTCACCATGAATTCCGTGTCCTGGATCACGAGTCACTCAGTCCTGGCGGAGCGCAACAAATGACAACAGCCCATTAGCTCTCCCATTGAAGTATCGGTCAGCACTGGAGTATTTGCATCTCCAATAATCTCCGGGACATATTATTCCAAGTATTTAGTATCCTGTGACTAAATACATTCTCCCCAATATCAGTTTTAAATGTGTGAAGATACTGTGGGTTCAGAAGTGTGTGTGTGTGAGTGTATGTGTTTGTGTGAGTGTGGGAGGGTGTCTGTGTATGAGTGAGGCTGTGTGTGAGTGAGGTGTGTGTGTGAGGGTGTCTGAGAGTGAGGGTGTGTGAGAGCGTGTGGGTGAGGATGAGAGTGTTGTGCGTTCAAAGGTGTTTTTGGTTTTAAGATGTTAGTTTACTCTTGCACACTCCGTCTCTCTCCCTTGCTCACGTAGCCCTGTTTCGGGAGGTGCCGGTGCTATAATTACCTTCAGCTCCCATTGAATATTAATGTTCAGCAGTTTCTGACACTTGGCGGTGACAGAGTGGAAGTAAACAGCGACAGTGTAACTGATCTAACTTCAGCAACAACCTCTCTCAAACCTCAACAAGCTTCACCCCCAGTCTCGTAAACACATCTCAGCACTTCGTGAGTTCATAAACAGAACACAAAGTGCAAGAAACAATGTTACAAATTACCAATCCTGGTGTGAGTTTTTTCCGATGATGTCTTGGGAACCAACTCTCTGTCTGTCCCCTCCCCTCTCTCTCTCTCTGTCCCTCTCTAACTCTAACTCTCTCTCTCTCTCTCTGCCCCTCTCTAACTCTCTCTCTCTGTCTGTCCCTCTCCCTCTCTGTCCCTCTCTAACTCTATCTGTCCCTCTCTAACTCTCTCTCTGTCCCTCTCTCTCTCTGTCCCTCTCTAACTCTCTGTCTGTCCCTCTCTAACTCTCTCTCTCTGTCTGCCCCTTTCTAACTCTCTGTCTGTCCCTCTCTAACTCTTTCTCTGCCCCTCTCTAACTCTCTCTCTCTGCCCCTTTCTAACTCTCTGTCTGTCCCTCTCTAACTCTTTCTCTGCCCCTCTCTAACTCTCTCTCTCTGCCCCTCTCTAACTCTCTCTCTGCCCCACTCTAACTCTCTCTCTGTCCCTCTCTAACTCTCTCTCTGTCTGCCCCTTTCTAACTCTCTGTCTGTCCCTCTCTAACTCTCTCTCTGTCTGCCCCTTTCTAACTATCTGTCTGTCCCTCTCTCTCTCTCTGCTCCTCTTTAACTCTCTCTCTCTCTGTCCCTCTCTAACTCTCTCTCTGTCTGCCCCTTTCTAACTCTCTCTCTGTCTGCCCCTTTCTAACTATCTGTCTGTCCCTCTCTCTCTCTCTGTCCCTCTCTAACTCCCTCTCTGCTCCTCTTTAACTCTCTCTCTCTCTGTCCCTCTCTAACTCTCTCTCTGTCCCTCTCTTTCTCTGTCTGGAGCTACGCATGGATTCACTCTGGAGCATCCATGATGCTGAGGATGTCGTGAATAGCACATTTAGTGAGATGGTCACACCACAGGTAAAGGTTACTCAGGAAAATGGGGAGTGGGTGACCATCAGGCAGAGCAGTGGAAGGAAGGTAGTGCAGGGGTCCCCTGCGGTCATCCCACTCCAAAACAGATACAACATTTTGGGTACTGTTGGGGGAGATGACTCATCAGGGGAAGGCAGCTTCAGCCAAGTTCATAGCACCATGGGTGGCTCTGCTGCACAGGAGGGCAGAAAAAAGAGTGGGAGGGCTTTAGTAGTAGGGGATTCTATTGTAAGGGGAATAGATAGGCATTTCTGCAGCCGCAATCGAGACTCCAGGATGGTATGTTGCCTCCCTGGTGCAAGGGTCAAGGGTCAAGGATGACTCGGAGCGGCTGCAGGACATTTTGAAGGGGGAGGGTGAACAGCCAGCTGTCATGGTGCATATAGGTAAAAAAATGGGATGAGGTCCTTCAAGCTGAATTTAGGGAGCTAGGAGTTAAATTAAAAAGTAGGACCTCAAAGGTAGTAATCTCAGGATTGCTATCAGTGCCACGTGCTAGTCAGAGTAGAAATAGTAGGATACATAAGAACATAAGAACAAGGATGGTTAAGATGAATATGTGGCTTGAGGAATGGTGCAAGAGGGACTGGTTCTGGGGGAAGTGGGACCAGTACAAACCAGATGGTCTGCACCTGGGTAGGACCGGAACCAATATCCTGGGGGGAGTATTTGCTAGTGCTGTTGGGGAGGGTTTAAACTAATACGGCAGGGGGATGGGAATCTATGCAGGGAGATGGATGGAAGTAAAATGGGAGCAGAAGCAAAAGGTAGAAAGGAGATAAGGAAAGGTGGAGAGCAGAGAAATCAAAGGCAAAAATCAAAAAAGTCCACATTACATCATAATTCTAAAATGACAAAGTGTTTAAAAAAACAAGCCTGAAGGCTCTGTGTCTCAATGCAAGGAGCATTCATAATAAAGTGGATGAATTAACTGCGCAGATAGCTGTTAACGGACATAGAAACATAGAAACATACATAGAAAATATGTGCAGGAGTAGGCCATTCAGCCCTTCGAGCCTGCACCACCATTCAATAAGATTATGCCTGATCATTCACCTCAGTACCCCGTTCCTGCTTTCTCTCCATACCCCTTAATCCCTTTAGCCATATGGGCCATATCTAACTCCCTCTTGAATATATCCAATGAACTGGCATCAACAATTCTCTGCGGTAGGGAATTCCATAGGTTAACAACTCTCTGAGTGAAGAAATTTCTCCTCATCTCAGTCCTAAATGGCTTGCCCCTTATCCTTAGACTGTGTCCCCTGGTTCTGGACTTCCCCAACATCGGGAACATTCTTCCTGCATCTAACCTGTCCAGTCCCATCAGAATTTTATATGTTTCTATGAGATCCCCTCTCATCCTTCTAAACTCCAGTGAGTACAGGCCCAGTCAATCCAGTCTCTCCTCATATGTCAGTCCTGCCATCCCGCGAATCAGTCTGGTGAACCTTTGCTACACTCCCTCAATAGCAAGAATGTCCTTCCTCAGATTAGAGATCAAAACTGAACACAATATTCCAGGTGAGGCCTCACCAAGGCCCTGTACAACTGCAGTAAGACCTCCCTGCTCCTATATTCAAATCCCCTAGCTATGAAGGCCAACATACCATTTGCCTTCTTCACTGCCTGCTGTACCTGCATGCCAACTTTCAATGACTGATATACCATGACACCCAGGTCTCGTTGCATCTCCCCTTTTCCTAATCTGCCGCCATTCAGATAATATTCTGCCTTCATATTTTTGCCCCCAAAGTGGATAACCTCACATTTATCCACATTATACTGCATCTGCCATGCATTTGCCCACTCACCTAACCTGTCCAAATCACCCTGCAGCCTCTTAGCACCCCCTCACAGCTCACACCACCACCCAGCTTAGTGTCATCTGCAAACTTGGAGATATTACACTCAATTCCTTCATCTAAATCATTAATGTATATTGTAAATAGCTGGGGTCCCAGCACTGAGCCCTGCGGCACCCCACTAGTCACTGCCTGCCATTCTGAAAAGGACCCATTTATCACGACTCTCTGCTTCCTCTCTGCCAACCAGTTCTCTATCCACGTCAGTACATTATCCCCAATACCCTGTGCTTTAATTTTGCACACCAATCTCTTGTATGGGACCTTGTCAAAAGTCTTTTGAAAGTCCAAATACACCACATCCACTGGTTCTCCCTTGTCCACTCTGCTAGTTGCGTCTTCAAAAAATTCCAGAAGATTTGTCAAGCATGATTTCCCTTTCATAAATCCATGCTGACTTGGACTGATCCTCCCACGGCTTTCCAAATGCGCTGCTATTTCATCTTTAATAATTGATTCCAACATTTTCCCCACTACTGATGTCAGGCTAACCGGTCTATAATTCCCTGTTTTCTCTCTCGCTCCTTTTTTAAAAAGTGGTGTTACATTAGCTACCCTCCAATCCATAGGAACTGATCCCGAGTCGATAGACTATTGGAAAATGATCACCAATGCATCCACTATTTCTAGGGCCACTTCCTTAAGTATTCTGAGATGCAGACTATCAGGCCCCGGGGATTTATCGGCCTTCAATCCCATCAATTTCCATAACACAATTTCCTGACTAATAAGGATTTCCTTCAGTTCCTCCTTCTCACTAGACCCTCGGTCCCTTAGTATTTCCAGATGGTTATTTGTGTCTTCCTTCGTGAACCAAAGTATTTGTTCAATTGGTCTGCCATTTCTTTGTTCCCAATTATAAATTCACCTGAATCTGACTGCAAGGGACCTACGTTTGTCTTCACTAATCTTTTTCTCTTCACATATCTATAGAAGCTTTTGCAGACAGTTTTTATGTTCCCGGCAAGCTTACTCTCATACTCTATTTTCCCCCTCCTAATTAAATCCTTTGTCCTCCTCTGCTGAATTCTAAATTTCTCCCAGTACTCAGGTTTGCTGCTTTTTCTGGCCAATTTATATGCCTCTTCCTTGGATTTAACATTATCCTTAATTTTCCTTGTTGCCACGGTTGAGCCACCTTCCCCGTTTTATTTTTACTCCAGACAGGGATGTACAATTGTTGAAGTTCATCCATGTGATCTTTAAATGTTTGTCATTGCCTATCCACCGTCAACCCTTTAAGTATCATTCGCCAGTCTGTTCTAGCCAATTCACGTCTCATACCATCGAAGTTACCTTTCCTTAAGTTCAGGGCCCTAGTCTCTGAATTAACTGTGTCACTCTCCATCTTAATAAAGAATTCTACCATATTATGATCACTCTTCCCCAAGGGGCCTCGCACAACAAGATTGCTAATTAATCCTTTCTCAATACACATCACCCAGTCTAGGATGGCCAGCCCTCTAGTTAGTTCCTTGACATATTGGTCTAGAAAATCATCCCTTATACACTCCAGGAAATCCTCCTTCATCGTATTGCTACCAGTTTGGTTAGCCCAATCTATATGTAGATTAAAGTCGCCCATGATAACTGCTGTACCTTTATTGCATGCATAAATGTGAGGTTATCCACTTTGGTGGTAAAAACAGAGAGACAGACTATTATCTGAATGGTGACAGATTAGGAAAAGGGCAGGTGCAAAGAGACCTGGGTGTCATGGTACATCAGTCATTGAAGGTTGGCATGCAGGTACAGCAGGCGGTTAAGAAAGCAAATGGCATGTTGGCCTTCATAGCGAGGGGATTTGAGTACAAGGGCAGGGAGGTGTTGCTACAATTGTACAGGGCCTTGGTGAGGCCACACCTGGAGTATTGTGTACAGTTTTGGTCTCCTAACCTGAGGAAGGACATTCTTGCTATTGAGGGAGTGCAGCGAAGGTTCACCAGACTGATTCCCGGGATGGCGGGACTGACCTATCAAGAAAGACTGGATCAACTGGGCTTGTATTCACTGGAGTTCAGAAGAATGAGAGGGGACCTCATAGAAACGTTTAAAATTCTGATGGGGTTAGACAGGTTAGATGCAGGAAGAATGTTCCCAATGTTGGGGAAGTCCAGAACCAGGGGACACAGTCTAAGGATAAGGGGGAAGCCATTTAGGACCGAGATGAGGAGGAATTTCTTCACCCAGAGAGTCGTGAACCTGTGGAATTCTCTACCACAGAAAGTTGTTGAGGCCAATTCACTAAATATATTCAAAAAGGAGTTAGATGAAGTCCTTACTACTAGGGGAATCAAGGGGTATGGTGAGAAAGCAGGAATGGGGTACTGAAGTTGCATGTTCAGCCATGAACTCATTGAATGGCGGTGCAGGCTAGAAGGGCCAAATGGCCTACTCCTGCACCTATTTTCTATGTTTCTATGTTTCTATCCCTAATTTCTTGTTTGATGCTGCCCCGACCTCACTACTACTTGGTGGTCTGTACACAACTCCCACTGGCATTTTCTGCCCTTTGGTATTCCGCAGCTCCACCCATACTTGGATTCCACATCATCCAAGCTAATGTCCTTCCCTACTATTGCGTTAATTTCCTCTTTAACCAGCAACGCTACCCCACCTCCTTTTCCTTTCTGTCTATCCGTCCTGAATGTTGAATACCCCTGGATGTTGAGTTCCCAGCCTTGGTCACCCTGGAGCCATGTCTCTATGATGCCAATTATATCATATTCATTAATTGCTGCCTGTGCAGTTAATTCGTCCACCTTATTACGAATACTCCTCGCATTGAGGCACAGAGCCTTCAGGCTTGTCTTTTTAACACACCTTGCCCCTTTAGAATTTTGCTTTGGGTTTCTCTGCCCTCCGCTTTTACTTTTCTTCTTTCTGTCTTTTGTTCCTGTCCCCATTCTACTTCCCTCTGTCTCCCTGCACAGATTCCCATCCCCCTGCCATATTAGTTCAACCTCTCCCCAACAGTACTAGCAAACACTCCCCCTAGGACATTGGTTCTGGTCCTGCCCAGGTGCAGACCATCCAGTTTGTATTGGTCCCATCTCCCCCAGAACCGGTTCCAATGCTCCAGGAATTTGAATCCCTCCCTTCTGCACCACTCCTCAAGCCACGTATTCATCTGAGCTTTCCTGCAATTCCAACTCTGACTAGCACGTGGCACTGGTTACAATCCTGAGATTACTACCTTTGAGGTCCTACTTTTTAATTTAACTCCTAGCTCCCTAAATTCAGCTTGTAGGACCTCATCCCGTTTTTTACCTATATCGTTGTTACCTATATGCACCACGACAGCTGGCTGTTCACCCTCCCCCTCCAAAATGTCCTGCAGTCGCTCTGAGACATCCTTGACCCTTGCACCAGGGAGGCAATATACCATCCTGGAGTCTCGATTGCAGCCGCAGAAACGTCTATCTGTTCCCCTTACAATTGAATCCCCTACCACTATAGCTCTCCCACTCTTTTTCCAGCCCTCCTGTGCAGCAGAGCCACCCATGGTGCCATGGACTTGGTTGCTGCTGCCCTCCCCTGATAAGTCATCCCCCCAACAATACCCAAAACGGTGTATCTGTTTTGGAGGGGGATGACCGCAGGGGACCTCTGCACTACCTTCCTTCCACTGCTCTTCCTGTTGGTCACCCAATCCCTGTCTGTCTGTGTAACCTTTACCTGCGGTATGACCAACTCACTAAATGTGCTATTCACGGCATCCTCAGCATCGTGGATGCTGCAGTGCCGCAATGCGGTCTGTCAGGAGCTGCAGAAGGACACACTTCCCGCACAAAAGGCGAGCGTTAGTCGGGGAGACCCAGCGGGAGGTCGAGAGGTGGAGCGGCAGCGTCCCAGGCCTACAAAAGGCCAGCGTGAGTCGGGGAGGCCCAGAGGCGGAGCGGCAGCGTCCCAGGCCTACAAAAGGGCAGCGTGAGTCGGGGAGGCCCAGCGTGAGTTGGAGAGGCAGAGCGGCAGCGTCCCAGGCCTACCAAAGGCCAGCGTGAGTCGGGGAGGCCCAGCGGGAGGTCGAGAGGCGGGGCTTGTACAGCTCCAGCCGGGAGAAAAGCAAAAAAGAAGTAGAAAGAAATCAAAAGATGACATCACAGCCAAAGGGGTAAGTGATTGGCTGGTGATTGGTGAGTAGCTTTTCTTTTTCTTTTTTATATCAGTAATAACCTGTTAACATTGTTGTCGCCAAATTAAGTGTATATAAGGGTTAAGTCATGGCAGGAGAGTTCGGACACGTGATATGCTCCTTCTGTACTGTATGGGAACTCAGGGACACTTCCGGTGTCCCTGACGACTACGTGTGCGGGAAGTGTATCCACCTTCAGCTCCTGACGGACCGCGTTGCAGAATTGGAGCTGAGGGTGGATTCACTCTGGAGCATCCACGATGCTGAGAATGACATGAGTAGCACGTGTAGCGAGTTGGTCTTACCGCAGGTGAAGGGTCCACAGCCAGATAGGGAATGGAAGACCAGCAGGAAGAGCAGTGCAAGGAAGGTAATGCAGGAGTCCCCTGCGGTCATCCCCCTGCAAAACAGATACACTGCTTTGGGTACTGTTGAGGGGGATGACTCATCAGGGGAGGGCAGCAGCAGCCAAGTTCATGGCACCGTGGCTGCCTCTGCTGCACAGGAGGGCAGGAAAAAGAGTGGGAGAGCGATAGTGATAGGGGATTCAATTCTAAGGGGAATAGATAGACGTTTCTGCGGCCGCAACCGAGACTCCAGGATGGTATGTTGCCTCCCTGGTGCAAGGGTCAAGGATGTCTCAGAGCGGCTGCAGGACTTTCTGAAAATGGAGAATGAACAGCCAGTTGTCGTGGTGCACATTGGTACCAACGATATAGGTAAAAAAAAGGGATGAGGTCCTACGAGACGAATTTAAGGAGCTCGGAGCTAAATTAAAAAGTAGGACCTCAAAAGTAGTAATCTCGGGATTGCTACCAGTGCCACGAGCTAGTCAGAGTAGGAATCGCAGGATAGCTCAGATGAATACGTGGCTTGTGCAGTGGTGCAGCAGGGAGGGATTCAAATTCCTGGGGCATTGGAACCGGTTCTGGGGGAGGTGGGACCAGTACAAACCGGACGGTCTGCACCTAGGCAGGACCGGAACCAATGTCCTAGGGGGAGTGTTTGCCAGTGCTGTTGGGGAGGAGTTAAACTAATATGGCAGGGGAATGGGAACCAATGCAGGGAGACAGAGGGAAACAAAATGGAGACAGAAGCAAAAGAAAGAAAGGAGATGAGTAAAAGTGGAGGGCAGATAGACCCAAGGCAAAAAACAAATAGGGCCACTGTACAGCAAAATTCTAAAGGGTCAAAGTGTAATAAAAAGGCAAGCCTGAAAGCTCGGTGCCTCAATGCGAGGAGTATTCGGAATCCAGGAGAGGGCTCTGAGCTAGTTAGAGTGGGTGAGAGCTCAGATGAACAGGACCCTAAGAAAGAATGCAAAAGGCAGGAGGCAACAGAGCAGAGTAGCACTGGGGTAAGTGTAAACCACAAGGTGATAGGAAGGGACAATATGTATGAATATAAAGGGGCTGCAGGCAGGGTCAAAACTAAAAATCATGGTTTAAAAACTAGTATTAAAACACTCTATCTAAACGCATGCAGCATTCGAAATAAAGTAAATGAGTTGACGGCACAAATCATTACAAATGGGTATGATTTGGTGGCCATTACTGAAACGTGGTTGCAGGGTGGCAAAGACTGGGAATTAAACATACAGGGGTATCTGACAATTCAGAAAGATAGAAAGAAGGGAAAGGAGGTGGAGTAGCTCTGTTAATAAAGGACGATATCAGGGCAGTTGTGAGAGATGATATTGGCTCTAATGAACAAAATGTTGAATCATTGTGGGTGGAGATTAGAGATAGTAAGGGGAAAAAGTCACTGGTGGGCGTAGTTTATAGGCCCCCAAATAATAACTTCACGGTGGGGCGGACAATAATCAAGGGAATAATGGAGGCATGTGAAAAAGGAACGGCAGTAATCATGGGGGATTTTAACCTACATATCGATTGGTCAAATCAAATCGCAGGGGTAGCCTTGAGGAGGAATTCATAGAATGCATACAGTATGTTACAGAACCTACAAGGTAGCAAGCTATCTTAGATCTGGTCCTGTGTAATGAGACAGGAATAATAAATGATCTCCTAGTAAAAGATCCTCTCGGAATGAGTGATCACAGTATGGTTGAATTTGTAATACAGATTGAGGATGAGGAAGTAGTGTCTCAAATGAGCGTACTATGCTTAAACAAAGGGACTACAGTGGGATGAGGGCAGAGTTGGCTAAAGTAGACTGGAAACACAGACTAGACGGTGGCACAATTGAGGAACAGTGGAGGACTTTTAAGGAGCTCTTTCATGGTGCTCAACAAAAATATATTCCAGTGAAAAAGAAGGGCGGTAAGAGAAGGGATAACCAGCTGTGGATAACCAAGGAAATAAAGGAGAGTATCAAATTAAAAACCAATGCGTATAAGGTGGCCAAGGTTAGTGGGAAACTAGAAGATTGGGAGAATATTAAACAACAGCAAAGAATGGCTAAGAAAGCAATAAAGAAAGAAAAGATAGATTACGAAAGTAAACTTGCGCAAAACATAAAAACAGATAGTAAAAGCTTTTACCGATATATAAAACAGAAAAGAGTGACTAAAGTAAATGTTGGTCCCTTAGAAGATGAGAAGGGGGATTTAATAATGGGAAATGTGGAAATGGCTGAGACCTTAAACAATTATTTTGCTTCAGTCTTCACAGTGGAAGACACAAAAACCATGCCAAAAATTGCTGGTCATGGGAATGTGGGAAGGGAGGACCTTGAGACAATCACTATCACTAGGGGGGTAGTGCTGGACAGGTTAATGGGACTCAAGGTAGACAAGTCCCCTTGTCCTGATGAAATGCATCCCAGGGTATTAAAAGAGATGGCGGAAGTTATAGCAGATGTATTCGTTATAATCTACGAAAATTCTCTGGACTCTGAGGAGGTACCAGCAGATTGGAAAGCAGCTAATGTAACGCCTCTGTTTAAAAAAGGGGTCAGACAAAAGGCAGGTAACTATAGGAAGGTTAGTTTAACATCTGTAGTGGGGAAAATGCTTGAAGCTATCCTTAAGGAAGAAATAACGGGACATCTAGATAGGAATAGTGCAATCAAGCAGACACAACAGGGATTCATGAAGGGGAAATCATGTTTAACTAATTTACTGGAATTCTTTGAGGATATAACGAGCATGGTGGATAGAGGTGTACCGATGGATGTGGTGTATTTAGATTTCCAAAAGGCATTCGATAAGGTGCCACACAAAAGGTTACTGCAGAAGATAAAGGTACGCGGAGTCAGAGGAAATGTATTAGCATGGATTGAGAATTGGCTGGCTAACAGAAAGCAGAGAGTCGGGATAAATGGGTCCTTTACGGGTTGGAAATCGGTGGTTAGTGGTGTGCCACAGGGATCGGTGCTGGGACCACAACTGTTTACAATATACATAGATGACCTGGAAGAGGGGACAGAGTGTAGTGTAACAAAATTTGCAAATGACACAAAGATTAGTGGGAAAGTGGGTTGTGTAGAGGACACAGAGAGGCTGCAAAGAGATTTAGATAGGTTAAGCGAATGGGCTAAGATTTGGCAGATGGAATACAATGTCGGAAAATGTGAGGTCATCCACCTTGGGAAAAAAAACAGTAAAAGGGAATATTATTTGAATGGGGAGAAATGACAACATGCTGCGGTGCAGAGGGACCTGGGGATCCTTGTGCATGAATCCCAAAAAGTTAGTTTGCAGGTTCAGCAGGTAATCAGGAAGGCGAATGGAATGTTGGCCTTCATTGCGAGAGGGATGGAGTACAAAAGCAGGGAGCTCCTGCTGCAACTGTACAGGGTATTGGTGAGGCTGCACCTGGAGTACTGCGTGCAGTTTTGGTCACCTTACTTAAGGAAGGATATACTAGCTTTGGAGGGGGTACAGAGTTCAGAAGGATGAGGGGTGATCTTATAGAAACATTTAAAATAATGAAAGGGATAGACAAGATAGAGGCAGAGAGGTTGTTTCCACTGGTCGGGGAGACTAGAACTAGGGGGCACAGCCTCAAAATACGGGGGAGTCAATTTAAAACCGAGTTGAGAAGGAATTTCTTCTCCCAGAGGGTTGTGAATCTGTGGAATTCTCTGCCCAAGGAAGCAGTTGAGGCTAGCTCATTGAATGTATTCAAATCACAGATAGATTTTTAACCAATAAGGGAATTAAGGGTTATGAGGAGCGGGTGGGTAAGTGGAGCTGAGTCCACGGCCAGATCAGCCATGATCTTGTTGAATGGTGGAGCAGGCTCGAGGGGCTAGATGGACTACTCCTGTTCCTAATTCTTATGTTCTTATGTCAGGGACACTGGAAGCGTCCCTGAGATCCCACATAGCACAGGAGGAGCATGACACGTGTCCGAGCTCTCCTGCCATGACTTAACCCCTAGATTAACTTAATTTGGCAACAACAATGATAAAGGTTACCTACTGATGAAGGAAAAGAAAAAGAAAAACTACTCACCAATGACTTACCCCCTTGGCTGTGATGTCACCCTTCGATTTCTTTCTGCTACTTTTTTGCCTTCTCTCCCTGCAGCTGCACCAGCTGGCCTCCTCCTCAACAACGAACTCCCGCCGCTCCGACTGCTGGGCCTTTTATAGGCCTCCCTCCGACCTCCTGTTGTCCTCCTCCTCAACGACGAACTCCCGCCGCTCCGAATGCTGGGCCTTTTATAGGCCTCCCTCCGACCTCCCGCTGGCTCCGACGACGACGGATATGATGTAATTTGGATTACGGAGACATGGCTCCAGGTGACCAAGGCTGGGAACTCAACATCCAGGGGTATTCAATATTCAGGAAGGATAGACAGAAAGGAAAAAGAGGTGGGGTAGCTATTGCGTTCCTAACACAGATGAGGCTGCACACAGGGAGGTTAAAGTAACAGTGACCTCAGTCTTTAATAAGACGCTCCAGAGTGAGGAACAGACCTTAGGGGCCGGCCTATATACAGTGCTCCCAAGGGATGCTGGGATCCCTTGGGACTTCAGGGGATGAGCTCCCTGGTGGCGGAACATGGGAGTGCATGCTTTACAGGTGTCTGTGTCAGGCATACGAACAATGTGGCCCACCCAGTGGAGCTGGTCGAGTGTGGTCAGTGTTTCGATGCTGGGGATGTTGGCCTGATCGAGGACGTTAACGTTGTGCGTCTGTCCTCCCAGGGAATTTGTAGGATCTTGTGGAGACATCGTTGGTGGTATTTCTCCAGCGATTTGAGGTGTCTACTGTATATGGTCCATGTCTCTGAACTATACAGGAGGGCGGGTATCACTACAGCCCTGTACTCCATGACCACAGCCATTCTGGTCCCTGTAATGCACTGATATATGTTTCCTCTTGCCTCTCCTGAGCTGCACATGACACCATGTTGCAGTATGCAGTCTCCCGGTAATGAAACGATTGCACTGTTGCCTACCCTGTTCACCAGGATCTGAAAGCTGTGAGTTTCTCAGCTCCCTCGGACCGCCACTTCCTCCTGCAAACTACAGGCTTTCAGAACACGAACCACAATAGCTCGTCACGTTATCTGCTCTCCTGGTGTCCCACACTGTGGGCCCACACCCTGAACTTCTCAACTTCAATCATTCAGGAAAGGAGATTGTGAGCAGTGAGAATGTTCACTGGTCTCTTTTAAAGAATATGTTCCTTACATATACGAGGTAACCCTCTGGAAACACAAATTGATCCCCAACGCCTAAAGATAGATGCAAAGCTGCGACTTATATACTCAATATTACGGTACATATTTAGGATACATTCGCACTGACTGCAGTTGTTTATGTGAAGTGCAGTTTTGTGCATAGATTGCCTTTCAGTGATTGAAATACCATTTCATTCCTACCTGTTCAGGAATCAGTATTCGGGACTGTTCTTTACACCGTGTCCTGTAGCCCCTTCACTCTCTCCCTCTCCCTCGCTCTCTCACCAAGATTTTGGGAGTCTGGCTGGGGTATATTTAGCCGTTGATGTGCCAGCAGTTAGTGACACATGGTGACAGTGCAAGTGACCTTCAGCAAAGCCCCTCCTTAGAGCCCAACCTGAGTGTGCAAACACCACACGGACCGACAGGGGAATCAGCTCAGGGCTTTGTTCAAACTGATTAACAGCAAAAAGCTGATTCAAAGTTTTTTTCTTATGATGTAGACGTAACAAAGGATTTCAGTATCAGAACTCCCTGATACAATGGAGAGTCACTCTTTGCGCAAACTGAACCACAGAATACATTGCATTGTCAGCACTGAGAGAGAAAGGGAAACTGAATATCAGAAACCTAAAATAACATCAAAGATAAAACTTGCAATTGTATAACCAGCATTTTAAGTTCTTATTGGCGTAGTTGGTACATTCTGGGTAGCCACAGCTGACAATGTGGCTGTAATGAGACCACCCAGACCCAAACCTCAGTGTAGCCCCACCGCACACAGGAACAGGAAGAGGCCACTCAGCCCCACAAGCCTGTTCTACCATTCAATGAGATCATGGTTGATCTGTGATCTAATTCCATATACCAGCCTTTGGACCATATCCCTTAATATCTTTGGTTAGCAAAAAGCTATCAATCTCCGATTTAAAATTAACAATTGACCCAGCATCAATTACTGTTTGTGGAAGAGAGTTTCAAACTTCTACCACCCTTTGTGTGTAGAAGTGTTTCTTAATTTCACTCCTGAAAGGTCTGGCTCTAATTTTTAGACTCTGCCCCCTAGTCCCAGACTCCCTAACCAGCAGGAATAGTTTCTCTCTATCTATCCTATCTGTTACTCTTAATATCTTGGAAATTTCGATCAGATCATCCCTTAATCTTTTAAATTCTAGGGAATACAACCCAAATTTGTGTAATCTCTCCTCATAACTTAACCCTTGAAGTCCAGGTATCATTCTGGTAAACCTACGCTGCACTCCCTCCAAGGCCAATATATCCTCCCTGGTGTGGTGCCCAGAACTGCTCACAGTGCTCCAGGTGTGGGCTAACCAGGGCTTTGTACAGCTGAAGCATAACTTCTGCCCCCTTGTATTCTAGATATAAAGGCCAGCATTCCATTAGCCTTTTTGATTATTTTTTGTATCTGTCTTATGATATTTTAATAATCTATGTACCTGGACCCCAAGTCTCTTTGGACCTGCACTGTTTTTAGCTTTTCACCATTTAGAAAGTACCTTGTTCTGTCCTTTTTAGGTCCAAAGTGGAGAACCTTATAATTGCTTACATTGAAATCCATTTGCCACAATTTTGCCCATTCACTTAATGTGTCGATATCCATTTGTAATTTAATGCTTTCATCAACAATGCCCCCAATCTTTGTGTGATCGTCAAATTTGGATGAATGACTTTCTACACCATCATCTAAGTTGTTAATAAATATTTTGAATAGTTGAGGCCCTGTGGGACACCATTAGTCACATCCAACAACAACTTGTATTTATATAGCACCTTTAACGTAGTGAAACGTCCCAAAGTGCTTCACAGGAGTATTATGAGACAAAACATTTGACACCGAGCCACACAAGGAGAAATTAGGGCAGGTAAAAAGCTTGGTCAAAGAGGTAGGTTTTAAGGAGTGTCTTGAAGGAGGAAAGGCAGAGAGGTTTAGGCAGGGAATTCTAAAGCTTAGGGTCTAGGCAACCGAATAGTCAGGGATGCTCAAGAGAGCAGAATTAGAGGAGCGCAGGCATCTCGGGGGGGGGGGGGTTGTGGATCTGAAGGAGATTACAGAGATAGGGAGGGGCGAGGCCATGGAGGGATTTGAAAACAAGGATGAGAATTTTGAAATGGAGGCTTTGCTTAGCCGGGAGCCAATGTAGGTCAGCGAGCACAGAGGGTGATGGGTGAGCTTGGTGTGAATTAGGACATGGGCAGCCAAGTTTTGGATGACCTCTAGTTTACGTAGGGTAGAATGTGGGAGACCAGCCAGCAGTACGTGGAATAGTCAAGTCTAGAGCTAACAAGGCATGGATGAGGGCTTCAGCGGCGGATGAGCTGAGGCAAGGGTGGAGACAGGCGATGTTCGGGAGGTGGAAATAGGTGGTCTTGGTTATGCTGCCGATATGTGGTCGAAAATTCATTTCAGGGTCAAATATGACACAAGGTTGCGAACAGTGAAAGACGTTGGGGAGACGGATGCAGTCTGTGGATAGGGAACAGAGTTTGTGGCAGAAAACAATTACTTCGGTCTTCCCAATATTTAATTGGAGAAAATTTCTGCTCATCCAGAACTGGATGTCAGACAAGCAGTCTGATAATTTAGAGACCGTGGAGGGGTCGAGAGAAGTGGGGGTGAGGTAGAGCTGGGTGTCAGCGTACATGTGGAAACTGACTCCATGTTTTCGGATGATGTCGCCACAGGGGCAATATGTAGATGAGAAATAGGAGGGGGCCAAGGTTAGATCCTTGGGGGGACACCAGAATTAACGATGCGGAGGTGTGAAGAGAAGCCGTTGCAGGTGATTCTCTGAATACGATTAGATAGATAAGAATGGAACCAGGCGAGTGCAGTCCCACCCAGCTAAACGACGGTGGAGAGGTGTTGGAGAAAGATGGAGTGTCAAAGGCTACAGACAAGTCAAGAAGGATGAGGATGGATAGTTTTCTTTTGTCACAGTCACAAAGGATGTAATTTGTGACTTTGATGAGAACCGTTTCGGTACTGTGTCAGGGGCGGAAACTGGATTGGAGAGATTCAAACATGGAGTTGCAGGAAAAATTAGCACGGATTTGCAAGGCAACAACACGTTCAAGGACTTTGGAGAGGAAAGGGAGGTTGGAGATGGGGCCAAATTGACCCTGCCAATTATCCCTACTCTCTGTCTCCTGCCACCAGCCAATTTCCTAACTAGGTCAATAATTTGCCCTCAATTCTGTAGGCTTCTACCTTAGATAACAGTCTCTTATGTGGAACATCAGCATGCCATGCAGCACAATCCTCATCATACCCCCCTCGAAAGCATACAGAAGCACGGGAATAGGTCCATTGGGAATGACATAGAATGTGCAGCACAGAAACAGGCTAATCAGCCCAGCGGGTCCGCGCCGGTATTTATACTCCACATCAGCCTCCTCCCACCCTACTTTATCTAACCCTACCAGCAGAACCTTCTATTCCTTTCTCGTGTGCTTATCTAGCTTCCTCTGAAATGTATCTATGCTATTCGTCTCAACTAACAAACCACTGGGATTTATTTAAGAACATAACAATTAGGAGCAGGAGTCGGCCATTCGGCCCCTCGAGCCTGCGCCGCCATTCAATAAGATTATGGCTGATCATCGACCTCAACTCCCCACTGTCCCCATATCCCTTGATTCCCTTAATATTCAAAAATCTATCGATCTGTCTTGAATACACTCAATGACTGAGCATCCACAGCCTTCTGGGGTAGAGAATTCCAAAGATTCACCACCCTCTGAGTGAAGAAGTTTCTCCTCATCTCAGTCTTAAATGGCCAACCCCTTATTCTGAGACTATGACCCCTGGTTCTAGACTCCCCAGCCAGGGGCAACATCCTCCCTGTCAGGCCCTGTAAGAATTTTGTATGTTTCAATGAACTAAATTGTAGAGAATATAGGCCTCGTCTACTCAATCTCTCCTCATAGGACAATCCTCCCTACCCAGGAATCAGTCTGATGAATCTTTGTTGCACTCCCTCTGATACGTCCTTACTATACAATATAAATGCACACGAGGCCCATGCTTAAGAGAAGGTCAGTCTGTGACCTGTCCTTTATTCCTTAGCACTCAAGTGATGAAGGTGGGTGGAGCTTCCCCTTTTATACCTGAAGGTCTAGGTTAGGAGTGTCTCCCACCTAGTGGTCAGTGTTCTCATGGTGTACAACTTAGGTCAGATTATACATGGGTTACAATGCTGGTTGAATACATGACATCACCTCCCCCCCAAAGTCTTATTGGGATCACAGGTTGAGTCTCTCTGGTGGTTTACGCTCTTTTGTAGAGCGCCTGAGTTGGGGCTCCGGTTGTTGGGCGCTGGCCTGAGTGTCTGCTGTTTGCGGTGCCTCAGGCCTATCCAGACTGCCCACAGTGATTGGGCTCTCCTCCCTTTGGTTCCGGTGTTCGGTCACCTGTGGTGGAGTGAACTCTACATCATGTTCTTCCTCTGCTTCTTCGATGGGGTTGCTGAACCTCCTTTTTGTTTGATCCATGTGTTTGCGGCAGATTTGTCCATTGGTAAGTTTAACTACCAGAATCCTATTTCCCTCTTTGGCAATCACAGTGCCTGCGAGCTATTTGGGCCCTGCAGCGTAGTTGAGGACAAAAACAGGTTCATTTACATCAATACATCGCGCCCTCGCATTCCTGTCATGGTAGTCATATTGTGGCTGGCGCCTGCTCTCAACAATTTCTTTCATGGTAGGGTGTATAAGGGATAGCCGGGTTTTGAGCATCCTTTTCATTAGCAGCTCTGCGGGTGGAACCCCTGTGAGCGAGTGTGGTCGGGATCTATAGGCCAACAGGATGCGATAAGCGGGTACGTAGGGAACCCCCTTGGATTCTGAGCATCCCCTGTTTGATTATCTGCACTGCTCGTTCTGCCTGGCCGTTTGAGGCCGGCTTGAACGGTGCTGTTCTGACATGGTTAATTCCATTGCCTGCCATGAAGTCCTGGAATTCAGTGCTTGTGAAGCACGGGCCATTGTCGCTGACCAAGACGTCCGGTAGACCGTGGGCGGCAAACATTGCCCGTAGAAATGACACACTCGATCCATTTGGAGTAGACGTCTACTACAACCAAAAACATTTTTCCCATGAAAGGACCTGCGTAGTCCACATGGATGCGTGACCAAGGCTTGGCGGGCCATGGCCAGGGGCTAAGGGGGGCTTCCCTGGGCGCATTGCCCAGCTGGGCACACGTGTTGCACCTGCGAACACAAAGTTCCAGATCTGCATCTATCCCTGGCCACCAAACGTGTGACCTGGCAATGGCCTTCATCGTGACAATGCCCGGGTGCTCATTGTGGAGTTCTCTGATGAACACCTCTCTGCCCATCTGGGGCATGACTATGCTGTTTCCCCACAGTAGGCAATCGGCCTGAATCGAGAGTTCATCCCTACGCCTGTGAAATGGTTTAAATTCCTCAGGGCATGCCCTGTACGTGGCTGCCCAGTCCCCATTCAGGACACATTTCTTGACTAGAGACAATAGCGGGTCTCTATTTGTCCAGACTTTAATCTGACGGGCTGTCACGGGTGAGCCTTCGCTTCCGAAAGCTTCAACAGCCATGACCATCTCAGCAGCATGCTCGGTAGCCCCCTCAGTGGTGGCTAGTGGGAGCTTGTTGAGTGCATCGGCGCAGTTTTCGGTGCCCAATCTGTGCCGAATTGTGTAGTCATAGGCAGCTAACGTGAGTGCCCACCTCTGTATGCGGGCCGATGCGTTTGCATTTATGGCCTTGTCGACCAAAAGGGACGTTAGGGGTTTGTGATCTGTCTCCAGCTCAAATTTCCTGCCAAACAGGTACTGGTGCATTTTCTTTACAGCATATACACATGCGAGCGCCTCCTTTTCTACCATCCCGTAACCCCTTTCTGCCTGGGACAGACTCCTGGAGGCATAAGCTACCGGCTGTAACTGACCCTTGACATTGACATGCTGCAACACACACCCGACACCATAGGATGAGGCATCGCACGTTAACACAAGTTTCTTACATGGGTCGTATAGTGTTAACAGAGTGTTGGAACATAACAAATTGCGTGCTCTATTAAAAGCCCTTTCCTGGCTGACCCCCAGACCCATTCGCGACCTTGCGTAGGAGCACGTGTAGCGGCTCTAGCAGCTTGCTCAATTTGGGAAGAAAGTTACCAAAATAGTTCAGGAGCCCCAGGAACGAACGCAGCTCCGTCATGTTACGGGGTCTGGGTGCTCTCTGGATCGCTTCCGTCTTGGACACAGTCGGGCTGATCCCGTCTGCTGTTACCCTCATCCCCAGGAATTCTACCTCTGGAGCTAGGAAGACGCACTTCGCCTTTTTCAGTCACAGTCCTACCCGGTCCAGTCTGCGTAGCACCTCCTCCAGGCTGTGGAGGTGTTCTTCAGTATCGTAACCCGTGATGAGGATGTCGTCCTGAAAAACCACCGTCCCTGGAATTGACTTGAGGAGGCTTTCCATATTTCGTTGGAAGATCGCGGCGGCCGAGCGAATCCCGAACGGACATCTGTTGTACTCAAACAACCCCTTGTGTGTCGTGATGGTGGTCAGCTTCTTCGACTCACTCGCCAGCTCCTGGGTCATGTAAGCTGAGGTCAGGCCCAATTTTGAAAAATATTTGCCACCGGATAGCGTCGCAAAGAGGTCCTCCGCTCTCGGTAGCGGATACTGGTCTTGGAGTGACACCCGATTGATGGTGGCCTTGTAATCACCACATATCCTGACCGACTCATCCGCCTTGAGCACCGGCACAATCGGGCTCGCCCAGTCACTGAATTTGACTGGCGAGATGATGCCTTCCCTCAGCAGGCGGTCCAATTCGCCTTCTATCTTTTCCCGCATCACGTACGGCACCGCACTGGCCTTGTGATGTACTGGCCTGGCGTCCGGGTTTATGTGAATCACTACCTTGGCCCCCATGAAAGTGCGGATGCCGGGTTGAAATAATGAGTCAAATTTGTCCAGGATCTGTGAGCATGATACTCGCTCCACAGAGGAAATTGCATTGACATCGCCCCATTTCCAGTTCATGACAGCAAGTCAACTCCTCCCCAGTAGTGCGGGACCATCCCCCGGGACAATCCAGAGTGGCAACCTGTTCTCCGATTCTTTGTGGGTCACGACTACCGTGGCGCTGCCTAGCACCGGAATGATCTGCTTTGTGTAATTTCATAGCTGTGCGTCAATCGGCGATAATTTTGGCCTCCTGGCCTTGGACGCCCACAACCTTTTGAACTGTTTGATACCCATCAGGGACTGGCTGGCCCCCGTGTCTAACTCCATTGATATTGGGATGCCATTCAGGAGCACTTTCATCATTATCGGTGGCGTCCTGGTGTATGAACTGTATACGTGCTCCACATAAACTCGCTGAACTTCAGCTTCCAGCGATTTCCCCCAGCGTTCACTTCTGCAATTTCTACAGGTATTTTGCTCATCTCTGAAAACTCCGGCTGAGTGTGTGCCTCCACACCTCCAACATGAGCTGTTGTTTGAAACAAAAGGTCCCTTGCCAGTCGATCGTCCCTGACTGCCCCTGTGACTGTCTTTGAATGCGCCATTAACAGGTGTTGATGGCCGCATTGTCCCTTGCAATGGCGTGAATCGCCGATCAGCTTGCCATTGTCTCTGTCGAACTTCCCCTCTGGGTTCGACTACATGTTGGGGCATGCTCGATTGCCCTTGTCTGCCTGGAGAACTGTGTGCTGCTTTAACAATATTGAATCTCTGTCCCAACCATTCCTTAACACAGTACCTCTCGTCTGTTCTGCTCGTGGCCATGCTCGCGTGATTTAAATCCCAGTTTCTCGTTGCCATTGATACGTCCTTACTATACAGTATAAATGCACACGAGGCTCATGCTTGAGAGAAGGTCAGTCTGTGACCTGTCCTTTATTCCTTAGCACTCAAGTGATGAAGGTGGGTGGAGCTTCCCCTTTTATACCTGAAGGTCCAGGTTAGGAGTGTCTCCCACCTAGTGGTCATTGTTCTCACAGTGTACAACTTAGGTCAGATTATACATAGGTTACAATGCTGGTTGAATACATGACGTCCTCTATGGCAAGTATATCCTTCCTTAGTTAAGGAGACCAGAACTGTGCACAATATTCCAGGTGCAGTCTCACCAGGGTCCTGTATAATTGCAATAAGATGCTTTTACTCTTGTACTCAAATCCTCTTGTAACATACTATTTGCTTTCTTAATTGCTTGCTGTACCTGCATGTTGGTGAGAGGGGAGCGACCTATCAAAAGCCCAGCGGGAGATCGAGAGCCAGCGGCAGTTGGTGAGAGGGGAGCGACCTGTCAAAAGCCCAGCGGGAGATCGAGAGCCAGCGGCAGTTGGTGAGAGGGGAGCGACCTATCAAAGGTCCAGCGGGAGATCGAGAGCCAGCGGCAGTTGGTGAGAGGGGAGTGACCTATCAAAGGCCCAGCGGGAGATCGAGAGCCAGCGGCAGTTGGTGAGAGGGGAGTGACCTATCAAAGGCCCAGCGGGAGATCGAGAGCCAGCGTACCGGTGCAGCTACAGCGGGAGAGAAAGCAAAATAGAAGTAGAAAGTAATCAAAAAGTGACGTCACAGCCAAAGGGTAAGTGATTGGCTGGTGATTGGTGAGTAGCTTTTCTTTTCTTTTTTATATCAGTAAGTGAACTGCAACATTGTTATTACCAATTTAAGTGTATCTAAGGTTAAGGCATGGCAGGAGAGCTCGGTCACGTGATATGCTCCTCCTGTACCATGTGGGAACTCGGGGACACTTCCGGTGTCCCTGGGCGCTACGTGTGTGGGAAGTGTATCCGCCTCGAGCTCTTGACGATCCGCGTTGCGGAATTGGAGCTGAGGGTGGATTCACTCTGGAGCATCCACGATGCTGAGAATGACGTGAGTATCACGTGTAGTGAGTTGGTCTTACCGCAGGAGAAGGGTCCACAGCCAGATAGGGAATGGAAGACCAGCAGGAAGAGCAGTGCAAGAAAGATAGTGCAGGGGTCCCCTGTGGTCATCCCCCTGCAAAACAGATACACTGCTTTGAGTACTGTTGGGGAGGATGACTCATCAGGGGAGGGCAGCAGCAGCCAAGTTCATGGCACCGTAGGTGGCTCTGCTGCAAAGGAGGGCAGGAAAAAGAGTGGGAGCGCGTAAGTGATAGGGGATTCGATGGTGAGGGGAATAGATAGGCGTTTCTGCGGACGCAACCGAGACTCCAGGATGGTATGTTACCTCCCTGGTGCAAGGGTCAAGGATGTCTCGGAGCGAGTGCAGGACATTCTGAAATGGGAGGGAGAACAGCCAGTTGTCGTGGTGCACATTGGTACCAACGACATAGGTTAAAAAAAGGGATGAGGTCCTACGAAAATAATTTAAGGAGCTAGGAGCTAAATTAAAAAGTAGGACCTCAAAAGTAGTAATCTCGGGATTGCTACCAGTGCCACGTGCTAGTCAGAGTAGGAATCGCAGGATAGCGCAGATGAATACATGGCTTGAGCAGTGGTGCAGCAGGGAGAGATTCAAATTCTTGGGGCATTGGAACCGGTTCTGGGGGAGGTGGGACCAGTACAAACCGGACGGTCTGCACCTGGGCAGGTCCGGAACCAATGTCCTAGGGGGAGTGTTTGCTAGTGCTGTTGGGGAGGAGTTAAACTAATATTGCAGGGGGATGGGAACCTATGCAGGGAGACAGAGGGAGACAAAAATGAGGCAAAAGCAAAAGACAGAAAGGAGATGAGGAAAAGTGGAGGGCAGAGAAACCCAAGGCAAAGAACAAAAAGGGCCACTGTACAGCAAAATTCTAGAAGGACAAAGGGTGTTAAAAAAGCAAGCCTGAAGGCTTTGTGTCTTAATGCAAGGAGTATCCGCAATAAGGTGGATGAATTAACTGTGCAAATAAATGTTAACAAATATGATGTGATTGGGATTACGGAGACGTGGCTCCAGGATGATCAGGGCTGGGAACTCAACATCCAGGGGTATTCAACATTCAGGAAGGATAGAATAAAAGGAAAAGGAGGTGGGGTAGCATTGCTGGTTAAAGAGGAGATTAATGCAATAGTTAGGAAAGACATTAGCTTGGATGATGTGGAATCTATATGGGTAGAGCTGCAGAACACTAAAGGGCAAAAATCGTTAGTGGGAGTTGTGTACAGACCTCCAAACAGTAGTAGTGATGTTGGGGAGGGCATCAAACAGGAAATTAGGAGTGCATGCAATAAAGGTGCAGCAGTTATAATGGGTGACTTTAATATGCACATAGATTGGGCTAGCCAAACTGGAAGCAATACGGTGGAGGAGGATTTCCTGGAATGCATAAGGGATGGTTTTCTAGACCAATATGTCGAGGAACCAACTAGGGGGGAGGCTATCTTAGACTGGGTGTTATGTAATGAGAAAGGATTAATTAGCAATCTCGTTGTGCGAGGTCCCTTGGGGAAGAGTGACCATAATATGGTGGAATTCTGCATTAGGATGGAGAATGAAACAGTTAATTCAGAGACCATGGTCCAGAACTTAAAGAAGGGTAACTTTGAAGGTATGAGGCATGAATTGGCTAAGATAGATTGGCTAATGATACTTAAGGGGTTGACTGTGGATGGGCAATGGCAGACATTTAGAGACCGCATGGATGAATTACAACAATTGTACATCCTGTCTGGCGTAAAAATAAAAAAGAGAAGGTGGCTCAACCGTGGCTATCTAGGGAAATCAGGGATAGTATTAAAGCCAAGGAAATGGCATACAAATTGGCCAGAAATAGCAGCGAACCTGGGGACTGGGAGAAATTTAGAACTCAGCAGAGGAGGACAAAGGGTTTGATTAGGGCAGGGAAAATGGAGTACGAGAAGAAGCTTGCAGGGAACATTAAGGCGGATTGCAAAAGTTTCTATAGGTATGTAAAGAGAAAAAGGTTAGTAAAGACAAACGTAGGTCCCCTGCAGTCAGAATCAGGGGAAGTCATAACGGGGAACAAAGAAATGGCAGACCAATTGAACAAGTACTTTGGTTCAGTATTCACTAAGGAGGACACAAACAACCTTCCGGATATAAAAGTGGTCAGAGGGTCTATTAAGGAGGAGGAACTGAGGGAAATCTTTATTAGTCGGGAAATTGTGTTGGGGAAATTGATGGGATTGAAGGCCGATAAATCCCCAGGGCCTGATGGACTGCATTCCAGAGTACTTAAGGAGGTGGCCTTGGAAATAGCGGATGCATTGACAGTCATTTTCCAACATTCCATTGACTCTGGATCAGTTCCTATCGAGTGGAGGGTAGCCAATGTAACCTCACTTTTTAAAAAAGGAGGGAGAGAGAAAGCAGGGAATTATAGACCGGTCAGCCTGACCTCAGTAGTGGGTAAAATGATGGAATCAATTATTAAGGATGTCATAGCAGCGCATTTGGAAAATGGTGACATGATAGGTCCAAGTCAGCATGGATTTGTGAAAGGGAGATCATGCTTGACAAATCTTCTGGAATTTTTTGAGGATGTTTCCAATAAAGTGGACAAAGGAGTACCAGTTGATGTGGTATATTTGGACTTTCAGAAGGCTTTCGACAAGGTCCCACACAGGAGATTAATGTGCAAAGTTAAAGCACATGGGATTGGGGGTAGTGTGCTGACGTGGATTGAGAACTGGTTGTCAGACAGGAAGCAAAGAGTAGGAGTAAATGGGTACTTTTCGGAATGGCAGGCAGTGACTAGTGGGGTACCGCAGGGTTCTGTGCTGGGGCCCCAGCTGTTTATATTGTACATTAATGATTTAGACGAGGGGATTAAATGTAGTATCTCCAAATTTGCGGATGACACTAAGTTGGGTGGCAGTGTGAGCTGCGAGGAGGATGCTATGAGGCTACAGAGTGACTTGGATAGGTTAGGTGAGTGGGCAAATGCGTGGCAGATGAAGTATAATGTGGATAAATGTGAGGTTATCCACTTTGGTGGTAAAAACAGAGAGACAGACTATTATCTGAATGGTGACAGATTAGGAAAAGGGAAGGTGCAACGAGACCTGGGTGTCATGGTACATCAGTCATTGAAGGTTGGCATGCAGGTACAGCAGGCGGTTAAGAAAGCAAATGGCATGTTGGCCTTCATAGCGAGGGGATTTGAGTACAGGGGCAGGGAGGTGTTGCTACAGTTATACAGGGCCTTGGTGAGGCCACACCTGGAGTATTGTGTACAGTTTTGGTCTCCTAACTTGAGGAAGGACATTCTTGCTATTGAGGGAGTGCAGCGAAGATTCACCAGACTGATTCCCGGGATGGTGGGACTGACCTATCAAGAAAGACTGGATCAACTGGGCTTGTATTCACTGGAGTTCAGAAGAGTGAGAGGGGACCTCATGGAAACGTTTAAAATTCTGACGGGTTTGGACAGGTTGGATGCAGGAAGAATGTTCCCAATGTTGGGGAAGTCCAGAACCAGGGGTCACAGTCTAAGGATAAGGGGTAAGCCATTTAGGACCGAGATAAGGAGAAACTTCTTCACCCAGAGAGTGGTGAACCTGTGGAATTCTGTACCACAGGAAGTAGTTGAGGCCAATTCACTAAATATATTCAAAAGGGAGTTAGATGAAGTCCTTACTGCTCGGGGGATCAAGGGGTATGGCGTGAAAGCAGGAAGTGGGTACTGAAGTTTCATGTTCAGCCATGAACTCATTGAATGGCGGTGCAGGCTAGAAGGGCTGAATGGCCTGCTCCTATTTTCTATGTTTCTATGTTAATTTTCAGTAATTTGTGTACAAGAACACCCAGATCCATCTGAACACCAACATTTCCCAATCTCTCACCATTTAAAAATTACTGCTTTTCTATTGTTCCTACTTTCCAATCCGCGGGAACCGATCTAGAATCTATGGAATTTTGGAAGATGACAACCAATGCATCCACTATCTCTATAGCCACCTCTTTCAAAAACCTAGGATGTAGGCCATCGGGTCCGGGGATTTATCGACTCTCAGTCCCATTAATTTCTCCAGTACTATTTTTCTACTAATATTAATTTCTTTCAGTTCCTCATTCTCACTAGACCCTTGGTGCTTCACTATTTCCGAGAGGTTTTTTGTGCCTTCTTCTGTGAAGGCAGACACAAAGTATTTGTTTAATTTCTCTGCCATTCCTCATTATAATTTCTCCTGTCTCAGCCTGTAGGGGAGCCACATTTTCTTTCGCTAATCTTTTCCTTTTTACATACCGATAGAAGCTTTTACAGTTGTTTTTTATGTCTCTCGCTAGTGTACTCTCATTCTATTTTCCCTTTCTTCATCAATTTCTTGGTCCTCCTTTGCTGAATTCTAAAATCCTCCCAATCCTCAGGCTTACTGCTCTTTTCGGCAACATTATGAGCCTCTTCCTTTCATCTAATACTATCTTTAACTTCCCTTGTTAGCCACGGTTGGACCACTTTTCCTGTGGGGTTTTTGTGCCTTAAAGGAATATATACTTGTTGTAAATTATGTATTAATTCCTTAAATATTGTATTAATTCCTTAACTACTATCCATTGCTTGTCTACTGTCATACCTTTTACTGTAGTTTCCCAATCTACCTTAGCCAACTCACCCCTCATATCTACGTAGTTTGCTTTGTTTAGATTTAAGACCCTAGTTTCGGATTTAACTAAACCTTTTTTTTAATTCCAAAATATACTTTATTCATATAAAAATTTGCACGATACATTGGAAGACAGTTCAGTACATTTGGATGCGGTCAGCAATTCCATACAATACATTTGGGTGCTAACGGCAGTTCCATTCAATTCATTTGCTTGCTTTACATTTCGAGGTACATTTCAGTACAATCCAGGATACATTGTAATAGTCATCAAATTACTTTACTAGTGGCACTATACGGTACACGGAATGGGTGAGGGTACAGTTACATTTCTTTGCAAACATACATTACTGAACAGAACTTGCATTATACAGGGCACTACATAGGTTTTTTCAGATCATGTACTCTATGTATACAAAAAGTTTACAAGTACAGCCCGAGGGGAGTTTTATACTGATTCCAGCCCCTGGGTTTACCGTGGCGGAAGGGCTTTAAACTGTGGCCCTTCCCCACCGTGCTTTTTCGGCGACTGCACCAATTTTTAGTGCGTCCCTCAGCACGTACTCCTGGATCTTGGATTGCGCCAGTCTGCAACACGCAGACGTGGACATCTCCTTGTTCTGGAAGACCAGCAAGTTTCGGCAAGACCAAAGAGCGTCTTTCACCGAGTTGATGGCCCTCCAGCAGCAGATGATGTCTGTCTCGGTGTGTTTCCCTGGGAACAGCCCGTAGAGCACAGAGTCCTGTGTTACGGAGCTGCTTGGGATGAACCTCGACAGCAATCACGAGACCTGCCTTGCAAAGGGGCAATCCCAAAGGAGGTGGATGACTGTCTCGTCCGCACCACAGCCAACTCGGAGGCAGAGTGCCGTGTCTCTGAAACCCCGGCTGTGCATGAAGGATCTGACGGGTAGGGCCCTCCTCACCGCCAACCAAGCCATGTCTTGGTGCTTGTGTGAAAGCTCTGGCAATGAGACATTCTGCCAGACGAGTTCGACAGTCTGCTCGGGGAACCACCCGACAGGGTCCACCCTCTCCTTCTTTCGTAGGGCATCCAGGACCTTACGTGCCGACCACTGCTTTATGGCCTTGTGGTCAAAGGGGTTTTTTCTGAAAAACTTTTCCACGAAGGACAGGTGGACAGGCATGGTACAACTGGTGGGGGTGTTTCGCAGCAGCGTGGCCAGACCCATCCTTCGCAACACCGGGGACAGGTAGAACCTCAGCACGTAGTGACACTTGGTGTTTGCGTACCGGGAGTCGGTGCACAGCTTGATGCAATCACTTTCAAACTCAATATAAAATTCTATCATATGGTCACACTTCCTTAAAGGCCCCTTTACTACAAGGTTATTAATGAACCCTTTCTCATTGCACAATACTAGATCTAAAATAGCCTGTTCCCTCGTTGGTTCCTCAACATACTGATCTAGAAAACTATCTTGTATACATTCCATGAATTTGTCCGCTGCACTATTACTGCATATTTGGTTTGCCCAGTCTCTATGTAGATTAAAATCCCCCATGATTACCGTATTACCCTTGTTATATGTACCTCTAATTTCCTTATTTATACTCTGCCCTACATTACTACTACTGTTTGGGGGGCCTATTAACAATTCCCACCAATGTTTTCTGCCCCCTGCTGTTTCTTAACTCCACCCAAACAAATTCTACTTCTTGATTTTCTGAGCTTCCTTTCTCTCTACTGTCTTTATCCCATCCTTTATTATCAGGGCTACCCCTCCTCCTTTTCCATTTTGCCTATCTCTTCTAAAAGTCAAGTATCCTGGAATATTTAGTTCCCAAAGTTGATCACTTTGCAACCATGTCTCCGTAATGGCGATTAGATCAAACTTATTAATTTCTATCTGTGCTATTAATTCATCGATGTTGTTGCGAATGCTTTCTATATTTCTCTAATGTCCGGGAAAAATAGAATTGAAAGTATATTCAACTTGTATAGGACCCAGTACTGTGCAGAGTTCTGGTCTCCATACTATAAAAAGGACACAGAAGCACCGGAGAAAGTGCAAAGATTTGCAAGGATGGGACCAGAACTGAGAGATTACAGCCATCGGAAAAGATTGAACACATTGGGGCTTTTCTCTGCAAGAAAGAGACTGAGGGGAGCTGGGAGAGGGCTTTACACATACATGGGGAGAGGATGGCCCCTTGTGGGAGAAGCAAATCCGGGGGCAGCACACAGTGACTGCAGTGGGGGAACTGGGCGGGGCGGTGGCGCATCGCACCGCCGCTCACACAGGGAGAGAGAAAGGGGGCTGCGGCTCTGGGTGCCCGAGGCCCGACTCCCGCTCCGACCTCTTGCTGTGCCCGTGACCCCGGGGTCGGAGGTCGGGGTCAGAGGGCAGAGTGCGGCCCCGGGCCGATGGACGCCGAGAGGCCGGACAGCCTGGAGGGCTGGGTCGCCATCAGGCCCGACCTGTTCGAGGAGGCCGAGCGGCTCCGCCTGCGGTTCCTGGTGGCCTGGAACGAGGTGGAGGGAAAGTTTGCGGTGACCTGCCACAAGCGGCCGCTGCGGCGGAGCGCGGAGCCCGAGGCCCCGGAGCCCGCCAGCTGGGCCGCCCTGTACGACCCCCATGAGCTGCGCTGCATCCACCGGCAGCTGACGGGGAGCTGTGCGGCGCTGGAGCCCTGCCTGCCGGCCCTGCCCGAGCTCCGGCGCCGCGGCCTGTGGGGCCTGCTGTTCCCCGGCCTCACCCTGGCCCAGGGCCCCGAGCCTGCCGCCTGCCTCGACACCGTCTGCCGCGAGCTCGAGCGCTACCTGGGCTCTGCCGCCGAGCTGTGTGGCCGCCGCGTCCTCCTCGAGTCGCTCTTCCCCGAGACCGGGCCCGAGGCCGCGGAGCACGACGAGAATCTGGGCCAGTTCCGCCGGAGGAGCCTGGAGCAGCGGGTGGGCCGCGGCCGGGAGTCACTACGCCAGGTACCGGGGCCGGGGGGAGCGGGAGCGGGAGCGGGGTGTGTGAGGGCCGAGGCAGATTGTGAAATGTTTAAGTTTTCTGTGAATCCCCTCAGTCGCTGCGGAGCCTTTCCACGGTGGGTGCCAGTGCGGGGGGGCTGCCGGGGTGGGGGCGGTGCCAGTGCGGAGGGCACACAGTGCCAGTTGGGGGGACGGTGTCGGAGCGGGTGCGGTGCCAGTGCCGGGGGGTTGCCAGTGTGGGGGAGGGGTGGGCGCGTGGTGCCAGTGCGGGGAGTTGCCAGTGTGGGAGCGGGGGTGGGGCGGTGCCGGGGAGTGATGCCAGTGGGGGGGCAGTGCCAGTGTGGGGGAGGGGGTGCCCGTGCAGAGGGCACGCAGTGCCAGTGGTGGGTGCCAGTGCGGGGGCGCGTGGTGCCACTGCCGGGGGTTGCCACTGTAGGGGAGGGGGTGCACGGTGCCAGTGCAGGGGGTACGCAGTGCCAGTGGGGGGGAGGGGGTGGGGCGGTGCCAGGGAGCGAGCACGGTGCCAGTGTGAGGGAGGGGTGGGGCGGTGCCAGTGCGGGGGGTGCCAATGTGGGGGAGGGGTGGGGCCGGTGCCATTGCCGGGGAGCGGGCATGGTGCCAGTCGGGGGGCGCGCGGTGCCACTGCCGGGGGTTTGTGTGTGTAAGAGGGCACACAGTATGTGCGAGAGGGGCAGGTCAGGCTGAGCCAGAGCTCCCACTTCCCACTTCACCAGATCTGCTGCTGGGTGGAAGTATCATCCTCAGGAAGAACTTTCTATATTTGAGCGGCCAGTCTGCCCACAGCCAGCTGCTGCTGCCACTTACACAGCAAGGGTGCAGCTCTACTACAGCGCAGGCTCTCGCTGTACTGTCAGCACACACACAGTGCTCCAGCAAACAGGCACAGACTGCAGGGGATATTCATAAGGGCAATTACAAATTAAGGCAGTTGCAAATAATCTGAAATAAAAACAGAAATGCGGGAAATGCTCAGCAGGTCAGACAGCTTCTGTGGAGAGAGAAACTGAGTTAACGTTTCAGGTCGGTGACCTTTCATCAGAACTTTTGCTCCAAATAATCCTTGTTCGTGAGATATACAGAAGCAGTACAGACAAATATATCATTGGAGCCTCGAAGCTCCGTTCCTGCTCTTGAACTCTCTATTGGTGCAGCAATGATGGATCTGCATGGTGTGACTGTTAATGTGATGTCAGACTGCTCTGTCCCATGGTCAGGGACATCTCTAAAAATGGGAGAAGACTCATCATTTTCATTTCACAGTCTATACAATACAAATGCTTTGTCAAATTATTTTAGCAAATCACATTCACCTGAGGGTGAGGGAAAGTTTGCAGGGTGTGTACAACAAGGGGGGTGGGGCGGAGATTTTGGGGGAAGTGGGTGTAATCAGATTGAACACACAGTGCTTTGCTTATTTAAGAGTTGCTCGCTGCACAAAATAGTCAGGCTGCAGCTCCCTGCAATGTGGGAGTGATTGTCTGTGATTAACCATGTGCTTGAATGGTTTCTGGGTGTTATTGGAACTCTTGGGTTAATTACAGTTTTTCACCACCTGAAACCTTTTTGAATGTTTTTATCATACAGATTCAATCACACTAACAGAGAGAGAACTGTGACCATATCACTGCAGCTGAACAACTCACAAGAAGGGTGGAATAATTTTGTTATGCAGTTAGGCAGAACTGAAGAGCCCAGTGTGTACTAAAGTAATTGCTGTTATCCAGCATTCTGTACATGCACAACAAATGCACACAGCTACAGTCTGACTAACAAGACTTGCAAACACCTCTCTGTATAAATAGCACTTGGCAAATGTTCTTTACTCTGTCGCTGTTAAATTGTGCTGTTTCTCTTTTTGAGGGGATCCCTGATCAGTTTGAATTATTAAGGATCGTAGTTACATTTTCAGTTGAAATTCATTTAGGAACTACAGTCAGGGGAATGTTTGAACGTGATTCACATGAGTAACATTTTTTACTCCTAAACTGAAGTTACACAAATATAGAATGTAAATCTTACTGTGGAGGGCGAAAGCACAGGGTGCATTATATACATAGGGTGTATATGCCTGGCAGGGGAGTGAGTTACAGGCTGCATTCAAATCGAGGGATTATGGGGATGGTTTATATATAGATTGTCTCTCTGTCATGTGCTCAATATAAGGTTCAGATTTAGTGTGAGGAAATATTTAATGGTTTATAAAACTGCCATCTGCACAGACTGAGAGTTTACGGATTGTGGCTGTGGTATGGATTATTTCATATAATGCTGAGAGTTTATAGATTATTTTCTGTAAGGCTTGCTATGTGTGGAGGTTTAGATTCCAGCAGTGATGGAAGAATTTGTGCCTGTCCTTAACCCAACAAGTGAATTCCAGTGTTCTGCCACACTGGCCGGTTTTAGCCATTCTAACCAGTGCTAGTGCCTGATTGTGTGGGCCTGGCAGAGGCTGCGAGCTGATTTCCGTCCACCGCGTGTCTCCCAGATCTGAAGGGGACAAAGTATAAAGTGTGCACTGTTAACGGCCAGTTCCGCTCTGTGTATGGTACTGTTGGGCTTTCCAGATTCGGCCAAGGCTGCAGACTGAGTTCCCCCGGCCCTGAGCCCGGAGACGGGGTGCGTTTCCCCCCTCCCCCCCCCTGGGCCCGGAGACGGGGGGGGGGGGGCGAGTGGGTCCCCTCGCGCTGGGCCCAGAGTGTGTTCCCTCACACTGGCTGTGCAGCAACTTCTCAATCTCAGTTGTACCCTGTGAGGTTCCGAGTGGGGCGGGCCACTTTCACCCACTTCTCTGCCCCGTCCCTCCCCAGAGGCGGAACCTGAATTGACTGGCCTGTCCCCTAGGAGCTGGGGTTGCTGAAATGATGGGTCTGCACTCACACTCCAAGCAGCTGAAATGATAGAAACCCAATAGATTGTGTCCCAGGGTAGCGCAAAAGAAGAAAGTACAAAAATGTGAACATCCTGTTCCAAGTCTCCCCTTCCGCTCCTCCACCCACTCAGCAACATTACTGTGAGCAAACCAGCTTCTCGCAACCATCGACTTGTAACAAAGTCTTTGATTTCACACTTTTGGTTTCAGGATGACTGGGTGAGAGTAGTGGTGGAGTTTTATAATGTTTATCTTGCATTGACAGCATAGGTCAGCGGCTCTTCAATCCTTAGCTAGTGATAGCTCCATGTCCCTCGTTAAACAATCTGCCCTGGGCTCGACTGTTCCCCAACTGAGCCAGGCGCTTCGCAATCTCGCCATCCATGTGGAGCTTCCATCCCCCATATCCGCCATCACTGAGACCGCCTTCTCCCGTCTCCATAACGCCGCCCGTCTCTGCCGCGTCTCAACTCATCCGTTGCTGAAACCCTCATCCGTGCCTTTGTTGCCTCCAGACTCGACTATTCCAACGCTCTCCTGGCCGGCCTCCTACTCTACCCTCCATAAACTTCAGCTCATCCAAACTCCGCTGGCCATATCCTAATTTGTAAAGACCCATTCACCCCATCACCCCTGTGTTGGCTGACCTACATTGGCTCCTGGTCCGGCAACGCCTCCATTTAAAAATTCCCATGCTCCTGTTCAAATCCCTCCACGGCCTCGCCCCTCCCTATCTCCGTAATCTCCAACAACCCTCCAAGTCTGTGCTCCTCCAACTCTGGCCTCTTGTGCACCCCAGTTTCCTTTGCCCCGCTGTTGGCAGCCGTGGCCCCAAGCTCTGGAATTCCCTCCCTGAACCTCCCCTGCCTCTCCGCCTTTAAGGCACTCCTTTAAAACCTACCTCCTTTGATCAGTCCTAATGTCTCCTTCCTTGCCTCAGTGTCGATTTATCTTGTCTGATATGCGAAGCGCCTTGAACCTTTTACTGCATGAAAGGCACTGTATACATGCAAGTCATATAATGAGCAAAATTAGCAATAAAAAAAGTTATTTTTTCTTGTCACTCTGGTGTGTGTGGATCTGTTGATGTTTTCCTTGGCTGATTGTTCCTGGATCCTGGAGTAATGTGAAAAGCCCGTGCTGTGTCCTTTAAATGTGGCCTTTGGTTTCAGCGGCATGTGAGGAGATGGTCCGCAATGCCCAAACCCGATTGCAGAGACGGGGCGGGAATGGCACACGGTCAGAGACTCGGCAGCACTCTGGGAATTGGAGTTCCAGTGCAAGGGGACTGCAACTCTGATTTCAAGCCCATTCGCTCCTTCCCCACTGGCCGTTCTCTCACTGCATAATAAGGCCTGTGTTCACACTGTGTGGATAATTTCATCTGTCAGTGCTAGAAAGTGCAGGGCCATTAGGACTTGAAATGAATACTCATCTGCTGAAATGTTATCACCAGACTTGACCCATTTACATTGCACATGAAAACACAGGAAATATCCCCCCATCCTTCATCCATACTCAGCCCCCACTCCCCTGTCGCTCAAAATGAGAAATCTCAGGAGTGGATCTGGGGTGCTCCCCACCCACCCCCCCTCTGGTGCTCTCCCCTTCGGTGCTCTCCCCTTCTCTTTCTCCCCCGCCCCCCCCCCCCCCCCCCCAGCAACCACTCCCCTCCTCCTCGCCCCCCCCCCCCCCCCCCCCCCCCCCGGCATGCACTCCCCTCCTTCCACCTCCCCCCCCCCCCCCCCCCCTCCAAGAGTGCTCTCACCCTCACACCCCCCAGGGTGCTCTCGCCATCTCCCTCTCCCTCCCCCTCTCCCTCCCCCTCCCCCTCCCCCTCAGCCCACCGCCCTTTGGCTTGTGTTTGTCAGCCGGTGATTCTCGCTGTGACTCCCTGCTAACGGGAATATTTTTTTTTCTTCCAGATCCTGCACCAACACCGAGCTGCTAGGGATATGGTCGCCCTTCAAACCATCTACCAAGAGGAGGATGAGGCGTATCAGGAACTGGTGACCGTGGCCACGCAATTCTACCAGTACCTGCTGCAGCCCTTCCGCGACATGCGCGAGTTTGCGTCCCTCTGTAAACAGGAGGCTTTGGTAATTCAGTCCTTTCGCTTGCATTTTGTTTATTCCTTAGTGTTGTCTGTTTAATTATGAATAAGAATGGAAGGCTGAGTGGAGCTGATGTTAGCATCAGTCTTCTCTTGGGGCCCTGGATTGCTGCGGCAACACTGGCTGGCATCCGTCTCTCTGGTGCTGCTGGAGTGAGGCATCAGCCCGCACCTGATCCAGGAATGTCCGGGCTCCCACTGCCCCACCCCATACCCCCACTCTTTCCCCCCCCCCCTACTCACCCCCCTCTACTCACCCCCCCCCTACTCTACTCCCCCCCTCTACTCTACTCTCCCCCCCCCCCTCTCTCCTCCCCCCCCTCTCTCCATCCCCCCCCCTCTCTCCATTCCCCCCCCCTCTCTCCATTCCCCCCCCCTCTCTCCATTCCCCCCCCTCTCTCCATTCCCCCCCCCTCTCTCCATTCCCCCCCCCTCTCTCCATTCCCCCCCCTCTCTCCATCCCCCCCCCTCTCTCCATTCACCCCCCCCTCTCTCCATTCACCCCCCCTCTCTCCATTCACCCCCCCCTCTCTCCATTCCCCCCCCCTCTCTCCATTCCCCCCCCCCCCCCTCTCTCCTTCCCCCCCCCTCTCTCCATTCCCCCCCCCCTCTCCATCCCCCCCCTCTCTCCATCCCCCCCCTCTCCATCCCCCCCCTCTCTCCATCCCCCCCCTCTCTCCATCCCCCCCCCTCTCTCCATCCCCCCCCCTCTCTCCATCCCCCCCCCCTCTCTCCATCCCCCCCCCTCTCTCCATCCCCCCCCTCTCTCCATCCCCCCCCCCTCTCTCCATCCCCCCCCTCTCTCCATCCCCCCCCTCTCTCCATCCCCCCCCCCTCTCTCCATCCCCCCCCCTCTCTCCCTCCCCCCCTCTCTCTCTCTCTCCCTCCCCCCCTCTCTCTCTCTCTCCCTCCCCCCCTCTCTCTTCTCTCCCTCCCCCCCTCTCTCGCCTTCCTCCCCCCTCTCTCTCCCTTCCTCCCCCCCTCTCTCGCCCTTCCTCCCCCCCTCTCTCGCCCTTCCTCCCCCCCTCTCTCCCTTCCTCCCCCCCTCTCTCGCCCTTCCTCCCCCCTCTCTCGCCCTTCCTCCCCCCTCTCTCGCCCTTCCTCCCCCCCTCTCTCGCCCTTCCTCCCCCCTCTCTCGCCCTTCCTCCCCCCCTCTCTCGCCCTTCCTCCCCCCCTCTCTCGCCCTTCCTCCCCCCCTCTCTCGCCCTTCCTCCCCCCCTCTCTCGCCCTTCCTCCCCCCCTCTCTCGCCCTTCCTCCCCCCCTCTCTCGCCCTTCCTCCCCCCCTCTCTCGCCCTTCCTCCCCCCCTCTCTCGCCCTTCCTCCCCCCCTCTCTCGCCCTTCCTCCCCCCCTCTCTCGCCCTTCCTCCCCCCCTCTCTCGCCCTTCCTCCCCCCCTCTCTCGCCCTTCCTCCCCCCCTCTCTCGCCCTTCCTCCCCCCCTCTCTCGCCCTTCCTCCCCCCCTCTCTCGCCCTTCCTCCCCCCCTCTCTCGCCCTTCCTCCCCCCCTCTCTCGCCCTTCCTCCCCCCCTCTCTCGCCCTTCCTCCCCCCTCTCTCGCCCTTCCTCCCCCCCTCTCTCGCCCTTCCTCCCCCCCTCTCTCGCCCTTCCTCCCCCCTCTCTCGCCCTTCCTCCCCCCTCTCTCCCCTTCCTCCCCCCCTCTCTCGCCCTTCCTCCCCCCCTCTCTCGCCCTTCCTCCCCCCCTCTCTCGCCCTTCCTCCCCCCCCTCTCGCGCCCTTCCTCCCCCCCTCTCTCGCCCTTCCTCCCCCCCTCTCTCGCCCTTCCTCCCCCCTCTCTCCGCCCTTCCTCCCCCCCTC